>NC_056688.1:69577933-69879979 GCF_018350215.1 Panthera leo
GCATCTAGCTGACCAGTGGGAAGCCCTGGCAAGATGCGGGCATTGGGAGGGGATGGCTCTTTCTTCGAGTTCTGATGGTATATAACCACACAGACGGGAGGGTGGGCATTGTATCCTAAACACCCATGCACCCACTTATTGGTGGCCGCTCAATGAATCCTTACTAGATGAATAAATGAAGTTAAGAACAGAAGTGAGACAGCTTGTACATGGCCAAATAAACTTGAGCTTGCTTGAATTGTGTCTCTTCAAACTGGTCTCTCCACTTTTGGGAAAATAAGGCAGCTAACCAGTCCATTGTCTAGTCTTCTTTTTAAAAATTTTTAAATTTTTAAATTTACATCCAAGTTAGTTAGCATATCATGCAATAATGATTTCAGGAGTAGATTTCAGTGATTCATCCCCTGTGTATAACAGTCAGTGCTCATCCCAACAAGTGTCTTCCTTAATGCCCCTTACCCATTTAGCGCCCCACCCCCACAACCCCTCCAGCAACCCTCAGTTTGTTCTCTGTATTTAAAAGTCCCCAACGTTTTGTCCCCCTCCCTGTTTTTATATTGTTTTTGCTTCCCTTCCCTTCTGTTCATCTGTTTTGTATCTGAAATTCCACATGAGTGAACATATCCAGTCTTCTTAAAGGGAGGTTCAGATATTGGAACCACAGGCTATAGTCCCAGAATCTGGTACCTGATAATGAGAATGTAAACCCCTGAAACGGAAGCTGTTAAAATCTGACATTTACAGGCTGATACTAGGAAAGCAACCCATCTTCAGTGTTGAGTCTTCTCTGCCTCCAGCTTCCCCTTAGGACGATCCATTGGAGTTGCCATTCTAAAAGGGAGGTCTGGTTGAACCTCTGCCCTGCTGGAAAGAGCACCCCCTCACCTATCCAGCAAAGGGGAAACTAACACTCACTGAGAGGCTGCAGTGTGCTGTGCCTGTGCCAGGAGTTTGCACTTCACCTTGTTTCATCCAAACACCTCACACCCCGTGAGGTGGGCGTGTCCCCATCTTATAAATACAGACGCTGAGACTCAGAGTTAAGGTAATTTGATCTCGCTCACATAGCCAATAGGTGATGGAACTCGGATTCAAAACCAGGTTTGACACACCCACAGGTTGTTTCTCGTCACACTGTATAGACAGAAATCTCTTCCGTTGCACCGTGCTGTGTATCTCTTTGTACAGCTACGGGCGCTTTATGAGCTGACTCCAGCCCGCATTTCCAGCCCCATCCCCTGCCCTCCTTGCCCCTCTCTCCTTGAGGTCCTGCTGCAACCAGCCACAAAGCATTTCAGGCGTGGCCACGTTCTCCCAGGCCACAGAACTTGCGCAGTGCTCTTGGCCTCTTTTGTCTCCACACCTTCGCCTTTCTCCACCTGGCAAACCCCTATTCATCCTTCAAGGTCTGGCTCAAATCTCCCCTCCCTGTGTAAGTTTCTCTGGTCACTCTCCCCCAGCTAGGCTGGGTGTGTGTGGTCCTCTGCCCAGGGCTCCCGTTGCCCTCTGGGTCCACCTCTGCCACTCAAGAAGTTCTCCAGTCTCTTCCTGTCTGGCATCCCTTTGGCCGGGATTCCTAACGTAGGAATCCCCTGCAGGCAGCTTCTGTGTGCTGCCAGCCCTCCAGCTAGGCAGATGCCGCCCCCTCCCTGTGGCAAATGCTCCCGCAGCATTCCCTACAATGAAACCAGGCAATTGTTTGAAAATGAAATCCTTCCTGGGTGGAACTAACCGTCAGGTGAGCTGTGGTTCTATCCACAGCAAAGCGTGTGAATGTGTGGTGGCTCTTCCGGCTTTGCACAAGGCACTACATTCGTCTCCTTTCTTCTTATTACGACTAAGTGGAATCTATGAAATGTATGGGCTATGGAACCTTGACATTAAATTAGCCTCACACTGTCCCTGCTCCTCCCACTCCCGTTCTATGAATAGTAGACTGTGCAGAGAGCACAGGACAAATGGAGCGAAAGTGTCACCACCTTACCGAGGAGCCTGAAGCTCAGGATTTTGGAATCACTGGCTGCAGGCTTGTGATCTGCACACAAACCACGGCATCACTGATGTTCTGCTGCTCTTGCTCCTTCGGCCAGAACCTTGTCTTGCCATCGGCACACTTGACTGAGCTGGTCACGAAGATCATAACTATGATTACTATGATGATAACAAATAGCTATTGTTAACTGCTTACTACGTTCCAGGAAATTTTCGTACGCTTTGTCCTGCTACCCTCGCTGTGTGCTTGCGAATGCACGGCTTTGTGGTTAAAACCAGGTTCTGGAACCGCACGGACGTGGGTTTAAATCCCAGCTCTCCACTTAGATGTGGGACCCCAGGCAAGTTATTCAACCTCTCTAAGCCACGTAAGTAATCCTCGTATAGGTAAAATGAGGCTAGTAAACCTGTACCTCCTTGAGTTGTTGTGAGAATAAGTAGTAGGGAAGGGCTAGCAATCACATATCATCCTACTATCCCTATTCTGCAGGGTTGGAAACTGCCCGTGGTTACACAGCTAGTAAGTAGTAGAGCTCGGATTTGAGCTCTGCTCTGTGTCTCTTTCTGTTTAACGTTTATTTATTTTTAAGAGAGAGAGCGAGCTAGACGGAGTGTGAGCTGGGGAGAGGCAGAGAGGGAGGGAGACACAGAATCCGAAGCAGGCTCCAGGCTCTGAGCTGTCAGCACACAGCCCCGTGTGGGGCTGGAACCCCACGGACCGTGAGATCATGAGCTGAGCCAAAGTCGGACGCTGAACCGACTGAGCCACCCAGGTGCCCCTGACCTGTGTCTCTCAAACACAGCTCTCTCAGTGCATCATCGCAATCCTGCACAGTGGTTAAGAGCACAGCTGCCTGGGGGCGCCTGGGTGGCTCAGTCGGTTAAGCGGCTGACTTCAGCTCAGGTCATGATCTCACGGCCCGTGGGTTCGAGCCCCGCGTTGGGCTCTGTGCTGATAGCTCAGAGCCTGGAGCCTGCTTCAGATTCTGTGTCTCCCTCTCTCTGACCCTCCCCTGTTCATGCTCTGTCTCTCCCTGTCTCAAAAAATAAATAAATAAAAACGTTAAAAAAAAAAATTTTAAAAAAGAGCACAGCTGCCTGGATTCGAAGTCTGGCTCTGCTGCTCACTAAGATTTGTGATCGTAGGCAAGTTACTTACCGTCTTCTCTGTGTCTCCGTCTCCTCACTTGAAAACTGGCTGTGGTGGGTTTGTTGGAACAATTAAATGTGTTGGCAAACATACAGCTCTTACTTTAGTGCCTGAAATACAGTGGGTGCTTGTTGAGCACTTGCTATTACAATGACTTTCTTAATCTTCCAAACACTGGGTCTGGTCGGACTCTGATCGTAATAGTCAAGCTGAGTGATGGTGGAAATTTGGGCAGTTGCTCTGGACAGCCTGCTTTGCTAAGACACTTATCAGGTCCCTAAATCTCCTCCAGGATAAACATTCCCAGCTACTTCAATTGCTCCTAATGACACTATTGTAAATAAACCACGAGCCATGCTTGACATGCTTTGTCTGTTGAGCAGGATTTCTCAGGCTGGGCACTATTGACATCTGGTCTGGGTAATTCTTCGCTGCAAAAGTGGGGGGCCGTCCTGTGTAGTGTAGGATAGTTAGCAGAATCCCTGGATTCTACCCACTAGATGTCAGTAGCCACCCCTCCCAGTGTAACAACAATGTCTCTGACGTTGCCAGATGTCCCCTGAAGGCCAAACTCACCCCTGGTTGTGAATTGCTGGTCTAGCACGTGGCCCCCAGAACTGAGAAGATTCTCAGGCTACAGCCCGGGAGCTGGTTGGGCAGCAATGATCATTTTTTAAGGCAGCCACAGATTACTTTAGTTCTTTTGACAGAGGCAGCCCCATTTTCTCACTGAACTTGCTCACTGCCAAGACCCCAAAGTCTTTTTTCATGGGTGCTGCTGCCTGGGCTGATGGCTTTTTGGCCTTAAGTGCATCTCCGCCCCTCCACCCCAAAATGTATTAGAGACACGTATTATGACCCAGCCTGTATATAATTACCAGGGAGCCCGCCCTGAAAACCACCTTCCCCTGGCCCAGAAGCAGCCACCATCTTCTGTTCTCCATCGTCACTTATCTGCATGGCCTAGCTCAAATGCTACAACCTTAGGAAGTTCTTGCCATCCTTCATTAAAACCCCCCTCTCCCAGCTCTGTCTCCACTGTGCGTTGCGCCCTATGGCCCGTTTCTCCCCAATGATGGTCAGCTCTTGGAGAGCAAGCAAGGGCTGACTCACTGAATCTTACTTTTCCATTCACCAGCTTAGTGTAAAATCGATCCCAATGAATGTTTTTCGAATAGAGGTCTAGCCTGGCCTGCTCCTAAACCCTCAACGTCTCCTTGGATCCTAGGACATTAACATTCAACAGTCCTCCTTGGCATTCAACACCTTCCACACAATAGTCTCCAGTGAGACTCCAGATACATCCTCCAATTTAGTGAACACACTCCGCTTCTGTCCAGGAACGAGTCTGCCTGATAGCCCACAAATAGCTGCTTCCCTAACCCGAACCACCTACCTCCTCTCCAAATCCTCGCCCTCCTCTCTGACATAGCTCAGCTCGTATTTAACGGCTTCAAATCCATTTTGGAATGAAACGGGAAATAACGCACAAACCCTGTTTCCACAGCACGGTCTTTCCCAAGGCCGAATACTAGAATGATTGACATAGGCTAACTGACCAGATCGGCATGGGTGTCGATCCCACATCTGTAGATCCTATAACAGTGAGGCTCAGTTTCCTTGTCTGTAGGGTGGGTATTATATCAGTGCCTGGGTCTGTCAGTAGCATAGGGCAGTAGAGAGGGGTGATATTATGCAATAAAGTGTTCAGCTTAGAGCCCAGCACATGGCAAGCACCCCCAGAAACATGAATAGTCATCAGCTCTTGCCTGACCAATCCACCTTCTACAGATCTCCCCCCCCCCCCGAAGCCCTATAGTCCATACACCATGTTACCTGAGGTATTCCTCCATGATATACTCTCTTATGTTATTCATTTGGATGAACTTAGGACTTGGTTGTCTCTCCAAATAGATAGCTTAAATAGTGCTCGCTTCGGCAGCACATATACTAAAATTGGAACGATAGCTTAAATACTCTGGAGCCAACAGTTCACTCGTTTGACAGATGCTGGGAGTGTCTCACCAAGTGCATTGGACTGGGCAGTGTAGATGGAAAGTGCCCTTGGACCCTGACCCCTGGGAACTTATAATTTAGTGAGAAAGATAAGATGTGTCTAATAAAGAGTTATAACCATGGATAGAGTAATTAGCATCATTGGAAAAGTGTAAAAGTCCAAAGGCAAGAAGGATCCCCTTTGCCTGGTTGATGAGGAAAGATTCAAGAAGTCTAGGTCTTAGAAAGATGGAAGATGGTGAGAGAATGCTTTATGGGAAGATGAAGCCAGTTGTACGAAAGCTTAGAGGTGGGAAGGCAAGAAGCTTATATGGAGAACCAGGGAGTACAGTGTGACTTGAGTTTGGGGTATGTGAAAGGTAGCAGTGGGAGATAAGATGGGACAGCAGGAGGGGCCTTGAATGTAAGGCTAAAGAAGTTGTGCTTCATTTCTGTGGGGTGGTGGTAACTGAAGGCATCAGCAAAGGACTGGCTTGCTCAAATTTGTGCAGCCAGAAGGTAAATCCAGAAGCATGCTGAATGATCAGTAGTGAGACAACACTACTAATTCAGGTACGAGAGACGGGGAGTTAATTTAGGGCTTTGCTGAATCTCAAGCACTCTCCCACCTCTGGGCCTTTGCATTTGCTATTCCGTCTCCTCAAAGCTGCCTCCTCAAAGAGACCTGCTCTGATGAAGATACGCAGCATTCCCACCCATCACTTGCTACGTGCTTTACTTTTATGATAGCACGTGCCATTTACTCACTGGCGTTATAATATACATTGATGGGTTTACTGTTGGTCGTCTCCATAAAATGCAAGTTTCACCAGCGGTCCCTCCTGTAGCCTCAGAATAAAGGAATGAGTAAATAAGGGAAGGGGTATTCAAGGAGACACCAATGTTTCCAAAAGGGAAAATGGGGGTGGGGGTGGGGCAGGGGAGCTACCGTTGACCAAGATGGGAAATACAGGAGTAGGAAGGATTTTGAAAAGGAAAATGAGGTCCAACACTTTCCGACATTTACGTTTGTGGTACCAGCAAGATGCTCTAGTAATAACCGTAGGGGGTAGCTGGGAAAAGGACTAGAATTCAGGAGGATATTAGGCTTTAGGAATAAACCATTGAGAGATGATTACTTAGCCGTAAGCCTGAATGAGCCAAGAGAAGGCAGAGCACCAAAGACCCATCTACAAGGTGCATCCAAAGTAGGGAAACAAGCAGGGGAAGAGAGGCTGTCGATAACTGCCCATTGCTCTTGGGAGTAAATCTCAAGACCCTGCATGACCTGGCTCCTTGTTCATGATTTCGACCTCATCTCCCACCTTGTTGCCTGCACTCCCGCTGCCCTGGCCTTCTTTTAATTTCTTGAGTTTGCCAAGATCCTCCTAACCTCAGTGTCTGCACCGTGTTCCTTCCTTTTCCTGGAAGCTACGCCTCCCAACTGTCCACTCCTCACCCAGCTAACACTTTTTCATCCTGCAGAGCTCAGCTTAAATATGGCTTCCTCACGTTGTCCTTTCTTGACTTCCCCTCTCCCCTACGCCTCCTCCCTGTTATATGCTTTTGTGACACTGTAAATATGTAAATGCACGCCCACACGCGCGCACACACGCACACACACACACACGCGCACACACGCACACACACACACACCGGGTAGCCGATACAGAGAATATATATGACCGTCTCATGTCTCATCTCTTAAACCATACGCTGAAGGAGGCAGTGGGCCATAACATTGCCTGTGTTGTTCACCACTGTATCCCCAGCACCTAGCATAGCTATGGTACATTGCAGATACTCAATAAAAACATGTTGAATGAAGAAGCTGAGAGAGTAGCCAAAGATATAGGGAGAAAAGCAAAAACAGAGTGGCGTGAGGTCAAGGTGGTGTTTTCAAACAGAAGCAGAGCATTGGCTCTGTCCAGTGCTGCAGCTGAGCGTGGCAGGCTGGGACCAAGGAAAGCCAAGACTCAGGGGCCTAGATTATCACGGCTTTAGGAACTCAATTTAAATATGGCGATAAGGGAGGGACAAGAGGTGGTGACACCTAACAGTAAAGGGTGAAGGAGGCAGTGACCACAGTAATTTTATGACTAGAAGAAATCAGGAAAATACTTGATTGTTTTGGGCTGAGGAGTTCCGCGAAACAAAACACAAGACTTCAAAGCCATAAAGCAAGCGATAGTCATAATTACTGACATAAAAACGTGAAGCCTAAAAAGATGCGCACCTTCCACATGACAAGAGACATTACAGTTAAAAGGCAAGCTAAAAATTGTGGGGAAAAATACGTTTAACCTCTATAACAAATAAGAGTTTACGTGCATACTATTTTAAAGCCAAGTCGTCATTAAATTCATAGAGACAGAAAAGAGAAGGGGGGTTGCCTGGGGCTGGGGGAAGGGGGAAATGAGAGGGGAATGGGGGGAGAAGGAGAATTCTGTCTTGCAAGGTGCAAAGAGCCCTGGAGGTGGATGATAGAGATGCCTGCACAACAGAGTGAACGCGCTCTTACAAATGGTGAAGATGGCAAATTTTATGCTGTGTGTGTTTGACTCTAATTTTTTAAAAAAGCCATTAGAAATGAGGACAAAAATGACAGGGCGCCTGCGTGGCTCAGGCGGTTAAGGGTCTGACTTCGACTCAAGTCACCATCTCGCGGTTCGTGGGTTCGAGCCCCACGTCGGGCTCTGTGCTGACAGCTCCGAGCCTGGAGCCTGCTTCCTATTCTGTGTCTTTCTCTCTCTCTCTCTCTGCCCCTCCCCCGCTCATTCTCGTTCTCATTCTCATTCTCTCTCTCAGAAATAAATAAACATTGAAAATTAGGAGTAAAAAAAAAATGAAATTGAAGCCTCTAATAAGAAAATGAGCAATGGGTAGCAATAATAGTTTACAGGTGAATGACACAGTGGTGACTAAAATCTATTCAACTGCAACACTTGAAGACAGAAAAATTTTTTGACCAATAAGATAAGAGAGAGAAAGCATAGTGACGATACCCAGTCATGTCTGTGAAGATGCAGACATTTTTACACACCACGCATGGGCACTGCTGCTTTAGCAATCAGGCTATAGCTCTCAAAATACAAAATGGGAGGCCATTTGAGGCAACAGCTCCACTTTTAGGAATATATCCCAGAGAAATAGCCACTCAGATGTATAAGGGGATTTATCTCGGTACTGCTTGTATATAAAAAAAAAAGTAGGAGCCACCCAAATAGTTATGAAGGAACTGATTTTTTTAAAGCTTTTTTTTTTTAAGTTTATTTATTTTGAGAGAGAGAGAGGAGAGAGCACAAGTGGGGGAGGAGCAGAGAGAGAGGAAGAGAGAGAGAATCTGAAGCAGGCTCCACATGGTCAGTGCAGAGCCCGACGTCGGGCTCGAACTCGTAACCACAAGATTCCAACCTGAGCCGAGGTCAGATGTTTAACCAACTGAGCCACTCACACACCCAGGAGCTGATTCTTTTAAACCATAGTGCAAGTATACATGGGCCAATAATCCATCATTGAAAAATCAAGGTGGGGGTGCCTGGGTGGCTCAGTCGGTTAAGCGTCCAACTCTTGATCGTGGCTCAAGATCGTCCCGGAGGCTGCCTGTGATTCTGTGTCTTCCTCTCTCTGCCCTTCCCCCTGCTCTCTCTCTCACTCTCTCAAAATAAACAAACTTATAAAGAAATCAAGGTTGCTCTCTCTATTCCAATGTGGAAAGGAAAAGAAGACATGGTCGCTGAAAAATGTCACTACACAGTATTATTGTATGATCTGTTTCTTACTTCCTGAAAGGATATGATGGTCCCTTTTTAAAAATTTACTTGAAAGAAAAGACTTAATGTATGCTTGTAAAGGCAGAGAACAGTACTCAGTGGTACCAAAGGTCAACCAGAAACGTGAGAAGGGAAGGGAGCGTGTCACTTTTAACGTTACACACCTCTGTAATGTTTGCCCAAGGTTTTCTAAAAATACCTTCAAGATCTTGTAATAAAAGACACAATTATGGGGAAATGCGGAAGAAAGTCAAAGTGTTTGGGGGAGCCCAGAAACGGGAGTAACTAACAGCCTGGGGAGAGTGTCACAATGGAGGGGACCTAGGAAAAGGCATTGGGAAGCGAGCAGAAAATGTGTTGAGTGGAGAAGGTGAGAGAAGACACCCCCAGCGTAAGGGAGGTATGTTCCTGGGAAGCAAGTTGGGGGAAGCAGGGCCAGGGAGCTGAGTGGGCAGGGAAATGCACCCTGTAACTCCAAGTGGAACGTAGGTTTAGACTACCTTCGTTCACCCAAAAGTCTTTATTAAACCGCTACTCTGTGTTGTGGATACCTTAATCAATAAAACCACATGAACCTTTTTCCTTTCAAGTTGTTGCTTTCCATCTAACGGGAGAGGCAGACTAATATAATAATAATAATAATAATAATAATAATAATAATAATAATTCGTAATAACAACAATAATGATAATTGGCAGGGCTTTGAAGGAAATACTAACGAGGCTGAAAGGGAGAGTGTGAGGCCGTTGAGTGTAGGCCCCTCTGAGGCCGTTATGTTTAAGTTGACGCTGAAGGATGAAGGCATTTCCGTAATGCAGGGGTCAGGGTGAAGGGCAAAGCCTTTCTAGGCAGAGAGAACAGCGTGTACAAACGTTGAGGAGAGGAAAAGCTTGTCTCAGAATGGAAGGCAAGTCAGTGAGACTGTTTTCCAAAACACCACCATGCACGCGCCTTCTTTGGTATCCCTTTGAGGGACCTACCCCTGCTGAGGCCCTGCCGCGCCCTCCTGTCAACTAATCAGCTTTTGGAAACAAGCGGCACTTAGGGTTTTTATTACACGCTAAATTCTGTACCATCAATCTCATTCGCACAGTTAGGAATCTCTGTCTCTGTGGGCTGTGTATGTGTGTGTGAAAGGGGGAGACGGAGAGGGGGACTTGGAGAATAACCCAGGTTCGCCCTCTGTCCGTATGCTAAACAATTAAACACAGAACTCTGTGCACCCTGAAATCATTACCCTCTGAAACTGAACACTGTTAAGTCTGGTGGCGCAAGCCCAGCGTTACTGAAAGTCAAATTGAAATCGCAGAAAGCTGGGAGAAGAAAAGCATGGAGGCCGTCCATTGTTGGGTGTAGCTTCTTTCAAACTCCGACCATCATCTGAGAAAGCAAAGTGCGTAATAACTGATACATAAAACTCCTCTTGGTTTGATTAGACGTTGTTGATTATTCAAGAGCCAGAGATGGATCAGACACACAGGGAAGACTGGCACACGGTGTCATCCCAAACCCGCCAACACCCATCTGAAGAGCGAGCGTGCCTGGACGCAGTGTGACAGAAACACAGATCAGGAGGGGTGGGGGTGGGGGTGGGGGCCCTCCTGCAAGCAGAGGGGAAGCCTGGGCAGGAAGCAGTCAGCAGGAGGCTGGCATTTCAGGTGCAAGGAACAGGGCGACTAAAGAAAGCAGAGCTGACAGCACGCAGTGTGGTCAGCAAAGAACTACTAGGCAGGCGTGATGAAAGGGCCAGGGAGGGCCCGCCAATGAAGCCGAGTTAGGCTGGGAGACCGAGAGTGAAGGGCTTTGAATGGCCTATGAAGCACCGTGGAATTTCTCCCGTAACTGTGTGTGGGGAGGGCTCTCTCAGAGGTTTCTAGGGGCGGGAAGGTGATGGGAGCAGTATTTGGGAAGATCACGGACTCCTTGCGGATGATGGGCACCGCCCCTCCCCCGCACGCCCCAGCCTGGCCTCGGTGGGTTTCGAGGGCGAAGAACAAAAACACCTGTCAGTCCTTTCTCTTCCGCTGCACACCCACCCTGCCCTTTTCTCTACAGATGATGGGAATCGGTTGGAGGGGCAGGGTCCTCAGGCCCCATGCACACCACAACACCTCTGCCGAGGAGATGCCTGTAGGCCCTTCGCAGGCTCAGACAGGGCTGAGACCTGGCTTCAAACCCACCCTCCCTCCCAGAGGGAAAGGGAGGAGGCTTATTTTTTTCCGTGCCCAGGAGAGAATCCAGCTTGGTGCTGGGTTATTTCCTAAGCTGAGCCTTCTTGATTAATTTATATCTCAATTCGGGGAAGCCTCTGTTCATTTAGGAGCTATTTTGCTGGCTGCAGATCAACAATGGCAAACATGGACACTGGGAACGGGCCCAGAGTCCCCAAATGATTAATATCCTGTGTTGTGAAATGTCAGAACGCATGGCTGGCCAAAGCTTTTAGAGAGCCAGGAGGTGCAGTGTGATAGCAGTCGGCCCCCAGAGTCATTTGAGGGGAGGATGCAGGAATTCCATACACTAAGTCAATGGAATTGAATAAAGGATCTGAAGGCAAATCTCCGGGTGGACATTCACTTTCAGGAAGCGCTCTGAGCTGGTGTGCAGAGCTCGGATTCTCCAGGGCTTCTCCTGGCAGCTCGGCCATTCCAGGCCTCCCGTCCTCTTACTCTTGACCCCATCACTTTGGCCAATTGCAGCCCTGCCTGTCCAGACTGTCACATATCAATTGCTTTGTTTATCTTATTGTCGGCCTGTTTTGGAAACACTCTCCTAGACTCCTGTCTGACTCATAGGTTAAGGAGCATGAGTAATTCTTCTGGAACTCACTTGGAACAGGAGGGAACCCTTCCCATTTGATTTCCGGTCCTAAAAAAAAGACAAGATAATTCACACAGGATGCTAATGAGTTTTCCTACTCAACAGTTAGCATGGCCTAGCCCTGTTTGGAAAACAGCCTGTCGTACAGCGGGGTTTAGAAATGTGAGCACCTCCGGCTTTTAATCAGAATTATGAAATGACACCAGAATATCATTCTGTTGTGATTAGTTTTCCTGATGAAGGTGTAGTTGCTCTTACAGGGGAAACCCAGATGGTCTCTCTTAATGAGACATGACAATTAGAAACGAACAACCAGATTTGGCCCCTGACTTTTTCTTGCTCGGCCGTGGGTGTAGGTAACCTCTCATTGTCCTCTTCCTGCTGTTTTTGGCCTGTCCTTCTAAGCAGTGATATAAACTGGCTAAAAGTTCTTTCACCCCCAACGGGTGTGGCTCCTTTTGGCGCGAGAACAGTTTGGCGTCCACGTCCTGCAGCAGAGATGGTAAGAAAGTGACTCCATATCCCTTTGTTTCTACACCAGCTTCAGAGAGGACTCGCCCCTTCGTAGGACTTGGTATTTGAGAGCTTTTCAGCACTGCCAATATGATGTATTTCAGCACCTCTGGGGCAAAACCACAGTGGAAGTTCCAAGTCACACCTTAGGGGCAGGATTATGGGGAGCTTTCGCTTTCTACTTTGCATCAATTTGTACAGTTTGAATTTTCCACACTGAGTCTGGAAAACAGAAAGGAGAAAACCATCAAAGCCTTACCATGTTTACTCACAAATGGTCTCCGTTCTTTTTTGTCTTAGCAGTTGTGTGACTTTGGGCAAGTTAATTAACCTCTCTGTCCTTACCTGTGAATTGAAGATAATTGCAGACCCGTCGTAGTGCTGTTGAGCATTAAAACATATAACGTATGTACGCATTCATACTGAGTGCACATAGCAATAGCCAACAAGCTCTACTATTATTATTGTCGATGATGATGTTGCTCGTTACCGAGGCCCAAGACCCCCTCTCTCCGGAACGGCGATTGAATGGTGCAGAATGTAATTCTCACAGTCTGGATGGAAGGAAGAGAATCAGGCCTAGTTGGAAAGATGTTCTATCAGGAAGATGCTGCAAGATGAAAGTAAATCCACAGGCTTCCCCACTTCTCCAATCCTTTCTCCAGAGAGCAGCTGGAAAGGTCACCGTCCGCTTCATACTTCCTCTCAGGGTACAGTGGTCTAGACCCCTCCCCACAAGAACCTTCCTAAAGGCTTCCACAGCACTTTGAGTGAATCCCTTGCTTGTCCTTCTGGCCCCACGTGGTCTGTCCCTGCCCACTCCTGGATGCTCCACTCTCCACCAGTTCACTGAGCTCTGGTCCCGACAAGCCTTGTATGAAGAGCCGCCTCACCCCACCCTCCCCCACCACTGCTCCCCACAGGTCTTGACTTAAATGTCGCCTTCCCAAGAGGCCTTTCCTGGCCTCCCTCTTCCTCATTCTCCGCATAATGCCCTATTTATTTATTTCACTGTACTTAACCACAAGCTACCATTCGTTTATTTGCTTGCTTGCTTGTCGGCTTTCCCTCTCTTCTAGCATGTAGGCTACAGAAAGGCAGAGACAATGCCTGGGCTGGCACATAGTAAGTGCTCAGTAATTGCTTGTGGAAAGAGGAAGAGGAGAGAAAGGGAAGGAAGGAAAGGAGGGAGGAAAGGAGGAAGAGAGAAACTACAAAGGAAGGGAGAGGCCCAGTACTTAAGTGGGTCAGTTTAAAGCCAAATAAGTAGTAGAATGTGGTAGAAAGAATAATAGTTTGGGAGGAAGCATAAAGTTAAGAGAATAGATTGATGAGTTCAGTTCAAGCACATTGCACTGGAGGTGAAGACAGGCCATCCAGGTGAAACACCCAGCAGATAGACAGATGTAGGAGTGAAGCTCGGGACCAGCCCAGGGCTGGAGCTGGTAGTTGGAGAGTCATGAACGTGCCGTTGAACCTCTCCAGAAGGAAGAAATCTGTAAACATTTGCGGGAACCAAAATCTTTGGGTTCTGGGGGGAAGATGATTGCAAAGCTGAAGCTGAACGGATTCACGTAGGGCAACGTCAGAAGCGCAGCCCGCAGCTGAATGTGACCCAGCAAGGGAGGCATCCTCCAGCCCAGACGGGCAGGCTCAGCGAGCTGACGTCTCCATTCAGGGTGAGTGAAGGTGGACGAAAAGGCACACGCAGACAGGAGAAGATGAGAGAAGGTATGATGTTGAGGCCAGTCGAGGCCGGGAGGGTTGTGAAGGCGATGAAGAATGGAACAAAATGCCTACGAACGCATCACTGATAGCTTAAAGCCTCTGCTTAACTCAGCATCCTGAACAAACGAGTGGAGTGGAGGGTGACGGTGATGATGCCGGGCAAAGTGGTCCATGGAGTTTGTCTTTCCCACCAGGGCTTCCCGCTTCCGTTTTTCCGCTCCTTGGCTGCCGGTGGTGGACTATAGTGGGAACATGGAGAGGAGGAAAGAGTAAGGGCACTGGGTTTGTGCCACCCACCGCCAGCTCTGTGCCTCCGGGCACATTTCCTCTCTGAACGTCAGTTTTTAGTCTTTCAGGTGAGGATGAGAACAGCTTCTTCCTGGGGTTGCTGGGAGTTATTAGAAAGCCTTTGAAAAGTCCCCAGCATGTAGACAAGTGCTGAGCAAATGTTAATTCTCTTTCCTTCCCAGGACCTCCCAACATTCTGCGCCCTCCCATTCTGACCAGACCTTTATCTATTTGTTTGTTTGTTTTATTTATTTACTTACTTATCGATTGATTTATTTGTATGTATGTTTATATATTTTGAGAGGAGAGGGAGGGGCAGAGAGAGACGGAGAGAGAGAATCCCAAGCAGGCTCCGTGCTGTTAGCGCAGAGCCTGACGTGGAGGTCGATTTCAGGAAGCGTGAGATCATGACCTGAGCCGAAATCAAGAGTCGGACGCTTAACTGACCGAGCCGCCCAGGTGCCCCTTACCAGCCGTCTACAATTCAGCGGCATTACATGAGCTCTTCTAAGGGTGTTAGCACTTGAAGCTTTCCATATACTTGTGGAATTCATTTTGTAATTATTCATTCATTCTTTCTTTCCACGAACGTTTTATGGAACACCTACTATGTGTCCCGTGCTGGCCTAAGTACAGGGCATACAAGAGTGACCAAAAGAGATGGATCACGCTTCCCAGCTCAGTAGGGAACCTAGCTCTACTGTTCTCAAGTATACTGAGGACAGTAAGTGCACAGTCGTGGTTCCCAAACCCCAGCATATATCAGAATCACCTGGAGGACTTGTTAAACCAGATTGCTGGGCTCACTCACAGAATTTCTGATCCAGTAGATCTGGAGCGGGGCCTAGGAATTTGCATTCTTTTAAAATTTGTATTTAAATTCCGATCCATTAACATACAGTGTAATGTTACTTTCAGGAATACAATATGGTGATTCAATGCTTCTGTACAATACCCGGTGCTCATCACAATAAGCGCCCTCCTTGATCCCCATCACCCATTTCACCCACCTGCCCACCATCCTCCCCTCTGGTGACCATCAGTTTGTTGTATCTAGTTAAGACTCTGGTTCTTGGTTTGCTTCTCTCTCCTTTTTTTGTCCCTTTGCTCATTTGTTTTGTTTCTTAGGAATTTGTATTTCAGACACGTTCCCAGGTGCTGCTGCTGGCCCAGGACCCACGGTCTGAGAACCACTGGAATAGAGTAGTAAGGAGGAATGGGGATAGGGCACGAAAAGAGAATATTATGTCAGAAGAATCTGACACCTCTTACCTCTACAATAAGTTGTTCTTCTTGATGAGGACAAGCTGACAGCTATTCCAGTTAAGTGCAGTAAGTCCAGAGATTTTGGAGGGACAGAGGAGCCTGAAGGCACAGGAATGTCCCCTCCCAGATGCTGGAGCCCAGCTCCCTTGAAGCCTCGTCTGTCTCTTCTCTGCCTGCAAACTTCTCTGTGCCCTTCACATCTCTCTTCAAATCAAAGCCATTTTCTGACAACTTTCCTCACTTCCCCAGGCAGATTTTGGCCATTCCCCACCCTCATGGCACTGGATACATCTCTCTATTGGGATGACTCTCTCATTGCTCTGTGCCACATTTATTGCCCTCTATTCCCCACTACACCATGAATGTCTTGGTAGATGGGACTGTGTCTTCTTTATTGTGGAATCTTACTTAATACTTAAATGTTTACTGAGTGCCAGGCCGACTGATGGGATAATGCATACGTGCCTTGGGTATTAAAATGTATGTGGTGCCAGAAAAAAAATGATCACAACTGATAGTGTGTGTAGATATGGAGAACTGAGAGCAAGTACTTTCTTGTCTAAAAAAGATTGATTCAGATCTTTGTTCCACTGTTAGCCATAATCTTGGATGCATTAATTATTCTGGGTCTCCATTTCATCTCTGGTAAAATAAGGACGATAATCTTAGCACGTATGTAAGGAATAAATGAAATAATATGTACCAAATGTTTAGCATGGTGCTTGGTGCATAGACAATACTAAATGAAATAAAATTCAATAGTTGGTCAAATAAAGCAAAGCAACCGCTGAAAAATAAAAATTGATTGGAATGGGTAAAAGCAACACTGTCAACTAAAGCTATTTACAATGTTTAGTTAATATTTATGTCTAATTACTAAGCAGCAAAATACCGTTTCCTATCACTTAAGAGATGTCAAATCAACTTTGGTAATTATTTTTCCAGCTTTAAATTTTGTTCATTTGTGTTGTTCTCAAATTAAGGAGACTGAAGACTAAGGAAAAGCCATTTGACTTTAGGATGTCGTTCAGAAAAATGGGTATATAGGGAGATAAGGAAGGATTTTGAAGTGAGTAACAGGAGGCCACAAATATAGACAACCTCTTTTGAGATGTGTGTCAACAATAATGAGGGAGAGAGAGAGAGAGAGAGAGAGAATAGCAATTTTTGTTGAGCAATGTATCTACAGAAAATAAATGTTTCCGTTGACATCAGTGTGGGGATGCACACACACTTAACACAAAGTACCAGGCATTTAAAAAAAAATTTCTTTTACGTTTATTTATTTTTGAGAGACAGAGACAGAGCACAAGTTAGGGGAGGGGCAGAGAGAGAAGGAGACACAGAATCCGAAGCAGGCTCCAGGCTCTGAGCCGTTAGCACAGAGCCCTATGCAAGGCTCGAACTCACAAACCGTGAGATCAGGACCTGAGCCGAAGTCGGACACTTAACCCACTGAGCCACCCAGGTGCCCCAAGTTCCAGACATTTTTAAATCTGAAGCTCAACATTTTTTTTTCTCTATATTCTATGAAGTAACTGTTCACATACACATACAGCTCATTTAATGTTTTATTGCAAGAGTGGTTCCTCTACCAATGGATTCCCAAGCATACTCTTTTAAGCAGCACTTAAAATGTTTCTCTTTTAAGGTTTGTAGCTGGTTTTGTGTTGTTTTTTGTTTTTATATGTTTTTTTTTTGTTTTTTTTTGTTTTGTTTTGTTTTGTTTTGTTTTTTAAGTAGGCTCTACCCCCAGTGTGGAGCCCAACACAGGGCCTGAACTCACAACCCTGAGATCAAGACCTGAGCTGCCATGATGAGTCCGATTCTTAACTGACTGAGCCACCCAGGCACCCTTACAGCTATTTTAAAGGATAGATATTTTTAAGGGGGAGCACCTTGTAGGAGGAAGACCACTGTTCAATAAATCAGATTCTGATGACCCAGGAAGGATAGAGTGAGCAGGACTCTCTAGTTGGCTGAACTGGTCTCAAAAACAGTAAATGCACAGGAAATGGACGACAGCAAATTTCAAAGCACAGCAAAAGGCTCATTAATGCTGAACATGGAAGTCACACTTCAGCTTAAAATTTGCTGAAACAGAAATAAAAAAACATATACGAGGCCTTTCGGGTCTTCGTGTGTACAAAAAATATCAGTGATGTGTTATTCTGTGGGGTTCTATGATAATCAGGTTTGACTGCTTGTTTTTCAAGGAGTTTTTATCTTTAGAATCATTCCAAGGCAGCCCGGCTGGTGCAGTCTCCCTAGCGTGTTCAAGTGCGCACCAAGGACTTGCCTGCAAACAAAAACTTGGAGAGGGAAGCTTTAAAAAAAAAAAAAAAGCTTTCTGCATTGCAGTTAATGGCCTCTTACTGCTTGCTTTGCAGAGGATAAGCACAGTTTAGAAGCATGGTTAGTAACTGATCAGAAAAAAAAATTAAAGCATTATGTATGTTTTCAGTTTTTATAGTCTTTGTTTTATTTTAGAGACAATGTATGTCGCTAGTTCAACCATCCTGGTAGCCCCTTTGCAGAATAAGAAACAAAATGGAATCTTTTTTTACCTTTCAAAAGACCGTGGCACCTAACATTGTAGAGTTGGACCCTATTTTCTTTTTTTTTTTTTTTTTTTTTTTTTTTCAACATTTTTTTTTTTATTTATTTTTGGGACAGAGAGAGACAGAGCATGAACGGGGGAGGGGCAGAGAGAGAGGGAGACACAGAATCGGAAACAGGCTCCAGGCTCCGAGCCATCAGCCCAGAGCCTGACGCGGGGCTCGAACTCACGGACCGCGAGATCGTGACCTGGCTGAAGTCGGACGCTTAACCGACTGCGCCACCCAGGCGCCCCTGGACCCTATTTTCTAATCTTGATGGATTGTTAACTTTCAGATGTGAATGGCAAATAGTCATTTTTAAGACGATACTTTGGAAGTTTGAAAACATTTCTTATGGAAAAAAAAGTTCTTTGCAATGGCTGGATTTTCACACTAGCGCACACAAATCTAGTTAGGGCACAATATACTTTCTGAAAGGACCATAGGAATAAAAGCACTGAGGCAGCATTATTTCAGGGATGGAAAGAACACAGATGTTAGAACCAAAGAGACCTAAAGCCTGGGTTGAAATCTAGGTTAGCTGCTTACCAGTTTTGCAATGCTGGGCAAGTAACTTTACCTCTCCAAGCCTCAGTGGCCTCATCCACCAAATGGGAGTAATGCTCAGATGCCAAGGGAGCTGCTGTGAGGACAGCATGTAGATTGAGGTCAGAGACTGGAGCCGAATGCCCAGTTTTGAATTGGGGTTCTGCTATTTGCTTGCTAATATCCTTGAACAGGTTACTTAAACTTGCTATGCATCAATTTCCTCATCTATATAAAATGAGGATAAAATAGAAACTTACCTCTAGAGTTGTTATGTCCACTGGGTTGGCTTAAGTCAATATAGAGAGACTATTTAGAAAGCCCTGAGAAAGTGGCAGTTACTATTAGGTATGCCTTCTGTCTATTCTTTTTAAAAAATTTTTTAAATGTTTATTTTTGAGAGAGATAGAGTGCGAGCGGGGGAGGGGCAGAGAGAGAGGGAGACATAGCTGTCAGCACAGAGCCCCGATGTGGGGCTTGAACTCACAAACTGTGAGATTATGACCTGAACTGAAGTTGGACGCTTAACTGACTGAGCCACCCAGGTGCCCCGCCTTGTCTATTTTTAAACAACAAAATAACAAACTATCCTACACTTAAAAAAAATGTTTAGGTATATAGTAGAATTACTTTCCTAAGAAATTGATTAGGTTCATGGTAATTTACCATTATATGTGGAGAAGAAATTTCATTCCCCGGAATGTGCAAATGAAGAAATGGAGAAAGAGAGGATTGTGTCTGGCCAAAACCACAATTTCAGACACACCATTCACTTTGTTTTAGAAGAATGTCAAGTGTTACCTATTCTTCACCAGAAGGGAAACAAGCAACAAGTCTCTGCAACCAGGCATATTAAGTATTGTTCTGAGAAAATGGAAGGGAGATCTCAGACATGCTCGGGCAAGAGTATCATACCATTGCCTTTTAATTACAATTACCATACTAAAAATAGTTGCATTGTACTTCATTCATTCATCATTGTCAAAAAGAATTCCATTTGTGGAATAAGAGAATATCGAATGTCTTACAAACGAACACAGCTGGATGCTGAAAACCTGGGATGAAGTATTAAATAGACTGAGAAACTTAATGTAGTCTTTCCCCTGGTTACAATGAAATTGTTGTTTATCAGATCTATCTTTAAGCCCTAGGATTAGGCAGGGGTGGGGAGGAAATATGATTTTACCAGGAAGGCTGCCAACTCTTTTAGTTTCACCTACGTGGAAAGGTTAACTCCTAAATATTGTAATGAACCAGGAGTCACCACCAACCCTCCAAGATGCCAGTATGGCACCCATGATAGGGGAAGACAGTGGAGGAATAAATGAGATAGGAATTACATGGGTACAGCTAATCACCTGCATTTTCTGAAACCTGCTGTCCCTAGGAAACATGAAGTCTCTGACCATGGCCTCTGGGAAAAATATAACTTCCTCTTTTGGGCCCCAACTGGGACTCTTGATTAAGACATTGACTTTGTGTGGGCTGTGGGGTTGTGGGCTTATAGTGTGGTGGTCTCTTAGCTCTCCGCCAGATCCCTAGACAGCAGAGTATATTCCCCAGAGGCAGGGCTTCATGCTGGAGAATATCTGCAAATAAAAATAATGCTAAGCATTACTAGTATGCTGTCAGTTATTTTCAATTTCATGTTGGAACTGGACATACAAAATGTGACTCTTGGTATTTCCCAGTTTATTGAGACAAAAAAGTACGATCCAAGACCTAAGAGCAGATCACGCTGGAATTTTCCAGGGATCCCAGCTCAACCGGGGCAAGTTATCTCAAAGGCTGTACAATTTGGATAACTGGTGACTCTAAGGAGAGAAAACCAGAATAACATGAAGTGGTGCCAGAGAACACATGAAGTGTTCTGGAACACTCGGCTCTCCTGATTTCCTTTAAAAATCATTTTTATTATTATAAACGACTTTGCAGAAAGTCTATCCCATAAACTCTTCAATAAAATTATTGACGTATCTCTAGAAGTCTTGCAAATTTGTCCCTATGTCTGTATCTTACGTAACAAAGTTTTAGTTACTCTGTATGTGATGGGGGTCTTACTTTTCGTGCAGCATTATTTAGCACATTATTTTCTTTGACTTTTTCTGTGTGTTTATGTTCTAACTTTATAGTTGACATTTTAAAGGAGGGCACAATATCTTATCCAGTTGATAAAACAACTTAGTTTCTCGAAGGTGAATCAACGTCCTACCCCTTCTTGCTGGACTCTTTGACAAAAAAATAAAACGACACAATACAAACTGAGAGAGAGCATTCCCCTTATAACTTGCAGGAGAGTTTGTTGTTGTTTCTTTTTATACTCCCTGAAATACTTTATTTGAATGTATTGTCAATTAACTATTAGGTGACAAAACAAAGATTTTGGTAGCAGCAACTGTAAAAATGGCTAATACGTGGCAAGAACACTGCAACTAATTAAAGGAAAAATTGGGGGGAAAAAGTGTTTATTCTGTTGTCCCTATATTATCATGTGAGGGGCTTTCCTGAAGTCTGACATGGCCACTCAAAATGGTGCGACAGTGCTACATTGTGGAATCTTACCTACTCATTTATTCATTCAATCATTCCGCCAACATTTATACATTGACCATACATACGATGGAGACTCTTCTAGGTGTGGGAGATAGAGCAGTAAAAATACCCCTTCCCTATAGACCTCATTGCAGAGAACATACAATAAATAAATACGTAACAAAATGTCACCTAATGGTAAGTGTTATTAAAAAAGAAGATGGGGGGCGCGCCTGGGTGGCTCAGTCGGTTAAGCATCCGACTTCGGCTCAGGTCATGATCTTGCAGTCTGTGAGTTCAAGCCCGTGTCGGGCTCTGTGCTGACAGCTCAGAGCCTGGAGCCTGTTTCAGATTCTGTGTCTCCCTCTCTCTGACCCTCCCCCCATTCATGCTCTGTCTCTCTCTGTCTCAAAAATAAATAAACGTTAAAAAAAAATAAAAAATAAATAAAGAAGATAGGGGCACCTGGGTGGCTCAGTCGTTAAGCCTCTGGATTCGGCTCAGGTCATGATCTCGCGGTTTGTCAGTTCCAGCCCCGCGTCCCACTCTGTGCTGACAGCTTGGAACCTGGAGCCTGCTTTAGATTCTGTCTATCTCTCTCTCTCACTCTGCCTGTCCCCCACTCACACTCTGTGTCTCTCTCCTTCAAAAAAAATAAACATTAAAAAAAGAAGAAGATAAAGAAGGGTGAAGGGGGAGAGAAGGACAGGAATGGGGTAAAATGGAGAGGCTGCTATTTTTCTTAAAATTTTTTAACGTTTACTTATTTTTGAGAGAGAGCACAAGAAGGGAGGGGCAGAGAGAGAGGGAGACACAGAATCCGAAGCAGGCTTCAGGCTCCGAGCTGTCAGCACAGAACCCAATGTGGGGCTCGAACCCACGGACCACGAGATCATGACCTGAGCCGAAGTCGGATGCTTAACCGACTGAGCCACCCAGGGCCCCAGGGTGTCTGCTATTTTTCATGTATTTTTGTACGGAAGTATCATTGACATACCTTGTTACGTTAGTTTCAGGTGTACAAGGTAGTGATTTCACAAGTTTATACCTTATGCTGTGCTCACCACAAGCACGGCTACCCATGTGTCACCATACAGCGCTATGACAATATCGTTGGCTATGTTCCCTATGCTGTACCTTTCCTCCCTGTGACTTCTTCCTTCCATAACTGGAAGGAGGCTGCTATTTTAGAAAGCGTGGTCTGGGAAGTTTTCTTTGATGTGGGCTGGTGATTGGAGGGGGTGATTCCTATATTTGTCTACGAAAGAAGATGTGTGTATGCCTGGAAAATGTACACCTCACTTTTACATCTCTTCACTGTTGTTTATTCACTTATCCAAACAGTATCTGTTTTTGTGAATGTGCTGCCACTTTGATAGCTACAGGAGAGCTGAGTGAACCATAAAGGATGGTATCTGCCTCCCAGAGTCTATAGAAAGACAAGAAATTACAAGTGCGATAGTGCTTTGAGAGAGGAAATACAGGGTGCTTTTATGGCTGGGAGGTCCGGGAAGGCTTCCCTGAGGAAGTGACCTTTAAGCAGAGAAGCAGGTATGAGCCAGTGTAATGTGGACAAAGGCATTGAGAGTGAGGGAGATTTACAAGCACAGGGGTCACTGTACAACTTTGTTTTGCTGATGACTTTCAACTTTGCCACCTATCCAGTGTTCCAATGGCTAAGAAGAAACAGCAGTTGATTATACTTCCTTGCTTCTCTCTGGCAGATGCACAAATGCACAAAGAATTTATTTAGCAGTAGAAGAATAAAAGACATGACATGGCACAAGGGACAAAAATAATAATACAATCAAAACTCAATGACTCCATTTGTGCTCAAGATTTGGATATCTTTATTTACAGTAAGTTTTATTGCAAATCAATCCTTTAGATAGCTGGAGTGCCCTTTGAAACACAGAATTGGGGTAATAAATTTTCCAAAGACCACTTATCAAGCCATAGTCATTTCCAGTTTTGTTTTTAATTGGACGGCATATAAATTTTCTTGTGTCTCTAACGTAAGATTTATGATACAGAGAGAGAAAGAAGCAGTTGCGGGAGGAGACAACACGAAAACTGTCAAGGAAAAATATGTAAGTTTTATTCCTCGTCTACGCTGATTGATTTCTTGAAACCCGGTATGATAATGATGTAGGGTAGGAAAGCTGTGGGCCCATTTAATAAGCGTATACCATACTCAAAACTGTTTACAATTAGGAATAAGAGTTTTGCCTCATGGTGTATGATTCCTCCATGCAATGGTATATGCCATCGCCATTAGGACATCATGTTATAGGAGAAAGCTGAATGGCCTGGAGGAATGTTCATGCTGGATCAGTTTTTTTTTTTAATTTTTTAAATCTTTATTTTTGAAAGAGAGAGAGACAGAGTGTGAGTAGAGGAGGAACAGAGAGAGAGGGAGACACAGAATCCAAAGCAGGCTCCAGGCTCCGAGCAGTCAGCACAGAGCCCGATCCGGGGTTCGAACTCACAGACTGTGAGATCATGACCTGAGCCAAAGTCGGATGCTCAACCGACTGAGCTACCCAGACGCCCCATGACGGATCAGTTTTAAAAAGCAGGATGATAAAAAACAAAGTCAGTGTGATAAAAGGTCACAATATAATATAATTACAAAGAAAACTTCGCCAAGAAAACACATCAATATTTTAATAGGAGTTATATCCGCTTAATGAGATGATAGATTATGTTTAGTTTCTTCTTCATGTGTCTTTCTTCATGTGTTTTCCAAATTTTTTAAGTCACAAACATGTACTAGTTTTTGTAACCTGTAAAAAAAACCATGGATATTTGGGTCTTTTTATTTTTTATTGCAAAGAGAATGCAGGGATTTGAGCAGCAACCTTCTTATAATGGACACACATTCTTGTACAAGATGGGAGTCTTCCTCAGGTAGGAAGTCTCCCTCAGGTAGGTTTTGAATCAGTAGTTTTTACACAAGTGAAGTAAAGGGCCCAGAATTGCTGAAGAGAATCAAACAGGCTTTGTTGCTTGGGGTAGTGCTTGGGGATTATTGGCTTTTATTAAAACAAACAAACAAACAAACAAACAAAAAACAAAACAAAAAACCCAGAAACACCCAAGAGAGAGAGCCAAGGAAATCAGACAACTTTACAAGGAGTAATGCTTCATAGAGGAATTCTTCTGTTACGAATGACAAGTTTAAATAATGTCCCTAGAAGCATTGCCTACATCTCATACCCAACTTTTGACCTTTTAACTAGAATGTGTATGGTGCATTCTTAATAATATGTTGTGGGCCTGTTTGCTGGTTGTTCTTTTGTTCATGATGTGTGTGTGTGTGTGTGTGTGTGTGTGTGTGTGTGTGTGTGTGTGTGTTTATGTAATCCACCTTTGTTTTTATGGTCCCTGGATTTTGTGTTATGTTTAGAAAGATCTTTAAAGTTTGTAAAAATTTTATTCATAGTTTCTTCCCCTGGTTTTTTAAAAATTTTTATTTATTTTGTGAGAGAGAGCATGTGCACACACACGCGATCAGGGGAGGGGCAGACAGAGAGGGAGAAAGAGAATCCCAAGTCGGCTCCACACTGTCAGCACAGAGGCTGGGACTCAAACCCATGAACCATGAGATCATCATTTGAGCTGAAATCAAGAGCTGGATGCATACCCGTCTGAGCCACCCAGGTGCCCTACTTCCCATGTTTTTATAGATTTCACTCTTTACATTTAAATCCTAAATAGTGATGGGTTACATTTTAGGGAGAGAGCAAACTTTATGTGTTTCCATATGGCTAGCTAGTTGTTTTAATACCATTTGTGGAAAACTCCACATGTTTTTCCTCAATAATTTAAAAGTCACCTTTATATTATACTCAATTTTTGTGTCTTTTTGGTCTGTTTCTAGATGCTATGCCTTTTCATTAATCTCTTGATCTGTTTCTAAACCAATACTAGACTATTTTAATTACCACACTCTTATAGCATGCTTTGCTAATGTTAGGTCACATCCCCCAATCAGTCCCCTGTTTTCTTTTTCAAAAGCATATTGTAATTTTTTTTAGTTAATGAGTTTCTTAAATGACTTAACACTTCGCTTTACTAGCCTGAATGGAGATACACACACATACACACATATATATATGCACACATATATAATATATAATAATATGTATGTAACATACATGTGTATATATTATCCAGAGATTGAATTTTAGTGCTGTTCAGTCTAGTAAAACAGGGCAAAAAGTATGCCAGTTTTTTGAAGACAGTGTCTATATGTTCTTCAGGGTTCTGTTGAGAAGTGATGTGGTCACTGGTATTTTAGCTCCCTCTAGCAAACACCCCTCAGCCAAATGGAAAAGCCCCTTCGACATTTGAACGCCAAGGTCTCTGGAATATTGGCCATGTCTGCAAGCAAGATGTAGCCTAAAGCCTAATTACACGGTCTAGGGCACACACTCTCCCGCTCTGGGCTGGTATGACCATCCCATTTAAAAAAGAGCCAAGGAAGGTCTTTTCAAAAACAGCTGAGAGAGGTATAAATCCTGGTAAGCCCACTAATGCCCGATGTTTAGAGGTTCCATTTTTGTGTGTCCAGACAGTCAATGTTGGTTAAAAAAATAAAATTGTACCCACACCTATAAACACAGACCACTTTCAGTTGGGTTGGCTGCTGAGAGATGGCCACAACTCTTTTTCTAATTTCCCCTTAAATAACCAACGTCTTTACAAAATTGTCTGTACTCTTGGGCACCATGTCACCTTCACGCATTTCTGTCTGTGATTTCCCTAATTTCCTATGGCAGATGTGGCTGTAGATGCAGTGTTAGTGAAACAGTCTCTTTGGTGTTCCAACCAAAACCTTTGCCTCACGTGTAAGTTTCTGTGACCTTCTCAACCTGTCTGCTAAGACTTTCTTCTGAAGTCTCCCAAACGCAGCTATTCACTGCTCACTTCTTTTGCTGTTCCTACTCTGTATTTTCTCCTGTTCTCATTCTTCTTTCACTTCAGTAGCACCTTTGGGGGATCTTGCTCAGTCCATACCCCCAGCTTTGAGAACGACCTGTCTGAGCCTCTCCTGTTCTCTTTCTCTCCCCGTGGCTGAAAGCGTTCATGAAGGGCCATGTACAAATGGGGCGGAGGGTGATGAGCTACAGAGAAAGAGAATCATAAGGCACATAAGCAGAGGGAAGGCAAGTCCAGGGGACATGTGACCTCAGAGAGAGGAGGAGATGGGAAGTGCTCTGTGCCAATGGTGCCGCAGCTCTGGTCCTTTGTGGGGGTGGGGGTGGGGGCGCGGCTAGCTGTACTTCTTCCTATGAGATATTCTTGTCTGCTCCCAATAAACCTCCCCCTTTGGGCTTAAGTTAGGTGAAGAGGCTTCTATTTCTTGCATCCCCTAAATGTGAGGTGACTCCCTTAGCCCTAAGACATAGTCCTGGGTAATTTCCTTTTCTCTACCTGAAACCGCAAACAACTCATTACCCTTAAGTTGATGACTCCTGAATCTGTGTCTCTAAAGTATGAAGTTTCTTTGTTTTCCAACGGAATTGTCCAAAGGAAGAGGGGGTTTCCTGAAGTAGTTAAGAGTGTGAGTTCTGGGTTCAGATTGCCTAATTCGCATGAGATCTTAAGACCTCTCTCTGTGCTTCTATTTTCCCACCTGTAAAATGGGAATACTAAAAGTATCTACCTTGTAGGGGGTTGTGAGAATTGAATGAGTTGATGCATATAAAGCTCTTAGAAATAGTGCTTGACACGTTGTAAACCTGCAATAAATATTATTGTAATTACTATTATTTATTTATAGGAACACATTGCTACTTGACTTTCTGCTTTCCAGCTTCCCAGCTTCCTTGCAAAGAGAATACAACTGCCCGGTCCTGTCACTGGCTCCTCCATTCAGTCCAGCAGTCTTGAAATTTGACTTCAGGTCTGTTTGACTTTGGGGCCTGGACTTATTCCATTAGACTAGCAGTTCCCAAATTGGACTACCTGTCAGATACCAAAGATTTTGAATCGGAATCCTTCCAAATTAGGACTTGAGACTCTATATTTAAAAAACAAACAAACAAAAAACCCAAACGAACAGACTAAACACAACTCTTCAGTTAATTCCAATGGACCTGACCACGGGTCAGAGTTTGGGGAACTACTGTGGATTATACTCTTTTATCCTCACTGACTTTCTCTGTAAAGTGGGTGCAGTAAATACCTATTGCATAGAATTGCTAACCTAGTATGTATTGTAGCTTTACTGTGTGCCAGGAACTGTGCTAAGGGCCTTCCTCCTACTGTCTCATTTAACTTCCACAGCGATCTTGTGAAGTCGATATTAGATTATCCCCATATTACAGATGAGGAAACTGGGGTAAAAGGAGGTTACACTGCTTGATAAAAGCATTCACCTTGCAAGTGTGGAGAGTGAGCATATCAATCTGCAAGGTTAAAAAGAATAGCATATTAGATCATGTATTTAAAGCATCTGATACACCGTAGGTGCTCAGTAAAGCTCTCTTTCCCCTTCCTTGTATCTCTGTGATTCTGTTCATGCCCAGTGAATTTTAGATGAGGACAACACTTTGACCTTAACAGTGCCCAGAGAATTAAAAACCAGTATTCTAGGAGGGACAAAACAAAAGGGAAGTAGGTACCAGTGAAAGATGGAGGTTGGTTGGGATGGCCAACAGACAGAAACACAATGTGTAATTACCTATGGAAGAACAGGCTCATGTGAGGAGAAACAGTAGCTTGGCCACTGAGCGTAGGAAAAGTCAAGGTGACAAACTTTTAAAGAGGAGAACCAAGGTATGAGGGTAGAAGCACTTCATCTTAGAGAGGCAGAGTCCTAAAAGGACGACCTGTCCTGGGACCGCTCCTACCCCTGGCCATCCGATTCTTATTTAGAAATTTCTGTGACAGGAAATTCAACTTATCAAGGAAGAAGAGGTTCTAGTTGTTAGAAAACTCTTCATATTGGTTCATTTGAGAGGTTCTACCCACAGGTCCTCCTTCCACCCCTTAGGGCTCTGAAGAATGAGTCTAATACTCTTCTCTTTGACAGCCCTTCAAATACATGAAGATAGTTACCTTGTACCCCTGGGGGCAAAACCTTCTGCTTCCTTTCATCTTTCCTCATGTGACATAATTCCCAGCCTCTTTATATCCTGGTCCCTCTCCTTGTGCATGTAGATACTTTTCTTGCCAAGCCCTAATTGGAGACATTGTGTAATGAGCAACACTGGGCAGCACTGTAACACCCAACTTGCTTTACACGTCAGACTTTTATCAATGCTGCCTAAGACAGCATTCATTTATTTTGGCAGCCATATTTCACTAAGGACTCAGATTTGAGTTGTCTGTCACCTAAGCCCATTTAGGCTTGCTTGTACATGCATCCGTCAAGATACCTTTGCCTTTCAGCAGTTAGTTTCCCAGGGTGAGACCCCCACATTTATCCCTGTAAGAGCTAGCCCACTGCTCCAACACTGCATTCAGCCTATGTATGTAATGGCATCTCTTCCCCTCCTGGTTTGGCATCATTCAGAAATGTGATGCAAATCCTCTGGGTTTTCATTCAAAGCACTGATGGAAGTTTTGAAGTCTGGGCCCTGGAGAGAGCCTTCTGCCATTCTGATGGCAACTGGTATGGTGTGAAGGTTCTGAAGTCAAATAAACCTGGTTTGAATTGGGAATCTGCCATCTACTGCATGACATTGGACTAGCCGGTTAAACTTGGAGTTTCAGTCTCCTCATCTGTAAAATGGGGTTGTGAGGACTAAGGGAGAAGATGCAGGGAATGCATTTATCACATGATTGATGCTGCACAAATATTGATCCACTCTATTCTTTTTTCAGGTTGACACAAATTCATTTATCAGCATCTTTAGGTTATGGTTGCTTAAGCCAGTTATTCACCCAATTAATTACACTAGAATCCAGGCCTATATTCCTTTATCTTGTCCACAATATCTTGGGAAGTGCATTACTAAAACGCCACTTACATAAAGTGGTTTCCTTATGAAATCAGGGCAGGGACAAAGTAAACAGCAGTAAGATTCCACCTGCATGTAAATTTAGAAAAAAATAGTAAGCTACCAATGAAGTTAGTTGACCTTGAGAACAGTTGATATTCAGGCCATAAGTGCATATTGGACAACCACTCTGTGCCTGGCAATGAGCTGGAGACAGCAAGGATTTTACGATGATTAAAATGCAATGTTTGTGGGGCGCCTGGGTGGCGCAGTCGGTTAAGCGTCCGACTTCAGCCAGGTCACGATCTCGCGGTCCGTGAGTTCGAGCCCCGCGTCAGGCTCTGGGCTGATGGCTCGGAGCCTGGAGCCTGTTTCCGATTCTGTGTCTCCCTCTCTCTCTGCCCCTCCCCCGTTCATGCTCTGTCTCTCTCTGTCCCAAAAATAAATAAAAAACGTTGAAAAAAAAAATTTTTTAAAAAAAATGCAATGTTTGTGTTCAAGGAAAGAGGCTACAATTCTAGAGTCGTAGGGGCTAGTCTGGGTCATAGAACTGGCTGAAGTGATTTAATCCCATTTGTTCGTGTATCCAGTTAACAACATTTGTCAATCACTTGCTAGATGTCAGGCCCCTGCCCCCATCCCTCTACCTCACTCCCATTAGGTGCTCAAAGGAGGCGGGTGAGTATAAGAAAAAAAAAAAACAAAACACCACCCTTGCATTCGGGGAGTTTAACAAGCAGAAGGGTTGAGAGATCTTTGTGCTTAAAGGCCCTCTGCTGAGTGCTTGAGATGCAAAAGTAAGACAGATTCGCTGTCATCTCAGTACCTAAGTTGTGTTTTATTATGAAATATTGATTTGTTTCCTTCTGTCCCACTCCCTCGACAGCTTTTCGCGGTGGAGACGGCGGCCGCCGGGACGGTGTCTGCCACACAGTAGGTGGTCAAAACCCGGCAGCGGGAAGGAAATGCAATGGAACCGCCGCGGGCTTGAGTTTTCTCTTTTGAACAACGAGAATGACAGCTCCAACGGGACACTTGGAGGTCAGGACGAACGAAAGGAACCTAAGAAGCTTGGATGGGAAAGCCTCCTAGAAATAGTAAGTATTCGTTCTCCCGTTTGGACTTTGGCAAGCCAGGGTGTTTTAGGAAGGGTCTGGCACTCTGCGTTCCTAAAATTGGTTTCCTAGATGGAGTCGCAGGGAGGCGAGTGAGGAAACGCTGCATTTCGTCCGGGTGTCCGAGGGAAGAAGAGAAGGAGGAGGGGTGAAACCGCTGAGCCAGAAGCAAGCCAGTGTCCTACAGAAGAGGGACAGCCCAGGCGACCGCAAGCAGTGCGGCGTCTGCACCCGCAGTGGCCACCGCGAGCAGGAGACCTAAAGGGAAGGGAAAGGGCAGGGGCGAGGAAATCCAGGGAAAGCGCGCGGATTGGTCTGCTCCTCGGGGCGTGTGCTTCTGTGCGCCAAGCGATTGGTGGCGGGAAAGTAGCAGGTAAACCAGCCCCCACCGCCCCGCCATTGGTCAGAGGCCTCTCTAGCCGCCACACAACTGGCCAGCGGGCCGCCGAGCGGCGCGCGGATTGGTCGGGCGCGACCGCCGAGACCGGCTCCCTTCGGGCGCTCGGATTGGCTGGCGGAAAGAGGCAGGTATCCGGGCTCCGCGGCTCCTCCATTGGTGGGCGGGGAAGGGGGGTTGGGCACAGCGATTGGTGGGCGGGGGGCCGGGCCTGGGCCGGCGGGGAGCGGATTGGTCGGAAAGTAGGTTAGTGGTGCGACATTTAGGGAAGGCAGAAAGTAGGTCAGGGACGGAGGTGCCTGTTTACCCGCGCCGGACTCACCGCCGCCGCCGCCGCGGGATCCGAGTGGGGGCGCGGACGCGGGCGCTCCCGCGAGCCACGGTGAGTGTCGGGCCGGCCGCGGCCGGCGGCGCGGCCCCGAGCACCCCGTCGGGGGCCGTTAGCACCCTGGCAGGCGCGGCGCCCCCGCCGCCGCCCCGGGCGCAGCCCGGCCGCCGGGGAACCCTGCCCGACGTGCCCGCTGCCGGCCTTAAAGGGCCCGTGCCCGCTCCCTGCCCCCACCCCAGCCGCGGGAAGGCTGCGCCCCTTAAAGGCGCCGCGCCCGGCCGCCCCCATCCTCTCTCGCGGGGGCTGGCACTGCAGGGTTGGGCGGGCAGAGGTGCCGCAGGCGCCCTTAAAGGGACCGGGAAAGTGTCCGCGGGAGTACCTACCTCCTCTCAGGGGGCATCGCTACCTGAGGGGTGGGGAGAGGAGGGAGGAAGCAGCCAGCTGCCTCTTAAAGGGACAGCTCCGCCCTTTGGGAGCAATGATCCGGCTCTGGGCGAGTCCTAGAATGTATCCCTGGGAGCTGGGGGGGAGGGGTGGGAGCCCTCGAGAGGACCATTCTTGACGGCTGCACCCCAAGGGCGTTGGGCAAGCAGTGCCTCTTCTGCCCTTCCTCCCCATCTCCTCCACTTCCCTTTCGGGAGCCAGCGGGGCTGGGAGGGGGTGGGGAGGGCGTCTCCGTCGGGCTTGGGGAGTCCGAGCCTGCTCGCCCCTTCGGCCCAGTCGCGGGGCCTGGCGCTGCACCCGGGAATCCGGGCCCCAAGATGGGGCAGACCCCAGCTTGCGAACTTTCGTCCGGCCTGCGCCGTCTGGGTCCTCGGCGGCCCTGGGAGGATCCCCCGTGGTCTCTGAGCAGGTGCCCGACGGCACGGGGACGTCCCGCGGCGTCCAGGTGTGGGCCCGCCACCCGCCCTGGAAGCCCGGGAGCCCCGCGGAGAGCGCTGCGAGGCTGGCTCTTGCACCGAGTTTGACAGATGTCAGGGAAGAAAGGTTCCCATTCGCGATTGCCGAGCGTTGACAGCCACGAGAGCTCTCGTTGGCTCTGAGGTAGAAGTGGAAGAGTAGAAATTAACGCCGACCTTGTCGGGCTTCAGTCGGTGACCCCGAGGGGTCACAAAAGCCTGCTCCGGACGGCAGGCGGGTGTCGGAGGGCAGGCGCAGGGGAAGGAAGGGTTGTCCTGAACATCGGCGTCGGTTGTCCCTGGCAGTGCTGGCCGATGAGGGAGCAGGCTGACACCCCTCACCCCACATTCCCTAGCCCCCTTTCCCTCCTCTGCTTCGGCCCCTTGGCCCCTTCCCGGTCCAAAGCGTTGTTTGGGCACTTTGGCGCTTGCTAGTCTCTTCTCCCTGCTTACGAAGCTACTCCTCAGCATGCAATTATTAGCCAAGTTTTCTCACCCAGCTTCCAGAAATAAGATTCGGTATTTGTGCAGAAGCATTTCCTGGCTGTACCTGTATTTCCAGGATCTCCGTTAAAAAAAAAAAAAAAAATCCACAAAAGCTGCCCATTAGATGCATCTCATTTCACACAAGGCTTGCTTGTCCTTCTGACATCTGCTGCTGTTCTCCCCTTCATCTATTTTTATATGACAACTATTATTTTAATTCTTCTGGTCCCATTGATATCAGGATCTGTCAATTTGGGTTGGTGGAGTTTTTAATTAATGTACTGGTTGAATCATGAGCTTAAAATAATCATTGCTGCTCTTGAGCAGTTTTGAATAATCTCATGCTCTTCGAGCTTGCAAGTAAAAAAAAAAAATCACTGCTGTCAAATTAAATTTCCATATCAATGAAACTCCAAAATATTTTTTAAAACACAAAATTGAATCTTTCGGTCCATGATCTGTTACTGAGTTCACTTGAAAACAGTTCGTTGAATGCTGTTTAGAAAAGGCTTTGAAATTGCCTGTGTCATCTGAACCCGGATCTGTGGAGGTATTTTGGTTTCGATGGTTGTTGTAGCCAGTGAATAATAATAATAATAATAATAATTATTATTATTATTTAAAACTGTAGTTAAATTTGTGCCTTATTTTAACCCCTACAGTTTAAAAAGAGGGCGAGAGAAAGGAACAGGTGGGGTAAAAAGCACTAGCTGAGAGTTAGAACATGCTGGTCCTTGCCCAGACTTGGGTTTTCATGGCTGTGCCGCTTCAGGCAAGTCATTGAACCTCTCTGGGTTCTGTTTGTCTCAGATGGAAAGTCAGGCTGTTGAAGTACGTGATCTCAAAGGTTCCTTCTGCGCTACAGTTCTCTGCATCTAAAGTTTTAATACATTTGAGTTCAGGTTGGTATTTACCTGCTCAAGCCTCCAGAACATCTGAGCTGAAGTCCTATTTTCATAGGAAACTTCAACAGAACAACAGATGGGGTTTGAACGAATCCATTTAGAATGATTTATAAAATGATGATTACTCAGGAGTTTGTCTGCCTCTCACAGAAGAGGTTCTGCATGCCACAGAGAAGAAAAGGAAGTGGTCGTGTTTTCAGATTTAGCCCTCAATACCGACAATCTCTGTGCAATTTATATACTAAACAATGAACAAGCACTGTAGAAAGACTTGGCTGTGTTAACAAAACTGCCTGAGAATCTGTGAAAACTAAATATTTAATATGTCTCTTTGGTGGAAGAGTTGCCTTCCTTCCATGAGATTTCTTCTGTTTGTGATTGCAACATCAGCTCTGAGGGTGGTGGGAGAAAGTCAGTATTAAGGAAACAGTTTCTGCCCCTTACGATGTTATAGTTATGGAGTGATTTTAGTCAGCATCATGGTAGATACTTGCAGGGAGGTAAAAAAAAAAATCCTTTCTAGACCTTGGGGTGGTGAGGAGTCCAGAAACACCCACATGCTGCCCTTCTCGGGTCTTTTCTCTCCTCATTGCTACTTTGTCCCAACACCCAGACTTAACCCCAAACACCCACCCTGGCTTTTCCCTTCTTTCTCTCTGGAAACAAGACCTGCTCTGACTTGAGCCCCCTCAGCATCTCTTCCTTCCTGTTCAAAGCATCCTGTCTCTTTCCTCCGTGGCTTCTCTTCTCTTTCCAGATCAGAAAAAGTAAGTGGATCTCCCCTCTTTCTTTTTCTCAGACCTTCATTTTGGGTGGGAGCCTTGACTCTGGCGGCAGGACCTGGGACTGGGGTTTGGATCAGACGAGTGCTTGACCCCTCTGACCACAGGCTCCTCCTCTGCGGTGTAGTGACAGTGCCAGCTTCATGGAGTCCGTGTGAGGATCAAGGGAGATGATGCGTGTAAAATGCCTGGCACACAGGAAGCCCTCCCTCAGTGCCTGCTGCCACTCCCTCCCACCGCTGCCAGGGTCCTGCCCGCTGAATAGCTTTTCATGCTGTTTGTCCTCAGCCTCCTCATCAACCCCAGAAAAGCCTTCCTCTCAGTTTAGGAGAGGAAGGATAGAAGGAGAAGAAACAGCCCTTCTGCGGGCCTGCTGTGCAGCAGGCGGCTTTCACTGGTCTGTACGTGGTACCCCTGAACCTGTGTGTCTATCTCTCCCCTCCCTGCCCAGCAACCTCTCACAGGGGCTGTGCGCATTCACCTCATTCTCTCTCGTCTGCTCTGCCCTTAGCTCCCACCCTCTGGCTCCTTTCAGCCTTCTCTATAGTTCTTCTCAAAGATCTCCAAAGTCTTTAAGTCTTGAATTCCAGGGACCCGTTCTTAGTGTAGAATGGTCGTTCTGGGCCCCTTTGCAGCTGTAACCCTGTCTTTTCCTCCCTTCTTGAAATCCCCTCCTTCTTCTGCCTTGCCATGATGCTTTCTTGGTTCTCTTGCTGCATACCCTAAAGGTACGTTTTTGTCTTGGCCCTGCGCTTCACACTGTTCCACTCACCCAGGGTCCCACTTTCAGTCCTGATCTGTCTCTTCTGCTTCGGCGGCTAGCAAGTTCACTGTACACATTAACAGTAGCCTGGAGCCGGCATCTGTGACCTTGGAGTTAGAGGTTGCAAACTGCTTGCAAGCACTGTCTCCTTTCATCCTCCTGACACACTGTTGCCTATACCCCTTCACAGCCAAGCTGTCCTGAGGGGCAATTTGTTTGAGCGGTTAAAGGTGCAGACTTTGGAGTGTCATATCCTAACTGTTCCTTACCAGCTTTATGATCTGGTCAAGTTGCTGTGCTCACTGTGTCTTGATGTCCTCAGTGATAAGACCAGGATCTCCAGAGTCCTTACCTCAAGGAGTTGTGGTGTACATTGAATGAGTTAAAACTATGAAAAATACGTGAAGCTATTCATGGCGCATAGTAAGCATTCAGTGAATGTTAGCTCTTGGTGCTTCTGGTCCCTCTCGCCTTTCCATATCCAGCCTGCCTGTCTGTGTGCACAGGACTGTCTGGTCAAACTGAAGGGCTGTCCTTTCCCTGGACCGGCCCTTGGCTCTTCCCGTGCTCCAACTGATGTCCAAATCTTACTCTTCTCTAAGACCCGGCTCAATTGCTTGGTCCTGTAGGAGCTATGGAGCTATTCATTTTGTTTTTCTTCCTCCCCACACCTGGTAGCAGTACCCTCCAGCTCTTGATCTAGCTCAGATTCTTAGGTACTGCCGCATCTGTGTTGTGTTGGGCCGTCTCTGGGAATATGTGTCTTGCTTGCTCAGGCTAAGCAGTTTGGGGGAGTTCATCTTGGTTTCCCAAAATCACAGGCACAGGGAGCCTTCAGGATGTGTTTGCCCCATCTCAATTGATGATCTTGAGGAGGAGGAAAGGGGATGGGATGCACCAGGGGCACCAGTGGTCATGGCCATGAGTAGGCGGGTTTACAGGGAAGGGGGGTTTGAGGTGGGGACTTTCGTGGTAGGGAAGATAAGATTGGATACGCTTTAGTCATCTTTGCTTTAGGGGAACGTTGAGTGCTGGCATATGATGAGAAATGATTTTTACATTAGCACATGCTGTCCTTTTAAATAGTATAAACTCATGTTCATCCAGTCTGGTTAAAGAAGGGGGAATGGAGGTCTTGATTTCATATTCTGGTTAATACTCTACCCATTGGATTTTGTACGTATACTGAGTAAAACATTTACATGTATTTATGCCTTCAACTACCATTTGAAATGTGTGGCCTGGGCAAATTAGTTAGCTTCTTTGAGGCTGACTTACCTCATTTGCAAAACAGAAATAGTAATAATGATGGTAATAGCGGCTAGCATTTATTGAACACTATGTGCCAGCAAAGATGTTAGTCACCTTATGTTTATGAACTTGTTTAATCTTCCTTACAACCCCATGAGGTAGGTCCAGTGATTATCCTTATTTTACAAGTGCAGTGGTTTTGGAAACTGCCCAGGGTCACTCGGCTGGTATGGGGCGGGACAGGACTCGTGCCCAGAGGACTCCGGAGTCGGCCCTCTAGCCCCTGGAGTCGGGGCCTGCGGGGGGGAGCCCCCACATTGAATCCTGTGTATGCAGTGCCCCGCACCGTGCCAGCAGGCCAGGAGGCCCGTAGTGGTTGGCAACCCGTGTTACAGCCGACAGATGTGGTTGTGCACCTGCTCTCCAGCAGGACTGAAGTCCTCTGCGGGGGACGCCACGCACGGTTGGGTCTCACCCTGGCAGCAGTTACAAGGGCTTGTGAGCATTCTCTTCACATCCTGTTGTGCATTTCTGTCTCTTGCTTCCTCGTGCCTTTCTGCGGCACTGCTCTGACATGGGCCCCGTGTGGCTCAGCCAGCCCCTCCGGGATGGTTCCAGGTGTGAGATGGACCTCTGAACAGAGCCCAGTACCCCTGCCTCCCCCGGTAGCCATCTGCAGAGGAAATGCAAAGGAGCCCTTTTCAAGAGTCTCTCACCTTCTTCCTCCTCTTCCCAGCTTCTTAACCCAAAGACAGGCACCCACAGCCTTGGTGTATATATATATTTTTAATGTCAGTTGTTTCCCGAATACATTTAGATAGTAAGGGAAACATTGTCTTATGTCAAGAACCTGTTACATAAAAATGTGTTATATAATGTTCAAATATATATACTGCACAGTGGAATTAGATACCACTTTTTTCCCCAAAGAATAAGAAGATAATAAACACAGGCTTTACTGAATGTCATTAATCTTGGAGCTGGAAGGCCTGGAAAGACATGCTCTGCCCTCAGAGCTATTGTTTTGAACCTCCGTTATCCTCCTCGAGTGCTCCAAGTGTAGGATGTATGGGAAGTTGACCTGAATCTGCCATGGAATGCTACCGTGAAATACTCTGGCAATCGTCTTTTCCAGGGGGACAGAATTCCTTGACATCTTGCTCACTTGTGTTTTTCTTACATCTAAGCAGAGGGAAGAAGCTCTTTTTGCCCCTGACGCTCGGATCACCGAGGCCATCTTCTAACCGGTTTCCTGTTCTAGCCTCTACTTCCTTCAGTTCTTCCCACACAGTGTGGTCATCTTTGCCTTCCAAAACAGCCCTGTTTGCAGTGGCACGTGGTTGACACCCGCGTGTCCAGGGCTCCAGGCTCCCCAAGGTCCGGCCCTGGTCCCCCTCGCCAGCCCAGCTCCTCCACCCCAAGCCCCATTCCCGGAATGGGCCGGGTGCCCGAGGTTCAGTTCTGCTTGTCTCTGCCCTACCTGGGCTACTCCATGCCATACTCTTCCCTGCTGTCTGTCTTGCTCATGTCTCCCCCTTGACCTCGGTGGCCTGACCTCTTAGCCTGCCTTGAATCTCACTTCTTTGTGAAGCCTCCTCTGGTGACATTTGCCCCCTTTACACACACACACACACACACACACACACACGCTCTCTCTTTTTTACTTTTGATTGCCAGCCATTCATTCAGAAGCAGTGGTACTTCATAATTAGCAAATTATCACATTGTATTTAATCAGGATGGCCAGTTCTCTCACTTTTTAATTGTTCCATGAATAAATATCTTGTCCTCACTTCCCATTCTCCAACTGTACTCATTTACTCCTTCAGTGTCGTGTGTTGGAGGCCTACCATGTGCACAGCAGTGTTACAGGCACCGGGGATACAGCAGTGAACAAAACAGAGTCCCAGCAAGAGACAGATAAGCAATTGAAGACGTTAGCTCCTGGTCGTGATAGATGCGAGGAAAGCAATCACATAGAGTAAAACAATAGCGATGATGGGAAGGAGGTTGCTTTAGCCAGGTCCTCTGGGGTGGCCTTTCTGGAGAGGTGACATTTGAGCTTGGTTGCAGGAAGCTCTGGGGAAAGGTGTCCCAGGATGCGGAAACAAGGCCCTGAGGTTGGAAGTATCTTGTTTTTGAGGAAAGTAAAGGCCATTGTAACCGGATTATGAGATACACTTGTGTACAGATGTTTTATCCTCCTTGTAACCTTCACCCAGTGCCAGAAAGTCCCTGTAAATACTTGCATACAGAATTGGAGCATTTGTAAATTGTATAAATAGCAGTTGACTCTACTCTGCACAGTAGGCTTTTAATAAAACTTTATATGGCACACAAGCAAGTTCACAGCTTGAAGGGTTTTCTCATCAATGTACACCTAGCATGTATCACCAACTATGGAAGTTTTAATTGTGTTTAGTGCAGAACTTCAGACCTCAGAATTCTGTTTTACATGCACAGCTATCTTAAAACCAGCTCTGTTCCACAAGTTCATTTGTAAGGCAGTTGAAACATGGGATAAGTTTTTCTGTAGAGAAAAAGATGAACTAAATGGTGGTTTCGTTCCCCGGCGAGCCCGCAAAAGTCATTTCATGCTGACTGTAGCTGAAACCATACTGTTTAGTGCTGAAGTATCATCAGCATTAATGGAGCCTTCTGCAGCCAGACCCCCGCATCTAGATGGCGTTATAGGTCAGTTACTATAGGCCTTAATGGGACTCATTTACCTCGGTCACACCTCCTATTTTTCCTGTCTGCCAAAAAGTTTTATAAAAGGAATTCTTGCCTTTGTGCCTTTAAGATTTAGCTCCTTGTGTTATAAAGGAGACAGTGGCGGGCAGAGTAGGGAATGCCCTGCACTGGGGGGACTGGGAGAGCCCGGGGCCCAGTCTTAGCCCAGTCCCTGACTTGCTGAGTAACTTTGAGCGAACCGCCCTCACTGAACTTTGATGTCTCAGGTCCTTCTTGGATATAAAACCCTGTTTTCTCACCACAGTGGGAAAACATACATGTATTTCATCGTTCAAACCTACCTCAAATGACTACCTCTAGTTTCTTCTTGAAGTAGATGTACTCAAATGACATGAGGAGCTCAAGGAGTTCTGTGTATGGTGCTCCGCAGTTAGACGTTCCGTCTGAACCTTGATTTTGATCTGCTGTCTTTCTTAATGAGTGGAAAGAAATTTTGTCCTAGAACTTTTGGTCCAGATAAGATTTCTGTGTTCTTGGCCAACTTATCTTCCATATAATTATGTAAACTGGTTTTTCTTTTTAACTCTTAGGGATAAAAATGGTGACTATGGTTTGTTTCTTATGAATTATACTTATAAGTGCCCTTAGGGAATGGAACAAATTTGCAGGAGAGAGCAGAGCTGAAAGAGTGTGGGATCAAAAACAATTTTAAATGTTAAATGCAAAGCTATTTTCAGTATCCTGCTGGAGGAAAAAAAAAAATTTTTTTTTAAGGCTTTAGACGATGGAAGAGGTTTCTGCTCCAAAGGAGAAAAGAGCCTCAGGGTTTTGCAGTAGAGAAAGCTACCTGATCCTTTAACTGACGACCACCCCTCCCTTCCTCCTTTCCCCCTCTCTGAGTTTCTTTTTGGCATCATGAACCACATTTGCCATTTGAGAAGTTTGCTGTGTAAACGACTAGCTTTGCTAGTTGCAGAGCTCAATTGGGACGTAGGGTGTTAGGGAGTTAGCATTCAGATGGCTTAGGGTGCAGAGTGCTTTGTCGCAGAGTTCCCCACCGGATTCAAGTGAGGGAAGCCTCATCAGGACAGAAACAGCACTTCTAGCAAGGCCTCTGTTTGATCAGCTGTGAATGATGCTTGATTGTTTTTTCTCTTTTCCTTACTTGATGGCACAGCAAGGAGTTGGGGCAAGAAGTTGTTGCTGGATTTCACTTTGGAGTTGGAAGGTGGCATTATACCTTGTGTTCCTCCTCAGATGCTAGAATATGAGTAGGAATTTTTGTCTGTTTTGTTCTCTGCTGTAACCCCAGCAGCTAAGACAGTGTCTGCACAGAGTAGTCACTCAATAAATACTTACTGAATGAATGAATTCAGCCTGAGAAAACCTCAACTTTCTTTTCCTCTCTAACTGTGTAGGCTCATGAGCTTGGTCTCGCAAGGTACTTTGGAATGTAGATTACCATTTCCTTTTGACATCTGTGTTTTTCTTGTTCTTCAGGTTGGCCAGATATCAGTATCTTTTATTGATGATCAGGACTTAACTGGCCATGGTTGTCCCTGCCTGGCTGATGTTCATCTTTGTGTTATCTTTAATTGGCCTCAAAGTACAACAAATCAATAGCCGAACCATATCAACTAAAAGAAAATGTACTGTGTATTTCTTTGGGCATAGTACTACACGTTTATTTATTCAGTCAACATATGTCTGAAGGGCCATTATACCCGGCACCCAGGCTACACCTAGAGGAAGAGCAGAAAGAGTTGTTGTAGGCATACCTGGCTGGCTCAGTTGGTAGAGCAGGCAACTCTTGATCTCGGGGTTGTAGGTTGGAGCCCCATGTTGGGTATAGAGATTACTTAAAAAATAAAATCTTAAAAAAAAAAAAACAAAAGAAAAGAGAAGAAAGTTGTTGTACCCAAGGAGCCTTCAGTTTAATCTGTTGGTAAAAAATAATCCAAGGCCATGTATAATGCCAATAAAGTAGTCTAGACTACCAATAAGTACTACAGGAATTCAGAGACCAGAGGGATTTTTGTGAGTTGTTATGGTAGGGAGGAAGCCTCTTAGAAATGAGCAGGTTTAATCCAGACCTTTAAGGATGGGTAGAATTTAGATTCACAGACCAGGGAGTGGATGGAGTGGGGGGACATAGCACCATTAAAAGCGCAGAGGTAGGAATGACCAACCTGCATAGAGACTTGCCTAGAATGGAGAGTTCTCAAATAGTGGTGGGAATTTAAGTTTGGAAAATTAGTCAGTGCCTAAACATGATGCATGCCATTTCAGATGATACCAATTGGTAATATATACAGAGTTCTTATGATGTCCTTAGCACCTCACGTGTATTATCGGATTTAATGCCCACAAAACCCCACGTAGTGGAACTATCATTAGCATCACTGTAGAGAGGACGAACTTGAAGCACAGAGTGATCCAGAGACCTCCCTAAGGTAGAGGGTCCAAGCTTAAAAACCAAGTCATAGAAGCTCTTGACCATTGGACTCTGCTGTCTCCCAGTGTCCTCCACCTGCAGGATTTGGATTTAGTTGGGGTGTTAGAGTCATGAGCTGAAAGTGAACAAGGCTCTATTTAGCCCACTCCTTCATATTGTAGATGAAGAAACTGCAGGTTAAGTGACAAGTTAAAGTTTACCTGGTGAGGTAGAGACTGCTAAGCAGTGGAAGGAGAATCACTGAAGTTGTTTCCACTGTGATTATGATTACCATTTCAGTGATGTGAAATGATTATCCCTAGAGCATTAGTCCAGTGTGAGCGTTTCTGTTGGACTGAAGAAAACAAAGAAGGACTAGCTGCAGCAGAGACCTGATAGGAGGCTGCTAGCTGAATCCAGACAGGAGTTGGAGGGAGCCAGAGCTGGGAATTGTCAATTATGTTAATCGGCATGGCTGTTTTCTGTCACCCTTTAGATCTTTAGAGTGCAGGCAACATCTGCCTGTGAGTGCCTTTCAAGTATGTGAATCTGCACTGTACTGTGACCGAAATGCCTTGCTTAATGAATTCTCCAGAAGCAAAGCACCATTATGGAAGTTGAATGTTTAAAAAACAAATACCCACATTTTCTGGAAAGAGCACCAGATTAGGAACAAGATAACTTGCATTCTAGGCTGCTTCTGCTACTTAAGCACCAGATAGCCTAAGTCAAATTACCTAAATGTCTCAAACTGTGGCTGATTCCTTATCAGTGGCACAGGTGTAACAATTCTCATCCAGCCCCTTACAGTGTGGTTCTGATGCTGGAGTGAGATAAGGAAAGAATAAGGGGTTTGAAAGCTGCAACGTTGCTCCCTGGTTGAAGGGGGGCAGCCATCGTAGTTTTAATAGTGAAGGTGTACTGGCCTTGCAGGGATAGTCTGGAGGAGCTGAAGGAAGTTTCCGCCCCCAGGGCTTGTTTGGGGATGAGGCGCTGTCCACCAGATGGGTGCTGACGGGCCTCACTTTGCTGGGTATGACCATATTTTAAAGGTGACAATGTATTTCACCCTAGAAATGGGGAGCCACAGCCTGGGCATGACTGGAAGGTTAGGCACAGATATTCACGTTAATCTCTTCTCTGGACACACCTCTCAGGATAATGATGAGCAGGTGTGAGCCAGAAAACAAAGTGCCAGGATCTAGCTAACTGGCCAGTTGGGTATGCTTGGATGTTTCACCTATCCTGGGGCATGAGGCAGAAATCCAGAAGAACCTTGATTAGCCTAGGAGCTAATGGGTGAGCCAGCATGCTGTCCAGGTAAAACCTGATTACAAAGCCCGTAGCAAAGTCTTGACTGGAGATGTGACACATCTTAATTTTTCTTAGTTTTGCATGGATGATGATGATGATGATGATGATGATTCATAGCAATATCTAACCTTTGAGTATTTGCCATATGCCAAGAACTGTGCAAAGTGCTTATATGCCTTTTGCCACTTAATACAGTAGCCCTGTGGGGTGGACACTGGCAATCTCACTTTCTAATTAGGGAGACCGAGACCCAGAGATGCTTCAGATAACACACAGTGGGTGGGAAAGCCATGATTCAGACCCAGGACAGTCTCCAGAGCCTGAAATCTCAACTGTTACCTTCTTTCTTCCTTTTCCTGGCACCCCACATGCTTCCTGCCCCTGGTTTTGAGGTTTCTGACAGCACGGTGGATCTCCGGAAGGCATTTTTGGTTGATAAATGACATGTCACCCAGTGGCCTCAGCTCACTGTGGCTCGCTTTTCTTGGTAGCCCGTGGCTGACATCGAGCAGCTCTCACTGGCTGCTTAAAGCTCATGAGCAAAATGATGCCAACACTGAATGTAGCAGATTGACTAACTCTTGCTGGCTAATGCATGTGGGAATTTTAAGGAAAGAAAAATAAGACAGTGAAAGGGATTGCTCTGGGTCAGTTTTTCAAAAAGTGTAGCTTATACTCTGCTCAGTGTTCATTACCATGCTTGTCAAAATCTCCCCACAAGAGCCTTTGCAAATGTCAAGATCCTGATGATACTATTTACCTCCATGTGTGATTTACAAAGTAACTTTTGCATGCATTGTCTTGTTTAGTCTTCACCACAGCGCCATGAGGAGAGGTGTTTAGAAAGACTTGTTTTGCTGGCTGTGAAATACTTGGGGAGTTTAAGCGACTGCCTGGGGTCCCAAAGCTAAGTCAGTAGCACCGCCAGGGCTTACACACTCTTTTCTGACTTTAACTCTTACTCTGTTCCCCAGTTTCTTTTCGCTTTGTCTGTTGAAAATGTTAAGTGATCTGATTTACTGTATTGAGAAGTCAGCAGGGATTATTAAGGTGAAGTATTTTGTGCTACACACTGTTAGAGAATCAGAATAAATAAAAAGTCATGTATGGTTGTTGTGTTGGGCAATTGGTTTGCACCTACTTTGTATGGCATAGGACATACATATAGCTTTGCAGTATATTGTTGGACCAACAGCCCTCTTAGCTTTAAAAGTCCAAAGGCTTTGGGGCACCTGGGTGGCTCAGTCCGTTAAGCGTCCAACTTCAGCTCAGATCGTGATCTCACGGTTCATGAGTTCGAGCCCCATGTCTGGCTCTGGGCTCAGAGTCTGGAGCCTGCTTCGGATTCTGTGTCTCCCTCTCTCTCTGCCCTTCCCCCACTTGTGCTCTGTCTCCTTCTCTCTCTCGCTCTCAAAAATAAACATTAAAACAAATTTTTAAAAAAAGTCCAAAGGCTTTAATAGATGACATTCCTTTAAAAGTTGACCATCAAGTTCTTGGTTAGGAACACAAGCTCCTGTTATCACATTGTTTCCATGGAGAAATTAGCCTTGGCTCACATCATTTCAGCTCTTGGTGCCTTTTCCAGGAATGGAGTGAACTGCTTTAGGAGAGAGAGCTGGTCATTCTTGTCACCTAGAGCTCTCTCCCCTCCTATAAGTGCAGGGGGCTGATTTACTTCTCTGGGCCCTCTCAATTTTTCCTGTGATCTGAACATAAATCATCTGTGAGGTACTGCTAATTTCATTTTTTAGAAGCTTTCCATGAAACAAACCTGAATGGAACGTTTTCCTATATAGGTTTGAACCTCCCCTTTAAAGTATTTAATTGGTGGGGCACCTGGGTGGCTCAGTTGGTTGAGCGTCTGACTTGGTTCAGTTCATGATCTCATGGTTCTCTGAGATCTATGAACCATGATCTCATGGTTCATAGGTTCAAGCCCTGCGTCAGGCTCTGTGCTGACAATTTGGAGCCTGGAGCCTGCTTCGGATTCTGTGTCTCCACCTCTCTCTGTCCCTCCCCCACAGGGCTCTCAAAAATAAATAAACATTTAAGAAAATTATTTTTTAAAAAAGTATTTATTTGGTGGCAAGGGGCTTTACTAGGAGAATGTAAAACTGGTCTCGCTCAAGCCTTTTCAGTTGGGACACCAAGCAAGTTCCTGTATTAAAGAGATCCATGGACCATGGCTGAAACTAGTCCTTAGCAGCCAGTGGTCCAAGCCTTCTATCTTCAACATGTGGCTTCCACTTGATGGTTGAAGGCAGAAGCTTCCATTTTTACCATCTCCTGAGGGAAAAGCTAAGGGGGGAACACCTGCAGTCATTTTAAGGGCAAGACCTGGTAGTAGCACATTCTTTTATTCTAGGGGCCAGAATTAGTTAGTTAGTTGTACTAACTAGAGGTACGGCTACATCTAACTACGAAGGAGGCTGAGAAGCATCTTGAGGTGGGAGGTCATGAGTCCAGCAAAAACTGTATTTAAAAGTGGAGAGGATATAGAACATGAGGGGAAATTTGCAGCATGCTGCATTGTGGTACCAGTGGGAAGGATTAAATAGAGTTTGAAGCTGGTGCCAGGAGAGCTGGGAAGATGCCTGAGTCCAGGGTCAGGATCTAGGCAGGCACACAGAAATCTTGGCGTATGTAGCCATCTAGAAGTCAGGGCAACTCATTGCTCAGAGACGAGGCTGCCAGGTAGAACCAAGGTTCCAGAGGTGCCGAGGTGCTGGAGGGAATATGAATAATCTAGAAGACTTCAGTTGTCAGAGGAAATTCATCAATGTAAGTGGTACAGTAGAAAGAGCACTGAGCTAGGAGTCAGAAGACCTGGGTTTGAGTCCATCCACTTCTGCTTCATAACCTGGGGCAGAAGGCTTTGATGAACATTTGCTTTATCATCTACAATGTGGGAATAATGGTGATGGCCTTTCCTGTCTCCCAGGCTTAGGGTGAGTAATGGAAGGGGAAGTGCCCTGCAAACTGAGCTCCATGGAAACTGGCATAGCATCTGTGTTATTCACCTGTATGTCCCCAGCACCTGGTGCAGTGGTGGGGAAAACTTGCATTGTGTGGAGATCTTGGTCCTGGACAGTGTTCTCTGCTAGGCAGAGTTGTTCTTCTGTTCGTCATTGGCCAAGGTCTTCATTGGCCAAGGTAGAGCCACATACCCCACCAGGGTGTGGGCAGACATCAGGGCAGCTCCCAACCAGGTAGCATAGGACATATAATATGTCTTTGGCAGAGCCACTTGCTTACTCCACTGACGAGGTGACAGAATACAACAAAAGGGGAGCTAGGACTTCCATTTGGATGTTATGGTCCCCGAATATGAAATGATCATTTTTAACTGGTCTGGTCTTCCTGCAGATTAGAAGATGAAACCTTCCCAAAGCTGTTAGAACATGACCTCTTGCTTCAAAATAGTAAGATGTAGTTATAAAATTCCTCTGTTGATTTGGAAAAAAAAAATATGTGGCTTGTTCAAAACAATAAATGTTTACTGAAAATATGATCTAGATAAGAGAATACAAAAACAAGCTTATGGTTTCTATCCCGTGGACTGTTTCTATCCTGGCCAGAGTGATTTTTTTTTTTTTCTTTTGCTGGAGAAATGGGGTCTCAGTGGATAATCAAAAAAAAAAAAAATTTTTAACTTTGATTCATTTTTTTATTTAATGTGTTTATTCACTAAAGATGATCTTCTTTCCTGGAACACAGTGGAGTATTTTTAACCGGACTTTACTGAAAAAAAAAAAAAAAAAAAAAGCAGGAATTGAACTTACATTCACAGTATGCTCTTGACTCTGTTAAAGGCTCAGGCATAGAAGGAGGGAAAAGCACCTAAGTGTTAACAATGGTTCTCATCTCGTAGAATTTGAGGTGATTTCTATTCTCATCTCCTTCCCTGTGGTTTTCTATTTTTCAACAGTGAGCGTGTGTTGCTGTTATAATCATAATCGGCTAGTTAAAAATGAGTCTTATAAATTAATACCCTCCAGCCAAATGAAGAATTTTGATTTTTGGCAACCTGGCCTGGGCTATAGGCTCTCATGTTAACTCAGGCCTATCGAGGTGATTTTCTGACAAGGTAAGGAATTTGTTAGAAAGAGGATGTTTTCCTTTGTGGAAATCAACACAGAAAGCAATCGTTCTGTGACATGTCAGGAAAGATGTCCGGGGGAACTCTGCTCCTGGAATTTGACTAGCCTGTTTTACGGTCACTTAAGGAAATGAACCTTGCAGGTTTCCCATTCACCGTGTGACTGTTCTCCTTTATCTTATACTCCTGTGTTCCTCGGGGACCCCTGGCTCCATCATCCTGGGATCAGGTGACCCTGCCCTTTGTTTTCTCAGACTCTTCCATTACCAATGTCCTCTGTGCATGTTTCCCTCCCTCTGTTTGTGACTGTAGATTTGGTGGTGGCTTCTTCCCACCGCCATGTTTACAGACTGAGGAGAACTAATTGTTGCTCTTTTCTGTCACAGTTGTCCCTTGCCCTTGTCATTGCTCAGGTGAGTGACCTGAGCCGTGCTCTGGGGACAGAATGAAGAGGAGGGGTCAGGGACTGTAGGGAAAGGGTGGGGGTACTGAGCTGACTGCAGGACCTTGGGGAAGTCCCTGGGCCATCCACCTAGCACTTGGCCCGTACCCGGCAGGACGCGCTCTGACACAGCTCCTACAGATGACTGCTTGGTGTTTGAAGCCATGCACTGATCTGTTGAATTCCTGCAATGTGGCAGTCAGTGTTCCAGATGCCGTCAGGGGGCATAGTGATGAGCAAGGCAGACCTGCTGTCTGCTGTCATGGAGCTTTCATTCTCGTGGGAGAGAGAAACGGTTCACAGGGAAATAAACGAAGCTCATTACAGACTGTAAGAGCAGCCCCAGAGATGGTTACATGCACCCTTTTGTAGTGGAGCAGGAGGGCCGGGGTTAGGATGATTCAAAGGCCTGGCTCCTTCTATTTCGCCCCCTGTGCTTTCTAGTGGGGAGGGAGGAGAATGGGGGGGGGAGGGGTGCGGATATCTCAGTAAAGCTGAGCTGCTTCTCCCATTCAGTCCGCCTGGGCCTGGCCTGGGCGTACAGGTGGAGAGAGCAAAAGCCAAGGCATACCCCGGGGGCACATCCTTCTTTTCTGAAGAGCAAAGAGCCAGTTTGCACAAAGAAGTCCCAATCAGTGCCCGCTACAGCTTTTTCCATGGCCAAGCTTGTGTTTTCTCTTATTTACAACTTGTAACGAGGCCCAGCCTCTCCGTGTCCTTCTAGCAGGATATTGGACTGATCCTTTCAGGGACAGGGTCTTCTATTTTGTTGTTGCCGTTTGAGTTATAGTAACCCCCTCCCTGACACCCTGTTCTCCAGGTCTGGTCTTGAATGTGTTCAGGGTAGTTTACTGTGCCATTGCGCGTCCTGAAACTCTTGATCACTGGCACTTACAGGATCTTTGAGCATCACTGTCGGCTTGGCTTTTGGCTGCCCAGAAAAGCTGGAAGTTGGGGAGATGTGAGCTTCCCTGTCGAGTCTTCTTTTCTATTACACTTCTCTGTCAGATGGAGGGCTCAGCCATTGGTCCTGTTCTTTGTGCCCCATCTTTCTGAAAAACCAGGACAGACAGGACCCTGCCTCCCATGAATACTCCACACCCTTCCTTCTACAGCCCTTGTTAATGTCTGTGTTTTCTGACCCTTCTTCTCCCGTCTTCCTGTTCAGAGAACAAGGCCTTTGAACTTGCCTCACACTGGCTTGATGCAGTATGGGAAACCAAGTTACCTGCCTCCTGAAGGAGTCTGGGACTCACTTGGCTTCCAGAGCCCCCCCTCACTTCTCTGCCACCCAGAGGATAAGTCATGCCCACGGTGATCATTTAACTCTCCTATCAGGGCCTACAGGAAGGCCCTTTGTTACTCAGTTAATTTTCTTGTGGGAGGGGGGTCTTGTTTACTAGTCTCATCCGTTCTGTGTTGTTACCAATTCTTTAAAAATATATCTGCATATATGCACGTGTGTTGTTACCAATTCTTTAAAAATATATCTGCATATATGCACGTGTAAGGATGTGTGTGTATCTTTTTCTATGGAGAACAAAGGGCTTTGGAATGAGTGTGGCCCTGAGAGGGCCTGGATTTACACCCCGGGAGTGGTCGTCATCCTTTGGGAAATCTACCCCTTGGTCCCAAATATCGACCGACTGAAATTTGTCAAGTTTTGTCCCAACCTTAGTTTCATAGTTTTCCCCCAGTTTCTGAGACAACTTTGGGGTTCCCTGTGTTCAGGGAGGACTTCAGTCATTGGGTCCACCCCTTAAATACACCGACTCAGTGAGGAAAGCCTTTCATGGCCGGCCTCAGGGCCAGGGCTGCTGGGTGGAGTGTGCCTCTTACAGTCATCATGGCCCGGGCCGTGTGTAGGCCTCCTTTACTTGGCCGTAGCATGGTGGAGAGTGTCCAGTCTGCTTTGGAATAAGCAGTTTTGTTTAAAACAAGTCGGATCCAAAAGTCTTAGGTGGTCTGAATGGCTCCCCTCCCTCCTCATGGGTTTCAGCTGGTTAATATGGTGGCCTGGCTTGTCCAGGCAGACCAAGGACGTCTGCCTGGACTTCTGGCTGACCGGCACCCCTGCACTCCTCAGCATGAGTTTGCCTCCCTCTGCTAAGGAGGGAAGGAAGAAGTCATCCTTTCCACTGGCTTGAAACAGGACGTGCCTGAGTGAGGCGGCAGGGATGAGGGAGTCATCTATTCATTCAATGTCATCTGAGGGTCCCCCGTGTGCCTGGTATGATGGGAAGCCACTGGAGCATTGAGAGCACGAAGACAATAAGTGATTCATATTTTCTAAAGGTTCTTCTGGCTGCCCATGGACTGAAGTGGGAGGGATAAGCATGGAGCAGGGAGCTGGGTTAGGAGGTGCTTGTTCTAGTCCAAGGAGCCAGACTGGCTTGGATGCCACTGGTAGGCATCTGTGTGAGCAGACAGGGAACAGACAGGCCTTCGCTGGCTGCCATTGTCGTTTTCCCTCGGGCTCTGGATCCCCTGGACCATGAGCCTCCCCTTCCCTAAGTGTGGCAGGCCCTGCCAAACTCCTGCTCCACGGCTGGTGCTGTTCACTCCACCTAGAACGTTCTCTTCCCCCGCTTCCCAATCCTGGTGGTTCTGCTACTGCCTAACCCAGTGACCTTGGGCAAGTTACCAGATCTCTCCTGAGCCTCAATGTCTTCATCTATGAAAGAGTGAGCACAGAACTCCCTCATGGGATTGGGAGGGGAACACTATATGTACTTGAGTGTGATCATTGCCGTAGCCTCTGCAGTGGTCTTTTATTTCCACCCTTACCCTGCTCTGTATGCGCTCTGCCCAGTGACCCAGTGAGCCGGGGTCCAATCAAGTCGTGCCTCTGGCTCAGAACCCTCTCGACAGTAGCTTCCTGTCTCACTCAAAGGAAAAACCAAATCCTCAGCAGGGCCCCCAGGGCTGCCTGGTGCTTCTCTGACCCCATCTCCCAGCCCAGGGCCTGATGGGTAACCAAGCAGGCCGGGTCATGCGTAGCTCACTGGTGCATGTGGGTGGTGTCCCCCCCGACCCCGAGTTACGCAGTGCACGACTCATGTGGCCAAATGCACTGATCCCACCTGCCCACCTCTTGCCCCACTTCAGCCACATCAGAGAGAGTCCTTGCTGTTCCGCAAACATGCCAAGCTGGCTTCGGGCTCGGGCTCTTTCCTCTGACTGCTCCCTCTGCCTTGAATGCTCTTCCCCCAGATATTTGTATGGTGTGGTTACTCACCTTCTTCAGGTCTTTTCTCACATGCCACCCTGTGTAAAGTCGTACCATTCAGCCCACTGCCCCCCAGATGTTTCCCTGTTTCCCTTTTGTTTTCTTTTTCCTCTTAGGTCTTAACATCATCTAACATATTCTGCAGTTTACTTTCTTACTTGGCTTATCGTCTCTCTTCTCAATAGAAGGTAAGCTGCGAGGGCAGAGACCAGTGTTTATTTTGTTCACTGCTGTGTCCCCAGTGCGTGAAATGGTGGCGGGAAGATAGCAGGGGTTCACTAATAAAGGAGTAAATGAGTTTGCAATAAAGCAAGTGGAGTGTTTTGTCCCGTGCTTAGCATAAGTGAGCGCGCAGTAAGCGCTCGCTGCCGTCGTCTTCATCATTGGTATCGATTATCCCTCTGGGACCAGCTCCGCGCGGCCTTCTCTGAGCCCTTTCCCAGCCCCTTCTTGGGTTGAACTGCATCGTGGCCACCTCTGCTCCCTGCTGCCCTTCCTTCTGTGTCCTCTCCCTCCGTGGCATTGATCACACCGCACCAGTGGAACACGTCTCACTCTTTTCCCTGTATGAGCCCAAAGTCCTGTGGGGCAAATACGGACTTGTTCAGATTTGTACCCTAAGGACCTGCGCCCGTGGGGTAGCACATAGTAGGAGCTCAGGAAGTGTCCACTGGCAGCCATGACAGGTGGAAAGAGCTCTCCAATTCCTCACCAGTGGTCCTGGCTCCAGCACTGCTGTCTAATGTTTGCAGCCCCACTCCCAAGGGGTGTCATGAGAGAGTCTGACAACCACTGAAGTGACAAAATCTCTAGCAGTATGTTTAGAACAAATTTGGGGGAGCAGAGTGCCTCCTGTGCATAGTCCTTTGAATGACGGCATCTGGGTGCCTTGCTCATTCCACAAGTGAGAGTCTGGCCCTTTGGCTGCGCAGGACCCAAGGAGACAGTATGATTCAACTTACGCTCATTCAGTGGAGACCGTGTGAGTAACACCAGTGTATTTGGAGGGGAGAAGCAGAGAAAGCTTGGGCTGGTTCTTGGGGGACTTGGGGTTGGCGGGGAGAGCATGGCTTCTGGGGATGGTATAAGGAAGAGGAGAGCAGCCCCTGCCTGGTCCGGGGAGCAGGGGTGGGTGCTTTGGGAGGCATGATTTGGTAGGTGGTGTGGGCCATATGAGGGGAGACCTTAAATGCCAGGGCAATGAGTTTGGCCCCTTGTATTTGGCGGGAAGGGTCCGGTTTAGGGATTCTGATGGATAGGTATAAGAATCAAAAGGGTCAGGGGAGGTGGAGAGGAGCTCTGGAGTCATTGTCACCTGTCCAGAGATAGACTGTCTTGTGAGACCTGCAGGTGGCATACCAGTGCCAGAGGCCATGCCATTAGGGACGGACATTGGCACCCACAGGACAGCAGAGCTTCAGCTGAACCAACAGAGTACAGGGGACTGAGGAGTTAGAAGTGGGGGCTTAGGGGCACCTGGGTGGCCCAGCCAGTTAAGCATCCGACTTTGGCTCAGGTCATGATCTCATGGTTCATGGGCTTGAGCCCCACGTCAGGCTCTGTGCTGACAGTTCAGAGCCTGGAACCTGCTTCAGATTCTGTCTCCGTCTTTCTCTCAAAAATAAATAAACGTAAAAAAGAAAAAAAAATGGGAGTTTAGCACAGACTGGGTGTAGGAGTGGACTTTTTCTCCTTGAAGGGTACTGTTGGTGTCCCAGGGTCACAGAGATTGTCCTGCCCTGGTCTGGTTGGGCTCACCAATCCATAAGCCACTGTTTCTCTGGAATGAGCTGGGTTTCTACACTCTATACTGGGCCAGTCAGCTCGAATCATCAGTCAGTTTTGTACCAGGGTGCTCTTCAGAAAAGCTTTAAACCCAGGGACTGGCAAACTCAGATTTAAGAGTCAGCATGGCCCATAACTCCCTGTGAGGCCTTGGTCAAGATGCTCATTCTCTTGGGGTGGTTCACTTTCTTTATTTGCCAGGTTAGCAGAATGCTAACCCCCTGGGTTCTAGGCCAGAGCCTCTTATATCCCTCCTGCCCTGGGTCAGGATTAACCCTGCAGGCTTGGGTGGGACTGAACCTTCAGGTGGGAGGCCTCATGGCCACAATGTGGAGAGGACTAGCCTTGACACTGAGTGGTGTTTGAAAATTGTTCACTCACCCAGGGATTGATTCATTCTGCAAAACTAGCGAGGGTTCTCTTCCCATCCCCCTTGCCTGCTTTGGGATGGAATTGCTGAAATGACCTTGGCTTCGGGAAGCAGTCCTGTTTTCCGATTCTGCTCTCCTAAACATGGCCTCTGCCCTGTGCCTAGGGGCCTCATTCTCACACAGCTACCATCATTCCCTCTGGCCTTGTTGCGTGAGATCTCCTCTTAGCTTTCTCCTCCTTTCCTTTGCATCTGATTTCTTTTTTTTTTTTTTTTAACATTTATTTATTTTTGAGACAGAGAGAGACAGAGCATGAACAGGGGAGGGGCAGAGAGAGAGGGAGACACAGAATCGGAAGCAGGCTCCAGGCTCTGAGCCATCAGCCCAGAGCCCGACGCGGGGCTCGAACTCATGGACCGCGAGATCGTGACCTGAGCTGAAGTCGGACGCTTAACCGACTGAACCACCCAGGCACCCCCTTTGCATCTGATTTCAAACACCGGGCCTGATCTGCCCAACCAGGGCAACCCTGATGGTTCCAGCACATATGCTCACATATCTGCCTTCCCTTTACTCCTAAGATTATATCCTCAGCCCATTCCATGTGGCTCCCTAGTTTTGATCATGCTCATTTAAGATGGCCGCATAATACTCTATCGAGGGAGTGCCTTCAATAAGCCATGAGTTTGTTATGGGGCATTTCACTTGCTTTTAATTTTTGTTCTTTCAGCTAATGCTACATTGGCCATCTTTGTGTATTGCAGAATGATTTTATTACGTTGGCATTTATCTAGCTAATGGCAATGGCCCAAGATCACACAGAGAATCAGAATTTCTTTTTTCAAGAAAAATGTCGTGAAGATATATTTAAAATTTACTTTAAATGCTAGGAATGTTTTTGTTGTATTTTCCACGAATGAAGAAGCAGGGTAACAGTAATGTGAAATGAGATATAAGTGAAAGGCTGTGTATTTACAAGTAATACATGACTTGTTGTTTGTTCCTAAGTGTAGAGGTGAGCCAGTACACTCTCTTAAGGAGTAATTTCTCTGCTCAAATTGAGGAATTCTGTATCCCTATATTTTTGATGCTTTGATTAAAACAGTAAAATAAACAGTGATCCCTTGTTCACGATGTTTTTAAGAAATCCCCTACACCTGTTGGGATGAGCACTGGGTGTTGTAGGGAAGCCAATTTGACAATAAATGATATAAAAAAAAGAAAAAAAGAAAAAAGAAATGGAAAAAGCAAGCCCATGAACCATCCCTAAAGCAAGAAAAAGTAAATGGGATTTTCGAGGGGGGAAAAAAACTCCAATGTCTCCTTAAACCAGAATGAGCCTGTCAGGAAGTGCTCCTAGCAGTGGAAGCTAAGATCGTCCAAGACCATCCTGCTGTGGAGCCAAGTGGAAGCAGGTTGCAAACTTGCTGAAACAGTTTGTTTTTTTTGTTGGTCATAAGGAAATAACCAGAATGAAACCAACAAACCAGTGTCAATGACTTGGTTCTGAGTGTTCTTTTTAGCCTGGAATCCATGTGGCTTTGGGGTGACGGGGAAGGCTTCCTCTGCCCAGATGATCTGTCGTTGCTGTTTCAGTCTCTGGTTGATGATTACGTGGACCATTTTAACCGGCAAATGTCAGCTGAGTTGCCGGGAATAAAAACTGGGGAAGAAAACACCCAGTGCCCCCTTGTTTCTGAGGAGCCCACGAACTGGGAGTGGGAAGGACAAAACAAGTCTAAAATTGGTGGTCCTTCACTGGGGACTAAGAAGAGAGTCCTGGGGCAGTCAGCTCTACTCTGTTAGAGAAGAGAGAGGGATTCCATCTCCTAGGGAGGCTAGGGCGGGGACGGGGGATGTCAAGAAAGGTGTTATGGGGGGGGGGGAGTTGCTGTTGTCAGCACTAGAAAGGACTGGCTGAGATGGGACTGGACAGTCCCAGCAAAACAAAAAGGCTGACAGAGGAAATGGAGGTGGAAGGACATGGGGATATGTTTGGGGTTTGGCTGAAGCAGTGTTGCTTTAGGGCATGTATCAGATGCCAGGCTTGGGTCTAAGCACTTCCTATATATTAACTCATCTAATCCCTACAGTGACCCAAGGGGGGCGCTACCATTGCCTCCATCTTACAGATGAAGAAATAGACATAAAGTAACTCATCAACTGCCCAAGATTGTCCTGCTGTAGAGCCAAGATCAGACCCAGTTGGTTTGGCTCCAGAATCTCTGTTCCTAACCACAGAGCTGCCACACCTCTGATATAGGGGGAGAACAGACACTAGAACCAGAGGCTTGGAGTGCCAGTGATTAGGGGTACCGAGGTGGGAGAGGGGTCAGAGTGGAGATGAAAGGGATTCTAGGGTGGGGATGGGGGAGTTTGCTGAGAGCCGAGGGGCCACAGGAAGAAAGAGCTTCTTGGGGCGGTGGGGGTGGGGTGGGGTGATGCTTTGTCTACAAGGCCCAGCACTGCAGAGTTCCACAAGGTGAGATCTAAGAGCAGGTCTGATCCAAGGTCTCCACGGGCGGGCCTCTGGAGACTGCACCGTGCCGTTCATTCTGGAGGGTTCTCTATTTTGAAGATGGCAAAGCAGGCACAGGCTTTGGGTATCATTAGCCGTGTCCTCGTGTGGGTAGAAAGAGATGAACATGACGGAGAGGGGCAGGTGAGAGCTGGCATTGCTAATTTGGTAAACCCGGTGGCTCTTCTGCAGCCTAACGATGTCTGAAAGCTGTTTTCTATGCCGAGGCCCAAGCGTGACTCCCTTATCTGAATGCTGTAGCAATTGCTATTTTTCCTGGGAAATTGGGCCCATGTGGGCCCTGCGTGTGGTTTATTTGAGTTCCATTTTTATAACCTTATTACCTTGTCCCCATGATGCAAGGGGCCTCTCTTTACTGGAGCTTTGCTGTGAAAATTGTTTCTTAAAAGGTACAAAGTGATCTCTCATCATTTGGGTGGCGTTCTTTCCATAGTAGCACTTTTCTGCAGACTGTGCGCACACTTTTCATCACCCCTGACACCAGTTGTCATGTTTTTCTGATCGTTGGCAATTTACTGGGATCTTTTAGGCAGTTCTTAAATCTCACTACCTAGGTGTTTGTCACGATTTCTTCCAGAAGAGTTTGTGCATTTAAATATCCATTCAACTTCTGCTGCAAAGTATGGCTCTCCCGATGACTTTGCTAGGGCCTAACACCCAGTCTTGTCCTCTGGCCTTGAGTTGATAACAATAGCAATTAGCATTTATGGAACCTGAGCTGTTATTAGGCACTGTACTGAGGGATTTATGTAGGGATTTATGTTCACGATCTTAATTGTTCCCGGTCTCGATAAAGAAAGTGCTGTTACTTCCACCATTTTACAGATGAAGAAAATGAGTGTTAAAAAGGTAGAGTATCTTGCCCCAGGTTGCACAGCTAATAAATGGCAGAGCTTGGCCTCAACCCAGGCCCTCCTGACCTTGGAGTCCATGTACTTCATTCATTCATTCATTCAGTCAGTCATTCAACAATAAGTGATTGTTCATAACATGGCCAGCACTGTTCTAGACCCAGGGGATACAGCAAAGGAAAAAATAAAAAGCAAAAATTTCCTGCCTTTAGTTCACATTCAGATTTGGGGGGATAGAAAACAAAATAATAAAATACACATTATCCAATATGGTAATAAGATTATGGTGAAAAATAAAGCAAGGAGGTTGGTTAAGAAGTGTTAGGAGAATTTTAGAGTAGTCAGAGAAGGTCTCGTTGAGAAGGAGACCAAGCTGTTAGGTTAAGTAGCAAACAAACCCCTGAATCTCAGTGTTATCGACCCAAGAAAACATTATTTCTTGTACAGAAAAATTCCAGTTTGGCTGCTCCTTCTTTGTGGTTACTGAGGGACCCACATTCCTTATATCTTATGGCTCTGCCCTCTTTAAGGCCCTCAGATTGCTTTCCATTCAGCTGGAGGATGAATAAGAAGAGAGATGGTCTTGTGGGGAAGTTTTTGTATTTTTATTAAATTTTTTTAAATGTTTATTTATTTTGAGAGAGAGAGAGAGAGAGAGAATCCCAAGCAGGCTCTGCACGATAAGTGTAGAGCCCAATGTGGGGCTCAACCTCATGAACCGTAAGGTCATGACCTGAGCCGAAATCAAGAGTCCGGTGCTTAATTGACTAAGGCACCAATATGCCCCTTGTGGGGAACTTTTTATGGGCCAGTCTGGAAGGAGCACTCATCTCTCCCACCCATTGGTGAGAACTCAGTCACATGTTTACTTCTAACTACAAGGGAGGCTGTTGGGAAATAGAGTCTAGCCATGTGCCCCCAAGAAAAAAGAAATGGGCTTTTGTGAACTTGTACCATAGTGTATACTGTAGCGAATGAAGTGAAGAAGTGAGTTGTATGTTTAACTGGGGAAAGAGCATTAGGGTATAGGAACAGCAGGGTAAAGATGGCCAGGGTGGCTGGAATGCAGTGAGGAGAAGACAAGGAGGGGGGTGGTAGGACAGAAAGCAAGAAAAGGAAAGTCCACATGGCAACGAGGAAGTGTGAGGAGACCAGGTTGAGAATGAGGGTTCTAGCTTGGGCAACCAGCTAAGGCTGGGAAGACCAGGAGGAGTCTATGGTGCAGCAGAACGGGTGCCTTCCAGGCATTTTAGAGCACATCTGGAAGACTGGACTAACTGTGCTGTCCTTCAGGGAAGCCTCCATAGCGCTAAAGGTATGGCTGCTGTGTAAAAATCCAAGGAGCACACATTCCAGGCAAAGAGAAAAAACAGATATGGGAAAAACACAGATAATGGGAAATTTATATGATGTGCCAGTTGGGACTCCTGCTAGTGGAGGCATAAGCGGGGAGTTACTGGTTCCGTAGTCGGGCAGGATGCTACAGGAGTTCACAAAAGGAAGGGGTTCCAGAATGGGAGTTGACGCTGCCAGTGGTCCGTCTGGCTCCCTGTCTGCTATTCTTTGTATGTTGGCATCAGTCTTTTCTACTGCAGATGGACCGTGCTCCTCGTGGGGGCACCACTGCTGACAGACCCAGTCCAGCAATTGCAGTGAAGGGACAACTCCTTTCTCTGCATCTATATGTCAGTTCTAGAGCAAGTCTCTGCCTGGCTTAGGTTGGATGTTGTGCCTGTCATTGCAGCCAGGGAGTGGAGTAGTCTAATCGGGCTGGACCATTTGCCCACCCTTGTTGGGGCCTTCATGGTCTTTTTTAAGAAGGCAGAAGAAAAGCATGTATGGAAAATAAAAAAAGAGTATTTAGCATGGTTTCTGTGTTTTGAAGAATTTATGGTACAACAAGGTAGGAACTCTTTGGGGAGTTTTAAACAGAGGACTTGATCATATTTAGGTTTTATTAAAAGTCATTACAGACACTGTGTCTGGGTTTGTGGTTGGAAATAAATAAGTGAGTAGAGGTTAGGAGGTTGCCACTGTAGCTGTAAGGAGAGCCGAAGAGACCTGAGCCAATTAAAGCCCTTAGTTGTGTCATTTGGACTTCACCTCCAGCCGCCCCACCGGTAAAGAGGAGTGGGAGAAAGTCTAGAGACAATGAGGCAACCAGGGCTTGGTGACCAGTTGGAGGAGGCAAGAAAAAGAGGGGCTTAAGGAGGATCCCCACCACCACCACCAAGGGGGGTAATAACTATTCTCCAGAAGGCTAGATTTATCTTTGGAAACCAGTTATTAAGTGGTAGCAGACTTGACATATCTTATGTACTTCTTGAGAAATGTGAGTGCTGTTGGCTTTTTGTGGTGCCTCAACTGGAAAAGGAAGCTGACTGATTGTATTTGTCTCCCTTTAAAGTTTCCTTTCTTTTTGCAATCAGATAATAGGAGCCACAGCCAGGACTGCCATTTGACAGATGGATGGGAGCTGGGCCCTGGCCCGAAGACCTTTCCTCCCCCCCCATGCCTGCCCCTGGGCCTGCAGGTCTACTTTATAAACATTCATCTCCTTGGCATTGGCCTTGCTAGGAAGGCTTTTCAGGATTTTAAGCAAAGAAATGACCTGTTCTGACTTACGTTGTGACCAGTTCCCTCCTGTACTGGGAATAGACTGTGGATGGAGGGAGGAGTGTTACCAAGAGCCAAAGTGCAAGGGAGGGGTGGGGGGCAGGCACACCTGTGCAGGGGCTGTTGTAATCAGCTATATTGGTAATGGTGGAGGGGGTGAGAAATGGTCATGTTCTGAATATATTTTGAAGTACAAACCAATTTTGGTGAGGATTGGATATGGAGCAAGAGAGAGGAGACAAGAATGACTCTATAAACGTTTTGGCCTGGACAACTTGACGAATGTTGTCTTTAGCCTGATATGGGGAACACTTGGAGGAGCAGGTCTGGGGGAAGGCCAGGGGTCGGCACTGGACATGTTAAGTTTGGGACATTGAACATGACTTACACAGAGCTCCTATTTGACATCTTACTTGAAGCGGGCAGTTGGATATATCCTACCAGCCAGGAGTTAAAGGAGAGGTCCGGGCTTGGAGAAAAATCTGGGCATCCTCAGCATACAAATGGTATCTGAATCCGTGACATTAGGCGAAATCACCGAGGGGTGACTAAAGGCATACAGAGAAGAGATGAGAATGAGGCCTGAGCCCCGGGACACTCTGACATTGAGAGGCAAGGAGAGAAGGAAAAACCAGCAAAAGGAAAGAACAGCCAGTGAGAAACAGCGGGCAGAAAACAAGAGTGCTGTCCTAGAAGCCAAGTGAAAGGAGTCATCAAGCAAGAGGGAATGGTTTACTGATATCAAGAGCTATAAGACAAAGACTAAGTCTTGCCCGTTGGGTCTGGCAACATGGAGGACAGGCCAAGTGCATGTTCTGGACCAGAGCTTAACCTCTCAAAAGAAGCCACAGTTTACCCACTGAAGAAGAATACAGTTGTGCAAAACAGGATTGCTGTAGATTGATTGAAAGAAATCCAAGAATGATGAAGACAGTGCCATGGGCGTCTAGTGCTATGGGACAGCCCTTCTGGCTTTTGTGAGGAGGGTTGAGGTCAGATTCATTCGTGTCTTTATCCAGCATTTATTCATTCCACAGAAATATACTGGGTTTCAGAGACTGGGGGTAAGGGTGGGGGGAAAGGGAGACCATGTAGTCATCATTTAATGGGTATAGAGTTTCAGTTTTGTGGAAAAGAGTTCTGGAGACGGATGGTGGTAATGGTTACACAGTAACACAAACGTGTTAATACCACTGAGCCATATACCTGAAAATGGTTAAGATCATAAATTTTCTGCTATGTATGTTTTAACACACACACACACACACACACACACACACACGAGAGAGAGAGACAAAAAAAAAAAAAAAAACAACTTATTGGCCCCATCATGAACTGGGTCTGGGACATAGTGTTTGAAATGGATGGCATTTCAATAGGAGATAATTTGGAGGGAAGGGAAGAAGGACCTCCAGCTGGAGGGAATACAGAGAAGGCCTGCTATCAGGCCTGTTTGTCTGGATTGTGGGGTCAGTGGGGGAGGCCACTCGAGCTGAGGCTGTGGACTCAGGCTGGGCCAGTTCGTGCAGGCCTGGCAGCCTGCTTACGGAGTTGGGCTTGCCTTCTTAGATTCTGGAAGCCTCTGAAGGCTCTCTGCCCAGGGGAGTGTCATTCCAAAGGTGTGCATTTAGACCATTAATCTCATGAACCCTTCCTGTTAAGCCATTGCTTATTAAAAGCAGTGGGATTGAGGCATGCCTTTCTATAGGGAAAATTGTGATCAAGCAGAATTTTCAATACCCAGGCATGTGGTAATGAATTAAGTGGGTTGTTTTTCCTCACATTTTACAAATATTTATTGAAGACTACCTAAATGCCCACAGCGTTCTAGGCAGTGGGGTAAGAGTAGGGGTAAATTTAACAGGCCTCTTCTCTTGAAAAGCCTAGACTCTAGGGACCCCCATTCCTAAATAAGAAATTATGCTCCCACGTGTCACGTGTTGCCATAAATGTCTCGCCATGAGAGAGTTCCATGGGAACTGAGAGGGGGAGGTGCCCGGCTTGCTGGGGACACTGGGGAGGCTTCTTAGGGAAAGACTGTCCAGTGGATTTGAAAAATGAGCACAATTTTCTGGGCAAAGTAACAGAAATGGGCATCCTGAGAGGATGGTAAATCAAAACTTACTGGGGGCTGTAAATTGAAAGACAGTGTATAAATAGCCTCTCTTAAGCTGAACTCTTATTTCGTTGGCTTTAGGTGGTGCTGACTAGAGTGCACGCATTTGGACCCAAGCTTAACTTTTCAAATGTGGAATCCTAGGCCTTCACTGGTAAGTTTGTTTGATGCCTTCTTACCAAATTATGCTGTTGAGGATCGGTATTTGGAATAAAGGGCAAGAAAGTTATCATTGGCACAGCTCTGTGGAGGTTACCAAGCCTAGACTCTAGAGAAGCCGGTAGTACAGGCAGAAGGGATCCACAGGAGAAGTGAAATTTCACTGTAGGTTTATGAAGTAGATGCTCTGGAGGGGCATCCAGGAGGTGTAGGGGGTGGACGCACCCAGGCTCATGGCAGGGTGGGCTTTGGCTGGGTTTTGAAGGAAAAATCCGGAGAAGAGTGAAATAAGGTTTTCGGGTTTGAGAAAGTGGGCGTAAGACACAAAGGCAGTGGGCTCAGCAACAGACCCACAGGAGCAAGAGCTTCAGAGGAGTCATGGGCCAGACCTTTGGCAAGAGATGATTGTTCTAGACCAGGGTCAGCAAACTTCTTCTGTAAAAGGTCAGACGGTAAATATTTTTGACTTCATAGGCCATGCGGTCTCTATCACAGCTACTCCGCTCTGCTGTTGTAGCATGAAAGCAGCTATGAATGAATGGGCACCGCTGGGTCCCAGTAAAGCTTTATTTACAAAAACAGGCGGTAGGTAGGATTTGGCCTGTGGGCTGTTGTTTGCAGACTCCTTCTCTGGACCCTGAATGTCAGGCTAAGGCACTTGGACTTTGTCCTGGAGGCAGTGGGAAGCCATTGAGGTTATTTTGGGAAAAGAAGTGAAATGGCAGAAGCGACATGCTAGGACCGTTCTTCTCATAGCTGGACAGGAGGCATGGGGCTTGTTCAAAGGAACAGCAGCAATCTGCGCATGATGGCATGTGGTTAACAGTGGTGAAAATGGGGGCAAAGGACCAATAGAAGAGCTATCGCAAAGGGAGAACCATAGAATTTACAGTCTTCTTAGACTTTAAGAACAGGAGCCAAAGAAAATGGAAGTTTAAACTTGGTGGTTCACAGGGGCATCATTGGCACATGTAGACATTGGAGACTGAGGGGGGTAGTTGGTGCATCTGGTTTTAGATACACTGAGTTCAGGATCACAGTGGTTCATCCACAGGAAATGTCCCGTAGACAGTTGGAAATGCAGGGATGAAGCTGGGACTGAGAGGGTTTGGTCTGGAGATGTGGAAGGGAGGCCGTAGGATTAAATAAGTTCTCCCCATGATGAGCAGAGAGCTGAGCCTTGGGGAATGTGCATAATTCCAGATGGAAGAAAAAGGTAGAAGAGAACCAAAGGCCAAGGAGGAGAGAGTCCCAGGAAGGGAAGAGAAGGGGGCAGCAGGGACCATGGAGAAGGAAGTTGAAGGAAGGCTGCTGACTTGGTGACAAGTTGGTTACAGGTGGCCTTGAGGAACATGATGCCACAGGAGGAGAATGGGGGATGAGGGCTCCAGGCTGCACAGGGTTGGACATAAATGAGGGATAAAGAATCGAAGACACTAGGAAAATAGACCACCCGTAGAGAGTGTGGGCCTTAAAAGAAGGGAGTACACATTTGCATGTCGCAGTTACCTTTTCTTTAGCTCTGAGGCAGGCACAACATGCTGCGACCGGTGCTCTTTTCCTTCTCTGGAGCCAAGCGGTGCTTGGGGGTTTGTGTGCACCCTGGGCTGGTGACTGTGTTCTTATTCGCCCTTGGAGGCGTGGTGCTCACGGCTGTGCCGCAGCTTGCACACGGAACCCAGCCCATGTCTGGACTCCTGCCAGAAGACAAGATGCGATCTGTCGGCGAAAGAGTTGCATTTGCCACAATGGAGGGGAAGAGAGGGTAGACCAGGAGACTGAAATGAGACCTCTTACTGGAGGGTCGGCCCATGTATGGGAGTTTGAGATACTTCCTCAGGTCATCCGGCCAGGTTGTCAATTTGTGCTCTGAGCATTTTGAGTGTACGTTCTTTGGTTTGGATTCTAAGTCACATTTGGCTTGGTTTGTGTGAATGTAGCAGTTTGAGATCTGGGAACAAAGGCAGCAGGTGTAAGTGGTTCAGAGCCACCATTTATGGAGCCCTCAGTAGGTCCCCAGCATGGTGCTGGTGCTCTACAGGTGTCGCTTTAGGTCCTCTCTGCAACAGCCTCCAACACGGGGAGTTCGTTTTCTCACGTCAGTAGTGAGGAAATCAGATCATAAAGAGGCTGAGTAACCTGTCCAAGGTTACAGGAGATTTGAACCCAGATCTGACCCCCGGGTGACTCTGCTTCCTGTTTTCTCTCACCTAAGTCTGGAATTAATCCTCCCACTTATGTAGAAGGACTGGGGACGGACTCAGCTATGCGGGTTAAATATTCAGAGCCTAGTGTGGGTGTTTCCACTTCCTAGGAGTCTGGTGAAAGGGTGGAGGAAGTGTGGGATCTCTGCAAGAAATCAAGACCAAACCTTAATCGCTTTAACTGTTTCCCCAGGTAAAATTTTCCTGGGTTGGAGGAACTTGGAGAAGGTTGACAGTCGTGGGCTTGGAAAGGAAATATCACTGGAAGTCATGACAGCCAGATTTCAGCCCTAGCTCTGCGGCAATTATAATCGACTTTTTGTTTAAATATTTGGTATTTGTCTCTGCTCACCTTCAACTTTAAGCTTTGAGGGCTGGGTGTTTCCCCCCACACCCCCAGCATCTATCATGGCTTGGGCATGTCCTATGTGCTCAGTGAATATTTGTTGTTTGTAATGAGCCAAGAGGCTTGGGACAAGGTGCTTAACCTCTGTGTGCCAGGCACTGACTCTTGGCACCGTGGCTGTAGAGGTGACATGGCCTCTTGTCCTCATGAGGCTACTCCTGAGAAGATGTTTCTAGTAGGGGAGACAGACAGAATAAAGGTATGAGATGTGGTGTGTAAGGTCAGGCAGGCGTGATCACGCCCTGAAGTAAAGTAAAGGGAGAGGGTGGCCAACAGTTTAGTTAGGGTCATCGGAAGGCCCCACCAAGAAATGAAGCAAGACAGTGAGGCTGTTGGGGGAAAAGTCATAATTCTGTTTGAGACTTCCACAGACGTCAGCTGAACTGTCAACACTCCTTAATTCTTTTGCTGGGCCGTGGCTGCTAACACCTAACTGCTTCCATCAGTGAGGACTCCCTTTTCCGGCCCCTCGTCTGTGGCCTCTGAACTGTCTCTTCCCCTCCTCGGTAGGTGCTCCCTCGCCTCGCCTCGCCTCGCCTCACCTCACCTCGCCTGCCTCTCCAGGTTCTCCTCCAGCCCCAAAGCCCTTGCCTCCACAGCCTGCTTTGCTAGTGTTCTTTCTTTTGTCCTTAGCTTGGTAGGGTTTTGCTTGGTCCCTTTCTCATCACCGTGAGGATTCTCCCCGGCGGAGCCCGTGCAGTGCTCCTTTCTACCCTGCAGTCATCCAGAACTACATATCCAGCACAGAACCTCCTCCTAGGCTGCGCTGCTGGCTGCTGTCCACTGCCCGCGGGCACCTCGGGCCCATCCCTGCCCTGCGGCCAGGTGCGTCTGTCTCCCTGTGTCACCTGCCTTGCCTGGGACTGCAGCCCCAAGTTGCGTCTCCTTCACGAGTCATCCCTGGCTTTGTCCTTTCCCTCCTCTGTCCTGTTCTGTGGGTGACCATCCTAGTAAAGAGGGTGCCTTCTCACTTGTCCACTCCCTTCTCTTCCCTCCCTACTCCTTCCCTTAGGACTCATCATTTGGATTTCTTTCAAAAGCCTCTTAATTGCTCTTCCTGTGGCCATTTTTGTCCTCCCTCATCCCACCCCCACACTCCTTATCAGCATGATGTTTATAACTCACACATCTGATCATGGCTTTCTTCTGCTTAAAGCTCTCCAAGGGCTCCTTATTGCTTGCAGGATAAAACCTAAGCTCCTTGGTAGGCCTGCAGGCTTTCATGGTCTGGCCTGTGGGCACATTCCTCATGGATTTCTAACCTCGGCCCAGCCTCCCACCAGCCATCACCTCTGGGCCCTCTAGGGAATGACCTGCGCCCTGCTCCCCATTTCAGTAGCTCAGTTCAGGTTTCCAGTCTTCCGGACACCTTCCTTCCCCCGTTGCTCCTCGCTGTGACCTGGGGACGACCTTCCTCCTGGCTCCCACAACACCCTGCATTTCTCTCTTCCAAAGTGCTTATCAGCACACTGTTGATTTACTACTTGTTATGCTCAGTAAACTGAGCTCCTTAAGGGTGGGGACCCCACATGCGTGTGCGCGTGTACACACACACACACACACACACACACACACACACACACACACTTGGTTCTCAGTACCAGCATAGTACATCCGGCTCAGGAAGTGTGTGTTGAAGTAAGGATAGTAAAGTCTGTTTGCGCAGACTTAGAACGTGATCAAATGTACTTGAAATTGGAGGTTCATAGGCCATGGCATTGGGCAGAGCCACCCGCCTGTCCCCTCAGCTTTCAGTGCAGGAGGCATTGCTCTGGGTGTGGGTGTGTGGCCGCCTGCTGTGTCTCCCGGCATGCTGGGACCTCAGGAATGTAACTTCCTTACATTCGTTGCCCCTGACTTTCAGAAAACTCCCTTGTCGATGGAACAGTAACAGCAATTCAAAATGAAAAATAACCCATCAAGGAATGCCCATCAGGAGTGAGGTCTGCCCAGCTTCAGCCCGGGTGAATCCCAGATTTCCTAAATTAGCCAAAATGACGATTCTTGCTAACCGCTGACAGCTTTTCTCCCCCATCATCTAGCTGAGAATACTTGTCTGGCTAGGGGGTGAGGACAAGCTAGCGGTCCTTTGTGGACACGCCTGGGGGCTTCTTCATCTGCCCTTGGAGCCCTGTAAAGTCCTCGGTGAACACCGACGAGTGGCGCAGGAAGAGGCTCAGACCCCGCAGATGCCAGGTCAGCGTCTGTACTCCCCATGGGAGCGGGCACAGCGCACCCGGGCGCTAGTCAGTACGTGCTCATGTTTTCACGCGGGGCCATCGGCTCAACGCTCGTTGCGTCCTCTCCACTTCCTAGTTTTGCCACAGACCTGGGGAATTGTACTGAACGTGCAGCTTTTGCGTGGGGGCTCACGGCAAGCTGGGAGGGCTTCCTAGAGGAAGTAGCCGTTCTTACCACGGAGGCGTCCTGCTGACCAGAGTGCTCCAGCTGGCACTTGGAGCTGCTGTCCTCATCCGGTGGTGTCCTCAGGCACTTTTTAAAAGCTACCCGCCGCATGGATGCATTTTCCTTTTGGTTTATCTGGTCCATGCCCACTCTGTGCCTTCAGACCTCCGCTGATATGCTGCCTCCTAGGAAGCGTCCGCTGACCTCCCCGATAAGAAACCTGGGTCTGATCGTCACCATCACCGTTCTCGTCACATACCGCTTACGGCTCGCTGGCTGTTTGGCAAGCCCAGGCAGAGTGCTTGGCGGGCAGGCACGTGGTGGCAGGGCCTCGGCAGGTGTTGGCTGCGGCAAGTGTCATCATTATGATCCCACATGCCCCCTCTGAGGGGACTGAGGCCCAGGTCAACACGGGACATGCGAGTGGGGGTTTGCCGCGTGTGCCGACCAGGTTGGCGCCCTTCCCATTCCCTCCTGCACCGCGGTCCCTCTGCCACGCGTGCCCGCAGCCCGCACTCCCACTCATTTGCAGTGCTCGCCACAGAGGCCGGTTTTCGTTTACTTGTGTGGTTGTAGATCGGTGAACGTTTGCCCCTCCACTGGGCAGCCCGGTGAGCCCAGGACTGTGGGGGTCTGCCCTGTAGGTAGGTGTGCCACATGGACTTGCCCCACAGCCTGCCTGATGTCCCGCTTTTTCTCCCTGCCCCCTGCACCACGGGCATCTGGCGAGATGGGCCAAAGGGGCCCCCCAGGGCCCCCGCACGCTTTAGCCTGTACCCCTTACCTGTTTCCATGTCAGAGTCGCTGTGCTGAGGAAGGGTCTGTGCCTCGCCGGGATGCCTTTGTCTCAGACCCCCGGGACCACTCCTTCTGTCTTTTTCTCCACCTCCTCCTCCTTTTGTAAGGAAGTGGACCCTGTTCTCCCCTTAGGATAGAGCCAGCACCTTCCTGTGGCCCTGCACACACTCTGGGGGATGGCTCTGACCACCGAGGGCCATCGTGATCTGTGTGCCTGCCCTCCTTGTCCTTCTGGCACCCCTGGGGACCAGCCGTGGTGTGGTGTCTGTGGCAGGGCAGTACCTGGCATAGTCAGGGCCGAGGGGTCTGTGGAATTGGGGAAGGGAGCACAGAGGTTACCACCTTAAGGGCAGCTGCTGGACGATGCAGTTTGCATGTGCGTGTGCCTGTGTTGGTGAGTATATGTGTATGAACGGGGCTGTGTGTGTGTTTCTTGCTCCGTGTTTTTGTTTGCATAATTTATCCTTGTGCACATTGGAGACAGTGTCTCCCTCTTTCACGGGTCTGGTATGGGGCCTCGAATAATAGATATTTCATAGCCGTTGGCTAAATAAATATTTTCTCCTTTCCCAAGCTGCAGGCGCCTCCCCTCTCCTCCACCCGCCTCTTTGGTACCTCAGTGACCGTTTCACAGGGTTGTTGTGACTTGTCAGCACCCGCTTCCCAGACCCTATTCAGACAGCGGTGACGTGAAAGCCCCAGCTAGACCCCAGCAGGCCTGGCTACCCTCCTTAAGCTGGCAGCGAGGAAGCCGGTCCCTCAGGGGCACCTCACCAGGCCTCTGGGGCCCTGTAGGGCCAGGCTGGCTGAGCCCGGAGTGATTCATACCAGTTTTGAGTGGGAAAAATAAAAATAAAAAGAATGGCTTCTGACCAAGTGGGGAAAGTGGGTGTGGGGGAGGAGCAGCAGAAGGACCCTGGCCACGCCTTGGGTACACTTGCCAGCAGCAAATTGAGATTGGCTTAGAGCACGGGCCCCAGCAGACCTGCTTCAGTATTTCAGCTCTGTGCCTGCTGATCGTGTAACTCAGACTGCCCACCCAAGTTCTGTAGGCCTCGGTTTCCTCCCCTGCCACACGGGATGGTGATCCTCGTGATCACCTCTGTGAGGCTCGTGTGAAGGGGAAATGAAAATGTGCTTAGCCCTGGCATGTAGCAAATGCCAAATAATCTGTTATCATTGTCGCTTTTGAAAAGTAGTGTCATTAGCAGTAACTGTAAGACGACTTTGGACGAGATACAAAGTCTACGATGCAGTTAAAGGCTCCGAGGAGTGAGCTAGTGCTTCAGAAAAGTGCTTTGTGAGTTGCAGCTTATGTGCAGATATTGTTATTAGCACAAATATAGCTGTGACTTTTTTGGCTTTGGGAAAAATGAGCACAGTTTTCTGATGTTGACTCTAAAGTCTTGGTTGAGTTTGGTTTTGGTTCTGGAGGGAGATTCGTCAGGCCTCTCTTGGAATCTTGCCCAGAGGCTGCGTGACCCACACTGGTGCTCCCGGATGCCGAATGCCTGAGTGACACCTGGCATCTGTACTTGATGTTGTTATTTTCAATGTCCTACGATAAACATAGTCGAGTAAGTTCTTGGAGATTCATTGACAGTAAATTGTGGAAATTTGCTCTGGACCTGGGAAGTTCTCCCTCTCAAGTGCTTCATGCCTGGTATAGCCAACAAATTTTAACAATTTCTTCAGAATTTGACCCAGACAACTACCATTGTTTCCTCAAGTACGTTAGAAATATTTTCTTACTTATCAAACACTTGACTCTCGTTCCATATTATTTGCCTGCCTCCTCCCATCCTTCTAAAAATTAAATTGCACAAAGATGACCCATTAAGAAAATGTAGATAGTTTCAGGCCGAGGTTGAGAACTTGATTCATGGGCTGCATCTGGCTGGCAGATGTATTTTGTCAGTGCTCACGACATTGTAAAACTTTGGAATATGTGGCCAACACTTGACACATGGTAGATATTGTCTAGAAATCTGGATTTCTAACCTGCGTGAAAAATCGGAGGTCTGATGGCATTGGGGAAGAGTGGCGGTCCCTCCTCCAGTGGCTTCTCTGGCTTGCCCAGCCCTGCCCAGCTGCTCACCCTTACCCACCTTTGCCCAGCCCTGCCCAGCTGCTCACCTGGCCTGCAGGTCACGGACTGGGCGGTCTCTCCTAAACGTAACCCAACACCTCGTAGACACTGAATTGATTTAGGATTATTTTGTTTCATCAGCAACTTTGGCCATAGATAGGAAGGTTACTTCACCCCATAAGCTGGGATTTTATGAGAACCCAAGTGACTATAGTGTTTTACATAGGCCCGTTTTGGATTTGGGGGAGTCACCGTCTCTCCTCCCCGTGGGATTTCCTCATTAAGCAGTTTTTAAGAACTCTTCAGTGGAGACTCAATCAGTCAACATACAATGTTGGGTAATGCAGGATATCAATTTTGATGGCCCCTATTTAAGAGAGGCTGCCAACAAGTGAACTTGAATTCAGTAATTTATGATGTTATAAAATTTGACTAAGACACTTAGTCCTTTTTATTAGCCAGCTTGTTGAAATAGTTGTAATTTGGTAGAATTCTTATTGAAATAGCTGAGGGATTTGAGATTCTCTGTCCTGGAGACGATCCCCACCTGTAGTCTTTTCCTGGGCAAGCCCAGGGGTGTGCACAGGGCCGGTGGCCACCGGCAGAGATGGAGAGGCTGTGCTACGTCCCGGGGTGCTTACTTTAGGGGAGTGCTTGCAAGCACTGGAATTTTAAAAATTATCATCGTTCTGTGACCTTTTAGGTCTATTTTTGTTTGTTTTTGTCATCACAAAGGAGTCTACACTTGTAGCAGATTCAGACAACACTGAAGTGCACTCGCATGAAAGAAGGAAGTCTTCGTGACTTCTCCACCTCCAGCCTTCTCCACCGATGGGCAGTTGAGACTTTGTTGGGTATAGTCCTGGACTTTTTCATTCGCTTGTGTTCCTTCTACCTCCTTTGCCCTTATCTCCAACATACGCACTTTCACTTTTGTTTTGTAAAAATGGAATTTCTCTATTTGTACCATCCTGTAGCTCTCCTTTCAGTGGCCGACTGTCAGTGCTTATGGTCATCTTTACAAGTCGCTACGTACAGGTAGACGTGCCTTATGTTTGGCAGCCGTACTCCATGGTATGGATACATTTCAAGTTTGTTTAATCATTCCCGTGCTGGTGGACACCCAGGTTCTGCTCTTTTGCCATCGCCACGGCTGCTGATGTGGGAATTGTTGTACACGCTTGTGAACTTTTACATGAGATTTTCTGTGGCATAGGCACCAAGAAGTGGGACTTCCAACTTAAATAGTTTGAATTTAAAATTTGAAACAATACAGGGGCGCCTGGGTGGCTCTGTCGGTTAAGCATCCGACTTCAGCTCAGGTCATGATCTTGCGGTCCATGAGTTTGAGCCCTGCATCGGGCTCTGTGCTGATAGCTCAGAGCCCGGAGCCTGCTTCAGATTCTGTGTGTCCCTGTCTCTCTACCCTTCCCTTGCTCATGCTCTGTCTCTCTCTCTCAAAAATAAACATTAAAAATTTTTTTTAAATATAATTTGAATCAATATTGCTTAATTGCTCTCCCAAAAGGCTGTACCAATTCATGCTTCTCCCAAGAGTATCCAATTATAACTTTAATTATCTAGCTTTCTTTCTTTCTTTTCTTTTCTTTCTTTTTTTTTTTTTTTTTTTTTTTTTGCTTAAACACTTAAAACTTTAAAAACTCACAAATATGCCATCAAAATGATACATTTGTCTTAGTCTATAGGTTTAATTAAATGATTTTCATATTTTGATTTTGGTGATGGTTATCATCCTGCATGATGACAAAAATGTTCCTCAACTGTTGTAGCCAATTGTTAACTACTTATTTAAGGGCTGTTGTTGTGCCCGGTAGCCTTTGGAAGAGGAGGGCCAAATCACAGCTTCCTGTTCCACAGCTCTCCCAGCGCTCCTGTGTTCTCCCTTGAACCATCGGTACAGAGGCCAGCTCGGCACTGAAGGAGCTGCACCCGGGAGTGCCGGGCCTTAAGCCCAGGACACTTGGGGAGGGGGGCAGCAGGTGATGTGGTGAGGTAGCCCACGATTCCCAGCACCCCTTCTTTACATCTGAACGCCGTTTGACATGGACAGTTTCTTCCCACATGTGTTTTCTCATAGCGTCCCTACGACCTCCCTTTGAAGCAGGCATTCTCCTCCTCCCCCTGTTTATATCTGGGGACACTTAGGCCCAAAGAAGATCTGACTTACTGAGTGTTGCACAGCTGGTAAGGAACAGTCTCTTGGACGCAGGTCCTCCAAATGCAGTGGAGTCAGACCCCTGTGAGGCTGAGATGTAGCTTTGGGCCTACAGCGCACCATGGAAGTTTCCTTTACTGGGCTGGGGCTGGAGAAAGGACAAGGAAGTGACATTCCCAGATGTCCTGTGGTCACTTCTGTCCACAGCTTTCTCCCAGGAGTGCTAACACTTAGGATCGTGTTCTTGAATGTTTCCCCAGTGTTTAGAAAGGATCTGTGAATTCTGGACCAGGGGACTTAACTGATCACACGTGGTTGCGAACTGCTGACCCAGAATGTGTCTTCTTCTCCTTAGACAGGATGAGTCTGGGGAGATGGTCAATTTGCCATTTGCTAACTGTATCTGAAATTTAGAATTCTGTCTTCTAAGGCCTCCTTTCTGTCCCTCTGACCTGGTGCCTGGCTTTTGCTAACAGGTTACCCTGTGTTGGTCAAAGCTCCTTAGCACTAACCTCATTATGAGCCTGCAGGGAGATTTGATGTCCAGACCACTCATCCTTTCTGGATGTCTTCAGCTTCACTAGACTCATGCAGGTGGGCTGGTCTACTGAAAACAAGGGGATCTGGAGTCTGACGGACCGAGAATCAAATCCTGGCCTCATCACTTTTACTAGCAGTATGAAACTTTGGCTGTTGACCTCACCTCCCTGAGCCTCAGTGTCTCCTTTCTACAAAATAGGGATAATAATTCCCTCATGGGGCATTTTGAAGAATATATGAATTAAGACTTGGAATGTGCTTCTCAAATGTTCAGCATAGAATGGATACTTATAAATATGAGTCCTGGCTCCTTTTCCTGCTGTAGAGAGAAGGTTCTCCTCTGGGGTTGCTCCAACCTGCTGGCTGCTGGCTGGGGATCCTAGGGACAGAGGAAGGCCACCAAGATGAATCATATAGAACATGTGCTCTCAGGAATTCACTGTTAGGTAGGGGAACCCAATGAGCAGAGACCATGTAACGTGTACATTGTAAGAATCAACTAACAGAGCGAAGATTAATTAACCTCCAGGTGAATGGGGTGGTGGTGGTGGTGGAAGAAATTATCAAGCAAGTAGGATATTGAAGATTGAATAGGAGCTTGATGGAGAAGAATATACATAATGAATAGGCAACTCTGTCCATCAGCAATCAAATGACATTACTTTGTATGTATGTATATATATATATATGTATATATATATATATGTGTGTATATATATATATATATATATATATATATATGTGTGTATATATATATATATATATATATATATATATATATATATGTATGTTAACTTCATTGACCCTTACCAATGCACTGATCTATTCAAATCCTTCCTCTCTCTCTTTTCCTTTTTCCTTTCACTCTGCCTCTCCTTCTCCCCACCCTGCCTTAAGATATTTCAGTGCCTCACAGTTTCTTAAAGGACTTCTTTATGCTTTGGTAAATCCTCAGAGGATTGATGCTACTTCAGTCCTGCTAAGTTTTTACAAGAGCTTTGGTGTGGCTACCTTTCATCCACTCCTTTTCTCTCCAGCATGAGTAAAGCTCTTCTGCTTTCTCAGCAATGAACAAACCCCTGGCCATTTGGTGCTGACTGGGTCACTGCCGTATGCCCGGGGCATGGGTCACCCCACTCAGTAGCCAGAACAGCTTTGTGAAACAGGGCTCTTCTTTACAGATGAAGAAAGTAGGCTTAGAGAGGTCGATGTGCTGGTTGTAACACACATCAGGGAACCACGGTTCAACGCCGGGCTTCTCCCTGTCCTGTGCTGCTTTGTTCAGTGTCTCGCACACAGTAGGTGGGCAGCAAACACTTCTGTGCCCAGAGGAATGAGAAGGCTGCCACACGCTAGTCCGCTCGGTTCACAGGGCTGGTTCTGTGACCCTCTCCGTGCGCTCACGGCATTCTCACTTGGCTTCCCACCTGTTGATGGGGTCCCAGGGTCACAGGAATAGTTGGTACAAAATACAGTTTCCCATTCCCCTCGCTTTTTTTGTTTTGTTTTGTTTTGTTTTAGTTTATTTTGAGACATTGAGCACAAGTGGGGAGGGGGCAGAGAGACAGAGAGAGAGAGAGAGAGAGAGAGAGAGAGAGAGAATCCCATGCAGGCTCCGCGCAGTCAGTGCAGAGCCCAACTCAGGGCTCGATCCCACAATCACGAGGTCATGGCCTGAGGCGAAGTCAGACGCTTAACCGACTGAGCCACCCAGGCGCCCCGTCCCTCGCTTTTATTTCTAGGGCACTTGAAAGCAGATAGGTTGGACTGTTAAAACTTTGTGCTCGGCTTTGCCTGTGCCCTGTAAGAAATGCCTGGCACCGTGCACGTGCAGTGCTCTAGGAGCCCGGCCCAGGAGTCAGGGGCTTAGTGACTCCTAAGTCACAGTGGGTAGATCACATCCCCTCCCCAGAATTACATATCCTTGGCACACTGCGGGGCTGAGAGGGTCCCTAAGGATCCTGCCTACGGTACGATCTGCCGGAAGGAACGCAGGCGCTGGATTGGCCAAGACCTGAGTGTGAATCCTGGTTCCCGTACTTCCCGGCTCTGTGACCCTGGGCAAATCACCTAACCTCTCGGATGCTCGTTGCCTGTGTCTACGAAAGAAGGCAAGTAGGACCTGCTTCTGGGCTCACCGTCAGGAGGACAGGAGTCCATGTACACGAGGGCTATTTCCTTCCCTCCGTCTCTGACTCCTGAGTGCTTTGGTTTTGGACTCGCTGGGTGTTCCTGCAGTGAGACCCGACACGTTTCTCAGGTGCGGTGCTCACGACACCTCACCACATCCGTGGTGGATTTCTCGAAGCTCATGGATTTCTCGAAGCTCCCGCGTGCTGTTGAGAAACTGCTCGAGGGCAGATACCGTTCTACCACATTGAGCCATGGCAGTGCTGTGGTGACGCCTGACTTCCCCCCCTGTCCCCTTGAGGACAGCAGTGGCAGTGTCCACCAGCCTGCATGCAGGTGGCTCCTTTGCGTCTCTTCACAGAGAGGAGAACTCCGTTCATTTGGCAAATGTTTGCCGTGCCCAGGCCTTATGTTAGGAGGCAGGGTGCACAGAGGAATAGTCTTGCACTCACTGCCCTTGGGAAGCTCACAGTGAGGAAGGGCAAAAATAGGGGTGACACAAGGCCATCGGGTCATGTGACAGGGCGCTGTGGGAGAAGGAGGGGCTTAGGCGCTCTCCCCTGGGCAGTCAGGAGGGGCCTCATAGACAAGAGGTGACTTTTGAGCAAGTCTTAAGGGACTGGTAAGAGTCTACACTGCAGAAGTATGCAGGCAGAACATTCCAGACAGGAGGAGGCCAGAGCCTGGAGGAAGTGATGCCTGGCCGCGTGTCTGGAGCTGGGGCCAACAGCTGGAGGACCTGGTGGTGGTCGGGACAACGACGCCCTCGGACCTTTCTCCGGAGCCCCAACCCGCATACCCGCTGCCCACTCAGCATCCACGCGTTGATGTTTAATGGGTATCCCGGACCCAACGCCACTAAATACAAGTCTTGGTATTTTTCTTCTTAACAGAAGGAAAAAAGGCAAAATCATAACTCTGCCCCTCCCCCAGCTTCCCCGTTTTATGTGGCAGGACCATTTCCCTGGTTACGCAGGCCCAACGTATCGGCATCACCTTGGATCCTGCTCCAAACCTTGCACTTCACGCTGTCTGCGGACAGTTCTTGACAGGTTTCCCATCAGAGTGAACCCTGAAAGCACTGCCCCTCCCTCCCCTCCTCCAGATGCCCCCCATCTCGCAGCAGGTCTCCCTGCTTCCGCTCGGGCCCCACTGCTACACACAATCAGGCAGAATGACCTTTTAAAAGGTAAAATCAGATGGTATCATTTCCCTGCCCAAATTCTCCAACGGCTTCCCGGCATCCTTGGAATAGAACTGCTTGCCATGGCCTGCCAGCCCCTCTTGCTTCTCTGATCTCTCCTTTTAGACCTCTCTGTTTTGCTCACTCCATTCCAGCCACTGTGCCTTTCTTGCTGTTCCTCTTTCTTGCCTCGGGGCATTTGCCCTTGCTCTTCTCCCCCCGAATCTGTCTTCCCCGACATCACTGCCTGGCTCACCTTCGCTGCACTCTGTTCTCCGTTCAAATGAGGGCCGGAGAGGAACAGACTTCTAGTCACCGTGTTCAAGGACTAAAATGCGCTGTCCTACCCCACCCTTTAACCGATCCCTCGATCCTCTTAGCTTGCCTCATTTCTCTTTATTAGCATCCGTTGTTACCTGACTTCTGTATCTGTTTGTCTTCGTTAGTGTTTGTCTTACTGCCCTAGAATATAAATCCACGAGGACGGGTGTCTGCCTTACCTATCTCATTCACCACTCTATCTCCAGGACATAAAACAGAGCCTGGCGCGCAGGAGGTGATCATCACACATTAGATTGGTGAGGGGGAGAAAAAAAATGAATGAATTAATGCAAGTGAAGACTTTGGTGTTTATTCCGTAGGCAGTGCAAATCTAGTAGACATCTTTCAGGAGGTGAGTGACGTGGTCAGCACTTTTATTTTAGAAAGCCAGCTGGTGGCAGTGTGGGGGCTGGACTGTAGGAGGGGGCAGCAGAACTAGTTAGAGGCAGTTAATTTGGTCCAGGAAATTGATGCTGCGTCCTGCGTCGGGCTGTGGGAACGGAGGAGAGGGGACCCGTGACAGGGTGTGGGGACCTTTGATCGTCTTTGGTGCCTGTTGGGGTAACTTGGTAGAGCAATTCCTTTCTAAGAAACACAGGGGCGAAGCTGGTCTGGGGAGAGCCTGGCGATACTCCGTGATGTTCTTCTCCCCCGGCAGACGTCAGCCCTGGGATGCACATTCTCTGCAGTGCCGTTGGCTCTCTGAGGAGCGACTCTGCGGCTCTCCAGACTCCCCCGTTCAGTCTTTCAATAAGAGGGTAGTCAAGATGGCAATGTCGGTGAGGCTGATACTTTTTCCCACAGACAGACCCTTTGCTCTTACACACCACAAGCCACACTAAATCTTTGGTTCTCGCTTGCAATGGGTACTTTTCTTCATATTGACTTCCAAAGGAGACTTGCTGTAACAACAGATCCTCTGCTCTGCCCACGTTCCGGACAGGGTTTACCAATAACCTGGGGATTCGGCATCTCCCTTGCTGCAAACACGCACAGGGACTCTTCTCCCTCGGGTGTCAGAGAGTCGGGTGGTCGGTGGGCATGTATTTGTAGCCCAGGAATAGCCGTGCTGTTTGGCGCTGCCTCTTGAAAACTTTCTTTTGAGGCTTGACTTATTCCTCCTTCCAAAAAGTCCCCAGTCCTCTCCAACTTTCAAAGAAAAGCCTTTCATCTCAGAGTAAACACATTCCTACCCATCCTGCTGCGGTGTCCCTTCTCTGTTCCCGAGAATATGCCATCCCAGGCTCTTAAGCCTTGGTCCAAAGTTCCTAATCCTGTTTGTCGAACCCCGTGAAGTGAAATGCTGCACCATCTGTATAGCCAGATGCCCACCTCCCACCATCCTTCTTCTCTCTTCCAAAGGTCCAGATGCCATCGCATTACATTGCATTAATAGCTACCCTGTGGAGTTCCTGTGTGCCAGGTACTGTGTTAAACACTTCCCGTGCATTCTGTCCAACCCTTACCACCCTGCCAGGGTGAGTATTATTAACCTTTTCACAGATGAGGAAGCCAAGGCCTGGCAGTGCGGTGGACCTTAGTCGTTGAGAGTGTGGGCTTAGAGTCGCACAGACCCAGGTTGGAATCCCAACCTCACCTTGGGCATGCCACTTAATCTTCATCACCTTCTTTTTCCAGATATAGGAAATGGAGATAATATAGAGAAGGTTCATGTGTTGCTGCGAAAATTTAACAGCATATGTTATTTCACAAGTATATAAGTATTTGCTTACCTTACGCTAGACTTTGTGCCGTCGGTAAAAGCTCTTGGTAGATATTGTCTTTGGCATCATCGTCGCCATTGTCATGGTCATCATCCTTGTCTCAAAGCTACGTGGCCAGGGTTGAAGGTAGCCCTGCCTGGCTGTCAAGCCCTTGTTCTTTCTCCTGTCTCACAATGTTGCTCCCAAGTTCATCTTGCCTAAGACACACTGGTCACTAAGTTTGCTCTCTTGGTCTCTTCTGGGCACTGGGCTCAAGGTAAAGCTCAGTAGCCCCCCAGTCCCTTCCAGCCAATGACCTCTTTTCACTCATTGATGTGAGCAGTCCCAGTGGCCGGGCTGTTCAGGCAAGAGCTTGGGCGACTTTCCCTGACTGTCAATGTCATCTTGTCTACTCTGAAAGCCATCTTGTTGTTTATGTTACAGGATTGTCCAAAGAAAATGGGAGAGGCAGCAGAGACGGCTGGTGGGGGTCCCTGTCTTTTGGGGTCACAGATCAGTTTGTGAATCTAGTGAATTTTACGGAGCCTCTCTCCAAAAAATGCACGTGGTAAATACTCTCAAGACGAATATTGTTAATGAGACACCTGCCCCGAAGCCCACCCAGAAATTAATTGTAGCTAAGAAATTCTGTTCTGAAAGGTTAGCTTATGTGGTTCTCTTTAGTCCTGCCACCCCTCATTCACAATCAGGAGGGGCTTTTCTTTCTGTAGGGTGTTTGTATTCACAGGTTGTCCTGGTAGCATTTGGAAAAACCTGTTTTATCGATACAAGCTGCCATTTTCATTACTTTCCCATATTTCAGAAATGTGTCCACGCACTAGAGTTGGCCAGTCATTTTGATGGACCGACCTGCTGATTTACACATCAGTTCAAACCACTGCCTGCATCTAGCAGACAGGCCGGGGAGGAGTTGTGGCCCAAAATATCATCAGACTAATAGGAATTTTATTGTGATATACAGATTATAAAGGTTCAGAAGCTTAGCGTCAGCAGGGTTCAGTGTTCTAAATTGAGATATATGTAAATCTCTGCTTTTCAATTTTAAGATTTTTGAAATTTCAGTCTTAAAAAGTATGCTTCCTTTCCTTTTTTTTTTTTTTTTTTTTATTCATTCCAATTTTCAAGGTATGGGTATAAAGGGAAGTCAGATTCCAAACACTCCGCAGTCTTCTAATTTGCTTGCAGGCCTCTCCTTGGAAACTTTCCAGCAAATTCTGGAATAAGCTTGCTGTTTCTAACAGCGATAGGAGTCATGGGTGTCACTGCTGATGGCTTCTCCCTTTCCTGCCTGGCCTTTGGAGCCCCACGGAAAGACAGGAATGAGCCTTCCATAATGGGGGCCCCAGAGCCCTTCCTCCAGCTCTGGCTACGGGCCTGTGGTGCCGATGCCCTCTGCAGCTGGGGTTTTAGGGCACAGGAACCGAATCTGTCATATGTTAGATCATTTGATGTAAAGCTTTTTCTGATGCGTACTTTTTCCTCTAAAGTTTTTCTCCTTTGCTTTTTCTAAATTATAAAAGCAACAGATGCTCACTTCAAAGCCAGGATTAGAACTTTTCACGCCTGGCTTGGAATCCCAGCTCCATGAACGCATTAGATGTGCAGCCCTGGGAAAAACATGCACCCTCTCTGAGCCTTGCTTTTCTCATTGTTGCAGAAGAGGTAATGATTTCCCCTCATACCATGGCCATGAACATCGAGAGACGCTGGTACGCAGAATGGTCTTCCAGAGGTCTGGCATGGATTCGTTTACTCATTGAATATTTATCGAGCACCTACCATGAGCCAGCCACCATTCTAGTTGTCCTGGAAATACTCAAGAACAGGACAGAGGGGGTCTCTGCTCTCATGAGGCTCACCTTCTAATCAGAGGGGGGCCCAAAGAAAAGAGACCATTTCAGAAATTAAGAAATGAGGACCCCCAGATGGTAAGTGAGTTATAGGAAGGGCCACTTTAAAAATCTTTTTTTTTTTTTTTAACATTTATTTATTTTTGAGAGAGAGAGAGAGAGAGAGAGAGTGAGTGTTCAGGGGAGGAGCAGAGAGAGGGAGACACAGAATCCGAAGCAGGCTCCAGGCTCTGAGCTGTCAGCACAGAGCCCGATGCGGGGCTCAAACTCACAAACCGTGAAATGACCTGCGCCGAAGTCGGGCGCTTAACCAACTGAGCCACCCAGGCGCCCCAAGGAAGGGCCACTTTAGATGGGACACCCACGGGAGACCTCTCTAATGAGGCTCCGTGTTTTGTGACCCCCAGGTCCCAAACTTTCCAGCTGTAAACAGTTCTACCCCTTTCAGTGTAGGTCCCAGTTTTGAGTTTGGAAAATCTGGCCACAGAGCACCTATCAGTTCTCTTTTGGGAGAACTCACCGATTGGTTCCCCATTCAGTGTTTGAGCCTCTGCAGCTGGATCTGTGGCCTGGGGCCTTTTGCAGGCCTCCTGGGCCTGCTGGGGTTTGTGCTCCCCTCGGAGCACTCCCGCAGGAGAACTGCCACTGAAGGGAGGAGGGGGGTGGTGATTGGTTTCTAGCCGGAGCCCATTGTGCTTCAGTGCTGCCCTGAGCATTCCGGTTCCTAAGGAACTGGAAGTAATTTCTCTCTCAGTGAGACCGTGGCACACGGCAATCCCCTGATTCCCTGCATGCAGTGTTTCAAGGGCTGGTCGGGGCCACACGAAAGCTGGGCAGCCGGGGCAGCCCCAGCTTGTGCAATGGCATTTGAGCCCCAGAGCAGTCGACCTGACCACGTCGTCCCTCGTGGGGTCTAATACGGATTTTTAAATGACCGTCTCAGTCTGCCGCATTGGACAAGAGGGACCCAAACTGATCAGTGAGGAAAGCTGCTGAGTAGAAGGGCAGGCCGCCTGTGACTCACCTGTCATGTTCTTTGCTGACCCACTTTTATTTGACCTTGATTTGCTCAGTGCAGTTAAAGACGCTGTCGTGAAGGCACTTTTGCCGCCTGATGGAAGTCCGGCGTGTGACAGCCCAGGATCTCAGGCACACGCGTGACCCAGGCAGATGGACGGATGGACAGGTGGTTAGCTTCTCATCTACCTCTGAATTGTAATTCGATCACGAGGAAAGGGCTTAATTTCAAGAAAACGGAACAATTATCTCAGACTAGACACAGTGCCAAAGCGGCAGGCCCTCCTCCTTGTCACAGGGCGGCTTAATCAGAAGATGGCCTAGATGGCCGCCTTTCAAGTGGGTCCTTGCAGTAGCTTGGCAACTGGCACAGGGTCATAATTGGAAGAATTTGGCTCTGAGTGTCTGTGGGTGTTTACAGTGCACTATAGGGCCGGGCTGCTTTTATTTATAGAATATTGTGAGCAACAAGCAGCAGAAGGCTGAAAAGCCACTAAATCTCGATTTATTTTTAACAAATTCCATTTTTCCCCTCATCCCAGAAGGAGAACTGAGTTATTAAAAAACAGTAAAAAATACATCATCGCAGAGCATGCCATATCTAATTATGGGGTTGCCAGCGTCGGCCTGCAGCCACATTTTAAGGGCTTTGTAAATCAGCCATCCATTCAATCTGTGAACTTATATGACTCCTAGTCTTCATTTAGATGTAGAGCGAGATTATTGGCAAGTGAGTGCTGATCAGAAAAAGTTCTACACTGCCTAAATTAGGAGATGGGGTGTATAAATATAGAAGAGTGTACTTATGTTCTCAAAGGGAGAGAAAATCACTCCTCGCTGTCCATTATACTTAGCGGTACAAGCGCACACCCCCCCCCCGCCCCCCAGCACTGGGTATCTGCTCCCGGGTTTTCGCTCCTCGCAATGGCAGATCCGTGCCACCCAGAGGAGCTGTAGGGTGATATCACTGAGTGATTATTACCCGCACAGTCAGGAAAGACACGCAGCTGGTCCTTCGTGGCCTGTGTTCTCGTGGTGTGTCGGAGCTGGGCAAGGCGTCAGGGACCCTCTAGCTCCGAGTACATCTTAGTCTAGGTGGGGAAGCTGAGGCCCAGGGAGGAGGGCGGCTTTCCCAGGGCTCCTCAGCGAGTCATGGCGGAGCAGGGCTCTAACGGGGCCCTCCTGTGCCAGGCCCGGAGCCAGCGAGCTAAACAGATGTGATTTCTGTCCTTCAGCGTTCCCAGCCTCGGGCAGGCAGACATCAAGACGGGCCAGTGGCCGCCACGTGCTCAAGTAGACAGGGCTGTGTGAGTACAACAGCCGGCGAGTTGAGTGGGGGGAATGGTGAGGGGGACTTGGGAATCTGTGTATTGGGACACTGAGGCAAAGGTAAAAGCAGCTGCTCTCCGACCCACTTGGAAAAGCCTCGTGGATGCTGGGAGGTTGCCAAAGGAGGAGGGTGCCGCACGATTGCCGAGTACTGGGGGAGGAGAGCATGGTGCCACAGTGGTGCCCGGGAAAGTAGAGACGGCAGTTTTGGAGGGGCCCTCAAAGCGCATCATTGAGGAGACTTACGGGAACACCAAAGGGAGTGCGGGACTGGAGCACAGGCCAGGGACAGGCGGTCCAGAGCGTGCGCGGCGCCCTGCCCTAAGCTGGGATGGCGAGTGGGGCGGGGGCTGAGCCCGGCGGTTCCCGTCCTCGGGCTCCCAGGTGCTGCTCATGGTGGCTTCTTTCCACCCTTCGGGACCCTTCTTCGTGCAGCACTCGGCTGCCAGTATCCCTGGATGGGAGCTGGCCTGTGAGCTGGCACCTGTCTCTGTCTTCCCTGGGCTGATGCCCTGCACGGTGCCTGCAGAAGTGCGCCTTGGTGTTAGTTCTCTTGTTGAGGCTGGGAGGAGGCGGGGCGGGGGGGGAGAAAGGATGAGGAAGGATGGACTGTGGAAGCTTCTGGAAAAGTCACGTCTTGGCGATGCTGGAGGCCAGTGATTTGGGAGGATGTGAGTAGGCCAGGAGGGGCGTGCCTGGGGCCTAAATTAAGGCCGTAGCAGTCAGCACGGAGAGGAGCAAGTGGGGAGGAGATACAGGAGGAAGCAGCAGTAGGGGTTAGCTGCAGAGAGCCAGGCCACCCAAGGGGGAAGGACCGCGATGGCCTGGGACGGGAACCTACCAGGCAGAAGAGATGGTCTGTCTTCCTGCCCAGTAAGTCCCCAACCACTCCAGACGGTAGTTCTCACCAATGTTGGCGGGCGTTTCCAGGAGGCAAAGAACTGAAATCGGCACAAAGAATGTCTCCAGCGTCCTCTCCATAAAATTTTTTTTTTTCTTAATCGGTTTGATACGCCGCTTACCCACTTTTGAGTTCTCAGAGTTGAGAGCATATAAATTAGCAGTCACGATTATACACGAAATCCTTGGAAAATAGCTGGGTGAGCTTTCGTGTCAGAATTTGATCATTTTTCTTGGATTGGTATCGTGGTTTTTATACTGTCTGATAATTTTTCATTGATAAAATGGTTTCTGCTTCTGAAGGATGTTTTCCATTTTTATAGTTGACAAAGGTGATACTGAAATGATGGTGGAGGATGCTTCCTGAATCCGTTTTCAAGGAGCAGAGTATTCCCTTCCCTCTCCCCTGCTCCTGGCCATTTCCCTGTGTCCCAGCGTCTTTGCCTGTGCCCAGAGGACCAAGCACACCAGGTCAGGGGAAGTTTCGGTGGTAAAGAACACCAAAACCTTGCCAGAGCGATGGTTGGGAGGCTGCCTGTGAGCCGGAACGACCCCCCGGTCCTCCTGCCCCAGGCGCTGCCTGTGGAGCGGGCCCACCTGATGACTGCACAGTCCGTGTCCCCAGTAACAGTAGCTTCAGTAAATGGTGCTGTCGTTCGATTCTCCGGAGTAAGAAAATGTTGATAGTTTGTTGCCACGGCTCTGACATCTCACGCTTTCTGAATTGCTTTGCGAGGCACCCCGCAGGTGTTCAAGAAACACTTCTGAGTTTCACCGAGCCATTGCTGGTCATGGCGTCCACTGCCGCCACCACCCCCACCCCCCAGATGGTGTTCTGAGAAAATGAAGTGAAAGTCCCGAAGGTTGTGTACGTGAAGACGGTCCAAAGTCTCTCCCCGCTTTCTTCAGGCGGCTCGGCCACACCCTGCCTATCGGCACTTACTTGCTCGTTATCAGAGTCCTAGCATGGGCCAGTGGGAAGGGGCATCAGGGGTCACTTCCTCTGGCCACCGTCCTGTGCAGGAAAACCTCATCTGTACTGTTCCTGACAGGCAGGCGGGCCCCTGGGCCTCCTCAGGCGCCCACACCCCAGGCATCCTGCTCCATCTTTTGGACACGTGTGCTTGTTAGAAAATCCTTCTTCTTTCTGACCCAATTCTGCCTCTTGGCCCTGTCTCCTCATTGACCCCCTTTCCTTCACTAGGGTTTGTGTTCTCCAGGGCCATCAACCGTTCTTTCTGTGACATGGCAATCAGTAGTCCCATCAACGACAGGCACCCTGAGTGCTCACCATGTGCCAGGCACTGTTGTAGGCTCTCTACGTGAGTTGCGTTTATTACCGCCTCCAACCACTCTGTGAGGCGGGTACTGTCTCTATTCTCATATTACCAATGGGGAAACCGAGGAGCAGAGGTCAAATCTTGTCCAGAGTTACACAAGCAAGCAGCAGAGCAGACATGTGGACCCCGGCAGTCTGGCTCCAACGCTTGTGCTCTTAGCTGTGAGGCTATAACATGTCACAGGCCGGGTGCCCAATGTAAGCTCGTGGCCTGCTAGACTGGGGCCTGGCCCTGCTTTGACTTACGTTCCAAGAAATCTCTTGACCGGAGCCTGAGTCGAACCCTTTTCTATGAAATATCCTCAGGGTTTGTTTCCACACAGTGGGCTATGGGGCAGAGGCCTATGCACGGTCATCAACAAACAGATGGGTTCGTCCGAGTTCCACCAGGCCCCATGGGGTGGGTTTTGATCAGGATGACAAATATGGGCTATTTGTATTTTCTTTTCCTGAACATGAAGTCTGATGCAACGGGTTCCTTGTTTAAAGTGCTTATTCATGGTTTTGTGGCCAGAAAGCTGAGGGAGAAAGGTACCTGAGGATTATAAGCGTGGACCCCCTTTTCAGGTACTTGCTCCAATGCTCAGTCTCACAGAACAGCCCGAGGTTAGGGGGTAGGGGGATGTGATGGCCACCTGCCCTCCAAAGCTGGGTGTAGGGTGTCAAATACACGTTTTTTTTTGTTTGTTTGTTTGTTTGTTTTTTTCTGAAGTGCATAAACCAGGCAGGGCAGGAGAGGGAGGGCTTGGGGCCGGTCTGACCTGGGCTTGAGCCTTGGCGCTGCCCCTCGCCAGCTCTGTATCTAGATGCCAGGCCTTTGTGGTCTTGGTTCCCTCTTCCGTAAGGTGGAAATAGCACTATCTTCTTATAGGGATGATTTGAAGGTTAAATAAGCAGAGGCGGACATGCCATGAAGCTGCAGTGACTGTTCTAGAGTGTTCCCCACACCTGACACTTCAAGGTTTGGTGACCAAGCCCTCACTCGGTGTCTGGCCCTTCCTGCATCGGTGGTGTGGGCTGCAGCCCCTGGGCTGCCTGCCACCTTGTGGAGTGTGGAACGGACTGTGGAGGCATGGGCCTTCCAGGGCAGGAAAAGTCCCCACGGTCACATTGGCTGTCCTGGCCTGACCTCTGGCAGGTCAGGCTGGGCTCCTTCAGGAGTCTTTGGCTTCATCCGGAGTCTGCTTCCCGTACTTACAAACCTCTGGGCACAGGCCACACGGTGGCTGAACCAGGAGGGCCGAGAGGCTGGGATTGAACCATCTTTCTTTTTGTTCATTGCTTTTCAGACAGCGTGCACCCCAGTTATTCGTTCCTAAAGATTTAAGTAGCAAAGTGAGGGACCTGATCCCTGAGGTGCGGGCCCAGGGACCTGGAGTGAAAGCAGCTGGAAGCAATAGAGAAAGGATTGGACAAAATCTAATTTGGGGTCCTGAGCAAGGACCTAACCTCCCTGAAAGGTGGTGTCTGTATCTGAAAATTAGAGGTGCTGATAGAACTAACCCCTTAGGTTGATAGGAGGAGGATTAGATGAGATCCCGTGTGAGCATAACAAAAGGTGCCTGGCACTTCTGTTATGTCTGACAATTAATAACCACAAATAGAATTTCCTTTTCCTCTACTGTTAACCCCTTCTCCTTATCAGCTCCTGACTGCTGTTTGTTTTCCTATATGACTTTGGATAAAGATCTTAGTGTCTCTTTGCCCCTTTGTAGAAAACCTAGAGTTGAACCAACTGCTGGTTCTGAATGGGCACGTAGCGCCCCCTGTAGGACGTCTTTGGGATGTGCAGGGCGATTTGGCTGTGGCAGGGATGGTCATGGTCAGGGCTGTCTTCCAGGAAGCGGATTTGCTGGATGTCACCCATGGAGACCAAAGGATTGTCCAGCATCCTACACAACCTCCTGAAGTTCAGTGGGCACTCATGGAGGTGGAACCCTGTTGACCGAGCCTGGAATATGACTCTACTTTACACCTAAACACACATAATTTTTGCATGCTTTTAATATATACAGAATTTTCCAGGAACACAACCACCAAGTATATGAGGTTTACTATGCGTTATAAATAGGTCCAAGCACCTCATTAGATCTTTCATCATGTCTTCTGGAGTAGCTGTGCCCAACATTTGCATATTGACTCTGTACGTAGTATCTTATTTTAACCAACTTATTTTTTGTGTGTTATAGTCAGGGTATTATGCAGATTGTGTTTGAAATTATAAGTGTTGGTGTGTTATATTATTCACAAATTGCAGGAAAGTGAAAAGAATCTTAAAATATTTGTTTACCCTTTGCAAGTATGAGAGAGGGAGTGTGTGTGTGTGTGTGTGTGTGTGTGTGCGTGCGCGCGTGCATATTAGCTTATAAATTAGCTGGAGGAACCTTAGGATAAACCTGAAGTGAAAAGAAATGGTTTTTTTGAATAAGTTGAAGGGAGACGTAGTCAAATGTAGAAGAATGGGTTAAATATACATACCTAGACGTATCTTTTTTAACTTTAAAAAGAACAGGTTACAATTAAAGGGAAACAGAAAGGTATGCAGCAAAGGAATGGGGTCAGAATACCCCACATAGCCCCCACCGCGCCTAGGATTTACATGCTCATAGTAAATATGAAAGCTGAATATTCATCTGCCCGAAATAATTATGCAACTTTGTTGGCTGAATGGGAGGTTAGGTTCTTATGCATGCCTATAATGACAGAGGTAATAGAAGAGAGGTGAATTTCCCTTTTCTGTGGCGAGAAGTGAACAGATCCCGGTTAAAACTGGGGTGTCGATGAGCAGTACCATCCGCGGTTGTTCAGAAACACAAAGGTACTTTCTGTAACTGGTTGCTTCTGAAAATGGGCAGGAGAACCTAGGGACAGATAATTCTTCTAGGAGCCTTTTAGAACTTAAGGAGTCTCTACACTAGGTCCTAAAAAAGCATAAAAGAATAACGAATAAACAATAAAAATTTAATTTAAAAATTGCTTGATTTCTCTTAAAAATGTCCTTTTAGGGGCGCCTGGGTGGCTTGGTCGGTTAAGCGTCCGACTTCGGCTCAGGTCATGATCTCACGGTCTGTGAGTTCGAGCCCCGCGTCGGGCTCTGTGCTGACAGCTCAGAGCCTGGAGCCTGTTTCAGATTCTGTGTCTCCCTCTCTCTCTGCCCCTCCCCCGTTCATGCTCTGTCTCTCTCTGTCTCAAAAATAAAATAAACGTTAAAAAAAATTTTTAAAAAATGTCCTTTTACATTAAGGATATGTAACCGACGTCAGAATTTTTAATGGCATCCTTTGTCAGACAAAGAAGGTGTTTTGATGTTTTCCCCTGTCCCTTTTAGCAAATACATAAAGAGTCTGAAAAGGAATTTTTATCACCTTTTTTCATCTTTGCCATCTCTGTTTTTTTTTCACCTCTCCCACCTGTACATACATTTTTTTTTTTTTTTGAACATCCATGTGTAGATTTTTACAGAAAGGAGAACCGGCCAGGCCCCTGTTCTTAACCATGTTGTGTTATGTCCTCTGCCTACATGAATTAATTGTGTGAATGTTGTGAATTTACCTCTTGGTAACCTTTGGTTTCCCAGGGAGGTATTTGCCTTTTTGTTGATTTATAGGAGGTTTTATTTTTGTTTTGTCTAATTAAGAAAGGACGAGAGTCCTTCACCTGTCACAGAGCTTTGGAGTCAAACTGACCTGAGTTTGAATCATGACTTTCTTGTTCATGAGCTAAGAATTTCAGGCAATTTACTTCACATCTCTGAGAATTAGTTACTTCTTTGGAAACTCAGTGAAACAACACTGACTGGCACAACATAAAAGCCCAGCGTGTGGTCTCTGCTGCCACGGTTTTTGCATTGTTATTTTTGTTGTGGTCCCTGCACTGAATATTTTCCCAGGAAAAGCACCTTACGAACTCGTGTTTTTCCAGACCCTTGAGCATGTGACGGTCACTTGCTGTAACCAAAGCTTGGAAAAAGGAAACCAAAATCACTGAAATAATGGCTTTATTCCTTGCGTAGGAATGAAAGCAAACAAGCAGATTCCGTTTTAGCTAAAAGAGGAACTTGCAGGGATGTTTCTGGGGTCCGGAACACTCACAGCAACATCTGGGAGCTGGGGCACTGGGGGAAGGCCTTGAGATCCATCCCAAGATCAAATCGTCTTCCTCAAGTTGTGCTCACGGGACGGGCAGGTGGACAAGAACATTTCAGAAAGGTTTCCAGTTGTTGCGAGTGAAAACGGAGAGGACCATCTGTTAGACACACACCGGCCATCCCCCCAATACCCTGGTCGGGGCACGTCCTTACTGTGTTCTGACATCCTTGCCTCATAGGAAGGAGGTGGGATGGGCTTCAGCTGGCCCTGCCCTACATCTCCTACTTTCGCTTTTCTCTGCTGAGTCACTGAAGACACAAACCATGTGGGGCCCAGCTCTCCAGTTGGGCACATCGGGGTTGGGTGTCCGTTCCTCCTGCTGGCTGTGTGATCTCAGACAAGTGGCCATACCTCTCTGAGCCTCATTGCCATCTTCTACACTATGTTGATGATGATGCCTTTCCCAAAAGGTTGTTATGCCCACCAAATGAGCCACATCTGGGTCAGCACCGTCCCCAGCAGGGGTGATGCTCAGTAACCAGGAGGCAGTCTCTGCTCCAGATGGGAGGGGAGGGGCAGCAGGAGTGCAGTGCACAGCTGTGCACTCCGTCCTGCAACTTCGATGTCTCGTCGTGCCTCTCACTTAACAGTTCCCCGACCAATGGCTGCTGGCCTCTGGCTGGACGACAAGAGATCCCTCTTCCTCCAGCCGTCACACAGGGCATGCAGCCTGGCAAGTAGAGCTCACGTTGGGACTTTCACCCCCAGGCACCCCCATACCTGGGGGCCTTTGTGCAGTTCACAGAGTGGCTGTCACCCCTCATGCCAGAAAAAAATCAGAAAGTCCGGTCAGCTGTTCCTCCAGAGTATACCAGGAAGTGACCGCAACTCATCACCTCACCTGGCCACACAGCCCCGAGCCCTGTCATGCCCTCCTCACTGCCCGCACTCTTGGGCGGGGACCGAGCTATGTCACCTTCCCCAGGCCATCGTAGCCCTCTCCTCGCGGGCCTCCCCAACGCACTCATGCAAGCATGTGCACACTCACTCCCACACACGCACATGCATCACGCTCACCCGTGCGCACACACGCAGGCACAGGCACGCTCACGCACAAGCAGGTGCACCCACCCACCCAGTCCCGCTACCGCCACATGCACCTGCACACACAGGTCCCCCCTCCCCATCATCTCTTCTCAACCCTGCAGCCAGGCTTAGCCCCAGGTGGGGGCCCATCATCCCCCCACTTCACTCAGAGGCAAAACCAAGGCCCTCACGGGGGCCCGCCAGGCACCACGTGGTCTGTGCCCACCCTGCTCCAGGGCTGGTCCCCTGACAGCCTCGGCTCCCTCTCTGCCTTTGTGCAGGCTCCTCCCGGCCTGGAGTGCTCCTCCCTCCACGTCTCACCTCCTCATCTCCCCGCTGCCACGTCTCCAGAGCTCCTCCCGCCCCGACTCTGAGTTCTCGCCCCAGCGCTCCCCACCTGCCAGCATCACTTACTTACTCGTCTCTGCTTGCCCTCCTCCCCAGAATGCGTACCAGGTGAGGACAAGGATGTTTGTGTCTTCACCCGCAGTCCTGCTGTGGAGAACGGTGCCTGGCACGTGGATGCCCTCAGCAAATATTTGCTGAAAGATGAACGAATGAGTGACTGTGGACCCGCACGCTAACGGTGTCTTCATGATTATGACATTGTCCTCGATTGAAATTTGACTGCCACATGCAGTTTGTGGTGGAAACTTATTCAACTCCCTGACTCTTTTCACCGTACAAATTACCTGGTGGATATGGGTGCTCAGTAGAGTGCGTTGAGGGGATTGCTTGAGGGCCTTGGGCGCCTGGTAACCATCTGAGGCCTCCTTACCTGTCAGCCAAAACCTATGGTAGGTGAGCCATAACAGGGACATCTACTTCCTGTCCCCCAACACCCCTCAGCTGGGAGTCCCCCAGCCCTGGGCAGCCAGCTGTCCGCTGTGGTGCCCGTCTCTGTAGGGAAATCACTGGCCCTGCTTTCTCCACCTCACCTTCCCAGGCAGTTCTGTTACTATCAGCCATTGACTTAAGTTTCTCATGATCCTGTTCCCAGCTTTCTGTAGGAGGAGCTCTTTCCCTGTATGTTGGTTTCATTGAAGTAAAATGAAGGGGTTGGACTCCCGAAATACCACTCAGCTTTCCAGTTGTCATGAGTCCTCCCTGCTGCAAAATACTGCCCTCTCCTCCGGCCCCCACCCCATGCCCAGGTTCCTCTACCTATTCCCCAGCCCCCCTCACTGACTCCCTCGTGGTCCCCAGAGCCCCCTGTTAAGTTCTTTATGTCCACTGGCAGGCACACACACTCTGCTCTTACCATTTCTGAGCTCCTTCATTCCAGAGTGTCCCGTCTGAGTTTGATTTCTTTGACATCACAGCTTACCTTTCCACAGCCTCCTACCCCTCCTTTCCTCAGCAGCGTGAGGCCCTCCATTTCAATAAGCACAGTTAATCTGATGAGCGTTCTAAGTGCTTTTCCGATTCTGAGCTCATTCAGTCTGTGACTGCATCCTTCTCATTTTACGGGGGAGAAAGTACAGCTCCCAGAGGTCACGGAACTGGCCCAGGACGCACACCTCGTAGGTGGCAGAGCTGGGATTTGAACCCAGCCGTCTGGCTCCAGAGGCCCTGCACTGACCGCTGCCCTGCCCTCCCTCCTCATGTGCCCATGATCTCGCCCTTTTGTCCATGCCCCACCTGCCCCTTGCCAGGGGGAGAGTCTCAGCTCTTCCCCAGCCCCTGCTTGTGAAAGTGCCAAGGACGTCACATGCCTGATCCACCGGCTCTGGAGAAACACCTGCTCAGTATTCTTCCCCTTTTCTCTCACCTTGCCCACATCCTCAGAGAAGGCATATCTCTTTTCTCCTCAGAGTCTCAACCCTCCTTGGGTCCACCCCTGCTGGCTGGGCCAGCCTGCCTCCATCCACAGCCCTGACCTGGAACTCAGAGCGCCTCCCAGGCCTCCCCGTCTGCTCTCCCTCACACCAGTGTCTTGATTCTACCACGAGATAACAGCACTGCATCCTTTGGTTTCCTTTAGAACAAGATGCGGAAGTTTTCCAGAACTTTCTTCAACTTCAGGCAGTAAGTTTTCTGGTGGAAATAGTGTTCTTCCCTCTGAGTCTTTAGGGCCAGGCTCTCTTATTCTATACAGTAAAAAAAAAGAAGAAGAAAGGTTCTTCTTCCTAGACTTCAGTAATAGACTTGGCAAAGGTCTAAGAAGACATCTCTTTTATCATTCATTCAGCAAACATTTACTAAGCGCTTGTGCTGGGCGAGGTGCGTGCTCTGTCTCGTGACTCTTCATGAGATCTCTGAATCCCACTAAGGGCCCCCAGTACCCCCTGGAGACTGGGGTTGTAGGTCCTGTTCCATTGATCGTGTTGAAGACTTCTTCCACAAGAACCAGCCTTGTGTTCATTCACAGAATTCCCCAGGACTTACAAATCCTGCCCCCGTGAGACCCTCTCAACTGGCCCTCCAAGCCCTGTGCTTCCAAAAGCTGCCTCCTTGATTTGTGCTTGATTCCGGGATTCCCAAGCATCTAGAGCTACCAGCAGGATTGTCCACAGGTGCCACAGACAGGGATCCCCTGGCCCCTGACAGCCACGGTCAGTGCTTTTTTCCCCAGCTCAGAACAGACTTCCAACAGCCCAGTCCACCAGGCAAGCATCTGCAGCCCCTAATTCAAGTCTCACCGCCACCCTGGTTCCTTCTCCTTCCCTCACCGACACCACACACACACACACCAGCCCCTAAGCTAAGTCTTTCCTCCTCCATTCTGCTCCTGTCCCTTACGTTTGCCTCACAGCTAGGGAAGAAAGGCCCTCCTTCCTCAAGACACTTGACTGCCACCTGCTGGAAGTTTGTCATAACGGCTCCGCAGATCTCTGCCACTTACCACGGCAGAGGCACATCCCGGACTTGTGCTGTTTGTGCAAGTGTAAGCCTGGCTCCGCCCCTTGCAGCGAGCATGCGGTCATGTCTTTATTTAGATCCTGTCTCTCCAACTCGATTGAGGGGATCTTGAACATTAGGACTGCTGATTCCTCCCTGTGTCCCCAGTGCCCTAGGGGCTAGACAAATCCTCGCTGAATGACCCCGATGCAAACACCTGTTACCTTAGGCTTAAAGCACCTGGCCTTACTGGGCGAACATTCTCTAAATGCATCTGTTGCAAAGCAAGGCAACTGAACTCCCCACAGGCTGTCATAGAGACCATGGAGGGCCCAGGGACTTGCAGAGGAGACAGAGCCCCTCCAGCCTCTTGCCTCTGCTCAGAGACCACCACCACCTGAACGGACTAGAGCAGCTCCTCATTCATTCCCTCAGTAAACTTGGAGCCAGGCCCCAGCACCACATCGTGGAGAACGTGGAGGATGGGACCAAGGGCCACCTGCCATGGCCCTCTGGGGTTGGTCGGGGGCGGGGGGGGGGGGGGGCGGGGTAGGCAGGGAGGGAAAGTACTTCTGGAACACCTCTGTGCCCAGGGCAGGCCCCTCAAGGTTGTGGGATACAGAGATGGCCATGCAGGGGCCCTTACTGGAAGGCTTGGGGTTTTGAGGAAGCAAATCAGTAAGCATACAGCTAGTAGGGTAATCGAGGATGCCGATTCCCTAGCGTCCATATTTTCCTAAGCCACGCCCTCTTATTAAGCCACGCCATCAAACACTGCCACCCTAGTGACATACTGGGGCTTCACAACGTGGCTTAACAGAGCACCATCAGCTGTCACACCTGAGGGTAGGGGCAGGCCGGGGCAGGTGTTCACTGAGGTCCCATTTTAAAAGGGGGAAGCACTCTCTTCTTTCACAAAGCTTGTTGCCTCAGAGCCCTTAGGCCCGGCATTGCTCAGGTCCCATAAACCTCCCTGACAGATACCCCTCCCTGGTCGGTCTGTCCGGAGGATACACTTCCCAGCCAGTGTGAGGGCTGGATGTTTCCTTCTCTGCCCTGGCTGCCAGGAAGCCCAGAGACAAACTATTGGTTCAGGTTCTGTAGCTGTCTTGAACTAGGATTGCCTTTTCTTACTTCCCCTCATGCCTGCTCCAGGAATGCTTGGATTGGGGCTGGGGGTGGTTTTGGGGATGGGACTGCAGTGGTGTGGTAGTCAGAAGACCCAGCATGGAGCCGGGCACACTTGGGCTTCCGTCGCCACCTGCCAGCTGCGTTATCTTAAGCAAGTTAGCTTTGCCTCCTCCATCCTCACCTGGAAAATGGGGATAATGACCACAATTAACGGATGGGTTATTGTGAAGATGAAACTAGGCCAGTGTGAACATCCCTGTCCCTTCCCTCCTCCCAGATCAGGGGATCCGTCAGTGGCTCCAGGATCCCGTCTGTGCTTCCTTCGTCCTGCCTGTGTCGGTCTGCTTCGGATGGGTGAGAGATGCAGCGGTAGGAACTAGGTGACCGACTGTCCTGGTTTGTGGGGGACACGGGTTTTCTGGGAGGCAGGACTTGCGGTGCTAAAGTGGGAAGGTCTGAGGCAAACAGAAGAGTTGGTCTCCCTAGTGACACCCAGCCTCAGCCTCTCAGTGGCTCCCAGTAGCAAAGCTTTATTTCTTCCTCGTGCCTCTATCCATCCGGGACCTCCGCGAAAGGAGGAGCCTCACTCCGGGAAATTCCCGCTCTCGGCACAAAGGAACACGTGGTAAAGATTCTTTTAGAAAGCTGAGGCCGTCCCTTCCGCTGGCATTCATCCATCAAGGAGAATCACGTGGCAGGGCCAACACTGGGGCGTCCTGCACACTGTCCTCGCAGGGAGGGGAGGCTAACAGTTGGAACCATAATGCAAGCTACACGCCCCCTCCCCTTCTTGTAGCATGTTGGGGTACTGGGTCAAGGAGGAGGGAAAGCAGAGAGAGACGCCTGGTCTGCCATCGGTGGTCTTCAATGTGGTCATCCTCCTGTAGATGACATGGGTGGGTTTCTCATCCTCTCGTCGATGACCCCTGTGGGTTTCTCCGGCTTTCGGCTCACCCTCACCCTTCTCAGCTGCCAAGGTGCTCTGCAGGGGCTAGCCGAGGCTGGGACTCCCCTTCCAGCCCCGTGCTCCTTTGTATGGAGCCCCTGAGATTCTTCTTCCTGAGCTCCAAAGAGCACGAGGGGATTGAGGGGTTACTGAGGGTACCATCAAGCTCTCCCCAAGCACACTGCACAAGTCTCTTTGTGCCTTGCTTCCTCTGACATCCGGTGAGCCTCCCCCTCCTTTGGAAGTCTCCAGCTCAGAAGTGGACACACATGGGGTCCCCGATTCCAGGCCAGGCTCCCCCAAGAGTGTCTTTGCCATGTGTGACTTCGATGGCAGCACCAGGACTGGCCCGGAGCTCCCCTTAGCAAGGACCCCTCTCACAGTTACCTGTTGTCTCTTGGAGCTCCCTCCCTGGGCTCAGTTCTCTATCGGAAGAAATCACAGAAAGAGGGGTTTTCTTTTGTTGTTTCATTCATTGTCTTACATCTAAGAACACCTTCTTGGAGAGAAGACAGCTTTCCAGAAATACTTGTCACAGCTGATTCAAGCTTCCTTACTTTGTCCAAGCATACGGGAAAGGCCTTTCTGATTTTTGTTTTGCAAAATATAGTGCCAGCATTTGTGGGAGCATTCATTATTTCTATAAAGGAAATTTGAGTATTGGAACAACTGATCCAGATAAGAAATTTCATATGGGCTTTGGTACTGAGAGCCTTCATCTAAGTTTTGGAGAAGTGAGGGAAAGAGAGTGAGGTGCGGTACCAGGGGACTCCCTAATAGTGAGATCACGGAGGCGGGGCAGAGAGTGGAGGGGCCACAGGTGTGAAGAGAAGGGTCAGAACAGCATGGGCAGAGCCAGAAGGCCTCTCGGGGGAGCCAGAAATGCCTTCAACCTGAAGGCACTTGAAAGGAGAGCCGTTCACCAGGTGACCAGTTAGTAAAGGGCAAAGCAGCGTGGGCCAGTGGAGGTCACGTGCTCTAGAGAACTTAAGTGCCTAGAGCTTTTAGGCATCAGATGGGGAGGGCTGGGCGGGGCAGGAAATGCAAGCAAGCAAGCAAGCAAGCAAGCAAGCAAGCAAGCAAGCAAGCAACCAACCAACCAACCAACCAACCAACCAACCAACCAACCAACCAACCTGTTGTGGAGGTTTGATGTTTCCTGGTAGGGAGTTTCTGGAAGGCTTGGGGCAGAGCAGCGGAGGAGCTACTGAAGTGTTTTAAATAAGGGGGGGATCCTATCTGTGACCACAGTATGGAGGGCCCAGGTTGGGGAGGAGAACGGCATGGAGGGAGGCAGTGGCCCATCTGTCAGAGGGCAAGTGGGGTGAGGGAAGGAGGGGGTGCCCAGGGTGGGTCCTCATCTGGGGGCTGGAGGAGAGCGTGGGACCCATGTGGGGAATCAGACCGAACCCAGGGAGGGAGCTCCAAGAGACAACAGGTAACTGTGAGAGGGGTCCTTGCAAAGGTGGGGGGGCTCCGGATGAGCCCTGGTGCCGCCATCCGAGTCACGCGTGGTGAAGACACTCTTGGAGGGTAAGTGCTTGGGCAGCACTGCCCTGGGGACTTGGTGTCCATGGGCTGTTCAGCTGAGGCTTAGGGACTAGAACCCCAAAATCCTGTCCTGTTGTTTGCACGTGTCCAGACTGTGGCTACCCTGGTCAGTGAGGGTGTCTGAATCAGACCGCACAGAAGCTTAAGTCAAGAGGACAAAAGCAGCCCTATTTCTGGACGTTCAAGACCAAGGTATTCCAAAGGCTGCAAGAAGTAGCCAGCAGACTGTGAAACTCCAGAATTTTTGCTTCAGAAAGGTCAGGAAAGGCCCACTCAAGACCTGATGTTGACGTCTCCAGAAAGGGAATGGGAGGGCAGGTGTGGCCCTCTTCCTTTAGAGCCAGTTCCTTCTAGACGCGGGGACCACAGGCCCGAGAGGAGACCCGTCTCCCGCCAGTAGGAGAAGGGCAGGGCGGCAGGCCATTTGATAACACAAGCACCTTCTCCGAATTGCCTTTCCCCTTAGCTCTAGGTGCCCAGACTCTGTACATGAGCTTCACGGGCATTTCCTATAAACCTCTTACCTTGCCTCTAGCAGTCTCAGATATTGGCCCTGTGCGCACGTGCTTTGGCTTAGTGTTTCCTGAAGGCCTGTTTTCCGTTGTTCCTTGTTGTCTGCGCTCGGACGGCTCTTCACCTGGGAGAGAGCGGAGGCTGTCCTCAGCGGCGATGGGGCCCCGCGGCTGTGTGACCTGGGCTAGTGTCTTCACGTCTCTCTCTGCCTCAGCCTTCTCATCGGTACAGTGAAGAAAATAGTAGCGTCTACCTCGTGGTTGTTTTGGGGTGTAAATAAATTAATCTACGTGATGCGGTGAGAACAGTGCCCGACACAGAGCCAGTAGGAGAAATGAAAAGTACAGCTAATCTTCTTTCTCTTAAAGGCACGTCCAGGAATCCATGTTTAATCACTTAAAAAGGATTGTTTTTTGTAGAAAAATCTCGCCTGCCAGCTTCCTTCATGTGTCCGCAGTTGGGTTTAATAGGCAGCTGGAGGCTGGGATTGTGAGCCTCTGACCAGGAGTCGGGAGCTAGCTCCCCCGTGTCCCTTAGCCAACAGGAGATCGTTCAGTTTATCTTCCCCCAAGTGACCTGGCTGGGTGTTCTTTTCTTGTGGGCCCCACTGTAGGTTTCTGGAAGAAGTTGACTGCCCGAAAGGAAACTACAAAACATGAAAATCGCTTTGAGGTGACCGATAAGCCCCGTGGCCCCTTGCTTCTCTCGCAGTGGATCTGAGCTTTAAGAACTCTAACTTCAGGTAATAAATCACCTCCCCAACCCCCCCACCTGCTGTCATTGGCAGCTCCCATGGGAGTTCTTTTTGGGAAGGGTGCTTTCTCCCGGGAGCCCTGGAACTTGGAATAGTCCACCTCAGGCTGTCGTCTGGCTGTTCACAAAGAGACAGTGGGGGCTAGACGTGGCACCCTGCAACTGACCCGCAGCCCAGAGGGTCGCCGAGACCCCGAGGGTAGGACTCTACTCCTCCTTGGTCTCCTTCTCCTACTGTCAGTAATAATGAGGATTATCATGGCAGCCACCATTGATCTGATTAAACGATTATAACCTGCTTCTCAAGGAATACATTGGAATAACCGGGGAATTCTGAAGATGAAAAGTAGTAAGAGGGAGAAGATTTTGTTCTACCCAATATTAAAATGTATTATAAAGCCACAATAGCATAGGACTGGACTGGAAGTAACTAGGTCAAAGGAACGGAATAGGACAATAAACCAATAAAGGTGGCCTTTCAAATGACGGGTAACAGAAGGTCTGGTAAATGGTGTTGGCACAGTTATCTATCCATTGGACGGAAATAAGTTTCCAACCGTAAGTAGTGTATCAAAAATAATTTCCAAATGGATAAAGAGCTAAATAAAGTTACAAAAATATTAGTAAAGAGGGCATTTGTATTTTGGGGCTGAGAAAAGGCTTTTTTTTAATGTTACTTTTAACTGTGCCTACAAATACTGTAAGCAAAGTTAGAAGGCCAAAAGGGGGCTGATATTTATGACATCTATGACATACAAGAATGAATATTCCTAACATACAAACTTATTCATTCAACATCTATTGTTTTTTTAATTTTTTTTAAATTTTGTTTATTTTTGAGAGCGAGAGAGCTCAATTGGGGGTGGGACAGAGAGAGATAGAGGGAGACACAGAATCGGAAGCAGGCTCCAGGCTCCGAGCTCGAACCCACCAACCATGAGATCATGACCCGAGCTGAAGTCGGACGCTTAACCGACTGAGCCACCCAGGCGCCCCTATTTATTGAGTTTTATGCTAGAGAGTGTTCTAGGCTACTAGGGTGTAAGCTGTGAATTAAACCAAATCCCTGCCCTTCTGATGCTTCTAGTCTAATGGAAAGGAAGCTAGTAAATAGATTATTGATAAGGATTGTGGGTAAAGATGAAGCAGGGTGGGGCGATTAGAGGGGATTGGTGCTGCTGTGGACATTCAGGGAAGCTTCGCTGCCAAAGTGACATTTGAGCAGAAATAGAAAAGAGAATGGGGGAAAAGTGGTTGAATTTGGATTTTTTTTAAAAAGGTTAGCTGATGGGATTGTCTAATGGATCTGGTGCAGGCTGTGAAAGGAAGCAAGGAGTTGGGATGATTTCTAGGTTTGGGGCCTGAGCATTGAGAAGGATGGAAGTACCATTGATGTGAGCATCACGAGGGGGCCTGGCTTGGGGAGGACCAGGGGTTTGGTTTGGATACTTGAGTTTGAGGTCTCTGTTGTCTATTCAAAGGGAGACATCCGGGAAACAGTCATAACTTTGGAATTGAGGAGATGTCCAGGCTTGGAGGTATATATTTGGGAGTTCTCCTAGCGTGGATCATATTTAAAGCAATGAAAGTACACAGACCTCTTAGGAAGTGGGTATAAACACAGGAAGTGTGATGACATTCGCAGGACCCCAATGTAGGGGTGAGAGAGGAGGAGGGACCAACAAAAGACCCCATCAGGGGACAGGTGCCCCAGTGAAGCGGAAGGGGACAATGAGAAGGTGGCCTCCCCAAAGCCGAGAGCCAATGAGGAGGGACAGATCAGCTCCAGCAGGTGTTGGGATGGGGCACTTAGGGAGGGAATGTAGGACCAGCCACTGGATTTAGCAACGAGGAGGTCACTGGGGAACCTAACGGGGGCTGTCTTATTGGAATGATGGGTACAAAAGCCCAATTTGAGTTGGTTTATAGCAAGTAAAAGGAAAGGAATTGGAAACTGAGAAATGAGGTAGGGACTAGAAGGGCGTGGAGTTCAACAAAGCGTTTGTTTTTTCCTCAAGAGGAGAGTTGTTGTGTGTTTTTATCCAAAGGAGAGTGATCCAGTAGAGGGGGGAAAGTGGATGGTGCAGGGTCGGAGGCAGGGGGAGACTTCGGGAGTGCTGGTCTTCAGTAGTGGGAGAGGATAGAGTCCCCACCCCTCGGGGGCAGAGGGTCCTAAGCAGCAGCTTATAGGTGGGCCGTAGATGTGCTCACTTTTCTCAGTGAAGTAGAGCAGAAAGTATCAGCTGAGAGTACGGATGGGGACAAAAGAGCAGGTGTGATGTTCCCAGGAGCGGAGAAGGGGATTCCAGGGCCACCGGCAGCACTGGCATCAGTGGTGAGAGGTCGTGGATTGAAAGTGAGGGCAGTTAGTTCATTGTGTGCTTTCCTTCCAGCAGGTTCAGGTGTCCAGGTGAACATGAGTTAGGAGGCCCGTCCGTACTGAAGAAAATACGGTAGAAAAGCAGGACATGAGTGGGCACAAAGGAAACCAGAGAAATGCCTATAAACATAGGGACACCATCCGTAATCATTTAAAAATGCAAGTAAAAACCAATGGGGATTTGTTTTTTTTCTTCAGATTGACAGGCACTCTTGTTGGGGATATAAATTATTGGAGCTCTGCTGAAGCACGGTGTTCCAGAATGTACCCAGACATACTATGTGCGGTCCCTTCTGTCATGCTTTTAGATTTGTCCTAAGAAATCATAGCTCAGCTGCCTGGGGATAGAGCACAAAGATGTTCCCTCCAGCAGTGGCTCCGCAAGTGAAAAGACGGCCCACTCCTAACCCTGGTGCACTAATCTGTGGCCGTGACCATCGTCTTGGAAACGGCCTCACAGTCTCCCCTCTTGCTTTGCAGATGAAGCAACCTGAGCCCAGGGAGAGGGAGTGAGCGCCCGGGTCACGTGGTGTGGAGCTCTGCCCGTCCTCGGGCAGTGCGCGGCCCTCTCAACTCGGCTTGGATTTGCAGTCCCTTGCAAGGTACTTGTCAGCCTCTCTTTTGGGCCGGCTGACTCCACGCTTTTGAAATGTGAATTCTCAAGGTGTTTTGCAAAGTTTTCTACAAGGTCTCTATATCCTCATGCAGCTTTTCCTTGCAGGGGATGTGGGGTACCACGGACAGCCGGGAAAGATGGGACAGATTTTTGCCTGGCCCGGTGATAGGGAGGGACCATATTTTCCTGGCTCCCAAGAGAGACTTCAAGTCTGAGAAAGGATATTTTCTGCTTTCCCCTCACTTTTTCAAAAGTTGTAACAAAAATACAAAGATAACTAGGGAATCCTGTTTGCTTTATGGATTGGAAGAAAATCGAACCGTCAGGGAATAGCAGGTCCCCTCCGAGGTAGGAGCTCTGGGCGAGAACTCCTAGCGTGTTGGGTTCTGCCGTAGCACGGGAGAAGCCACCCGGTTTCTCTGAGCTTTGTGTCTTCACCAGAACAGTGAGCAGGTGAACCTAAATGCTCGGCCATAACTCGTGAAGTCTGAACGACGCTCTTTCCTTTCTGCCACGTCCCTGTTCCAGCTGGCTGGGTGGGAGCGGTGTTAGTGCAATACACAAGTACCCGGCCCTCCGCCAGACCACCCTGGCCCGCCACCATGTGAGAAGAGCACGTGGCAACAAATGCGCCTTTGTGCCTCCTTGTGCTAGGTCCCGACCTCCAATGGCCGACCAGAGAATGGACATTTCTTCAACAATCAGTGACTTCATGTCCCCGGGCACCACCGACCTCCTCTCCAGCCCCCTGGGCCCCGGCGGCACGGATTGCAACCGCAAGCGGAAAGGCAGCTCCACCGACTACCAGTAAGCCCTTCAGGGTTCATGTTCCTCTGGCCAAACCTGGTGTCCGTTCCCGGAACATCGAGGGGCCGTCTACCATTCCTCCCGGAAGAAGGGGTCCTCTTGGTGCAAAGGGATGGAAATGAAAGATCCAAGTCTAGGTGGCCACACGATTGGCTTTTTTTTTTTTTTTTCTTCTTTCTTTCTCTTCCCCGTGGATTGTCAGCAGGAGGCAGCCTCCAGCACTGCTGAGGCACTTACGAACCCCCTCCTGTCCCCACACTGTTCCACGTCAAGGAAAAAGGAAGAACCTTAAAGCCGAGTTAGGTCTTTCACCCCTTCCTTCGTCATCCTTGGCTCCTTTGAGCAAGCTGGCTAAGCCTATGGATGTAATCTCGGCGATTTCAAAGAGAACTTTGCCGGAGGGCCTCTCTTGGAGGAAGACCTCAGCCGCTTCATTGTGTTTGTAGAAGAAATAAGTACAGGTCCTCTCCCAAAACACTGTAGGAACACTGATACTGTCCTGAAACATTATTTAAATTAGTATGTACCTGTTATATTAAATAGTACTTTTGTTTCTTTTTAGACTTGATGACTTTTCTTTTGAGTAAGTAAATTTGCACACTTCCAGTCAACTCTTCTGTATCTGTACAAACCCCCAGGCAGTAGGGTGCTGCGTAGAACACTCAAAGGCACGTTTTGTTTTGTTGAGGCAACTGCGTGGAATCTCATCCAAATGTCCACTTAAGAGGTTTTCTTTTGTTTAATGAGGGAAAATCTCCAAGGAGGTGTCTCCCCTACAGCAGATGTCCTTTCTGCTGAAGTTCACAGGTCGAATTTGGGGAGCACAGTGGCTGAAGGTCAGATGCCCACTAGGAGGTGCTATGATTAATATGTAAGTGACCCCAGATGATTGAGCAAGCAACCGCCCAGGGGATGGAGAGTGGGTGTGAGTACGGAGAGGGTGTAGTCACTCCCAGCAGGGAGGCCAGGAGACGCTCTCCAGGGACCACTTGTCTTAGGCAAGTGCTGATAGAGTCACTGGTGCCTTCTAAGACTTCTGCTCTCTCAACCTGTGGTTTCCAACCTTGTCCCCACCCGAGACCTCCAGGTTTCCCTCATGCATCCTGTCTGCAAATCTTCTGTGATTCATGGAGACCCCATTAGGCACCCATGATCCCTTTCCCTGTAATTTGAATGTGCTAAAGTCTGATCGGTCAGGCGGAGCTCTCTTCACCTGGGATGATCATCTGGGCCTCCATGACCACACATGAGTCTAGACAAAAAGGGAGGGGGAGTTTTCGTTTTCCTCCGTGGCCTGAATGATTGCTTCTGAGCTTTAGGACTAGCTACAGAAACTCCCTGCCCATGAGGAAATCAAGGGCTCCTGGTTGGACCACTGTTCTAGAATGCCCACAGTGTGATTCAGTGCCCCTGGGAAAGTTGTTTTTGCCCTTGAGACTACATTGTTTGAAGGGCCACATCCCTCTGTTCTTAATAGGATACAAGAAAAAGAGAAGCTCAGGTGTTCGTCAGTGCCCTCCTGGTAAACTTAGGGGCTGGAGAAGGGTGTGAGCTCACCCCAGGAGGATTTGGAACTCCTTCCTTGGAGGATTTCCATCTGTTTTCTACCGAACCACAAGGTGCCCTGAAACTTGGATCTCTGGAGTCTCTGAAAGGGAGGTAGATCCCTGCTGGTGACCCAGGACCCTCAGCCCCTCTCCTGCCCTATATCCCAGCTCCTCGGACCTGGGGGTTCCCTACCTTGCTGAGAACCAGAACATTGGGTAGCAGTGCCTTTGAAAAGCTGCCTGAGGGCTCTGCTCAGTGCTTCTTTGTGGGTACTTTGGTTTCCCCCTCTTCACCTCACCACCACCCCCAAATATATATGTATGCACACGTATATTTGAGGCTTGGTATGTTTTGCAAATGAATGGATCTCATTTATCCAGAACAATGAGGGGAATGAGGTAGTATAGTTATTTGGATACTCTGATTAAGAATTTCCATAATGCTGTGTATTCCCGATGTTCAAAATATGTTGTAAAAGATGTTAACGTGCAAACTCTTCGGAGACGACACCTAGCTTTTGCTTGATACTCTGGAGAAGCGGTCCTTGTGTAGGAGGTTCACGTTGTCTTTGTTGGACTCTAAGTCGATAGTCAACACTGGCTATTTAAGCTTTCTGATTACTTAGTTTCTGGATAAATGAGAGCCTTCTATATTGTAAGAAACAGTTTTGTATGTCTTTGTTAACAAATAGTTATGTTCTCTCATTTTTTCAGAGAAAGCATGGACACGGACAAAGATGACCCTCACGGAAGGTACCACGAACCTAGTCATGAACTTCATCCTTTATAGCCATTTTCTTTATATAATTACATGTTGTGTTAGTTGGTGTGGGTTTCACCCATGTCCTCGATTGGGGATAAGCTAGGAGCCTCTGAGCCCGGGAGCTCAAGATGGTCTCCGCAGCCCCCAGCCCCTAGAGTGGCTAACAGCCAAGAGCCCTCGTGTGTTGAGAGAGATGAGCAGGATTAAGCAGGGAAATGAATTCAACTGGGAAGAAAACAGAGCTGTATAACTTTGCCATTAGTCTCCCAGGGATTGTGTTTTATCTTTTGTTTTTTCTTCCCCCCGCCCCCCTCCAGGTTAGAATATACAGAGCACCAAGGAAGGATCAAAAATGCAAGGTAGGGGCACCTGGGTGGTTCAGTCGGTTAAGCATCTGGCTCCTGATTTCAGCTCAGGTCACGATCTCCTGGTTTGTGGGTTCAAGCCCCATATCAGTGCAGAGCCTCCTTGGGATTTTGTCTCCTCCTCTCTCTGCCCCTCCCCTGCTTGCTATCTCTCTCTCAAAATAAATAAAAATAAACTTAAAAACCAAAAAGTATTTAAAAACAAAACCCAAAACAAGGTAAGCATGGACCCTCTTTCTCCCTGTAAACTGTCCTGGTTCTGGGCCCTCTGAGGACCACTGAGGCGGCTCTGTCTGGTCCCTGTCCATCTAAGCATCCTTTAGGAGATGCGGAAGGGGGTGGGGGCCTTGGCTTGATGTGACTGCCTGCCCCTCGCCCTCTCCATACTTCACTCGTGGCTCTCGAAGCGCGTTTCACGTGAAGGGGACTTGGGAAGTAGCAGGAAGTCCATTAAGGCTGAAGCTTTTCCTCCACCGTCTTCAGCGGGTTGCCCCTTGCTGACCGGAGGGCCCTCCCAAAGAGACCGGGCCCAGTGACTCTGCTCTTGGGCCTTGCCCCGCGAAGCAGCCCGTGTTGCGCCGCAAGGCCAGGCGTGGGGGCTGCCTGCTCCCTCGAAGAGGTTCTCTAATTCTGTCCTTCGTGCCGTTAGCCATGCTCGCTGACCCCATCCATGTGGGCCCTCCGCTCTCCTGCAGTAGCCCCGGGGCCATCCGAGGCTGTGTCATGACACAGAATCGGAGCTGCGGAATTTCACTCACTCGAGACTGGTAGCTTTCCCCTCTCAGCCCAGCCTTGGTGGGAGGTCCTGCTTGGTGGCCCTGTTGCTCTGGCAGCGAACTCCACTTCCACTGCTGACGTGCCGCCACGGGGGACAGTCCCGAACGGCAGGGGTAAGCCAGTCAGGGAAAGCGTGTGTGCCCGTGAATGCGCCCTCCTGCCTCGGCAGGCAGCAACTCCCAGGAGGTGGGAGTGTGACAGCCTTCAGAGGAAGCTCCTGGGACAGATGTGGCATCTGCTGTATCTTGGTGGGGTCATCGTCAGTCCAAAGATGGCAGCGTCTGTTCCCTGGTGACTCGGTCAGTGAGTCTTTGACAGGCCACACAGTGGGGTCTTCACAGACCCCAGAGATCACCGAGGGACCACAGGATCCCCCCAGTGGCTGTGCTGGAGGCTTTGCTCTTTGCACCCCCCACCTCCCTTCGCTTTCCTTCTACACCCGTCTTAAAATCCAACTTGACAGAGGCTAAGAGGAAAAGAAATGAGAAATGAGCAGTAGAGTTAACTCTGAGAAGACATTTCTTTATGTCTCTGAATATGAGCTAAGCATAAAAAATAGTAATACTGACCTGGCAGTGAAGCCACTTTTCTGGTGACTTCAGTAGAAAAGTCTAGTTCAAAACACTGTACAAATTCTAAAGATGCTCCAGTCCGGCGAATGTCGAAAGCAGTTCTAACTTATTTTTGTCATCGCTTCCGTGAGGCTCGTTTTCGTTTTATAGAAATCATTTTTCCTGTTGTTGTTCAGGGAAGCTCACAGCCAGATTGAAAAGAGGCGTCGGGACAAAATGAACAGTTTTATTGACGAATTGGCGTCTTTGGTACCTACGTGCAATGCCATGTCCAGGAAATTAGATAAGCTCACTGTGCTAAGGATGGCTGTTCAGCACATGAAAACATTACGAGGTGAGACCTGGGGCTTTATTCTTCATGCCTTTGCCCAGAAACTTTAGCACCCTGGCCTAGGATGTTCCCGAGTCCCCAAGGCACTGTCAGTCGTTGGCCAATGTGTAGCCTTGAGTAACAGGCGTGTAATTTCCAGCAATAGACGTGACGGGTAGAGGCTGTGCTCTGTGCACGTGTCTGCATGTGTACGTGATAATCAGGCTACACGCACGCCAAAGAGGACACTGCTGATGTCCATTTGGCATATGTGTGTGCCTGGACCCCACCCATACAGTGTGACACAGAAAAGTCTGTTTCCGTTTTGAAGAGGAGAATTCATGGCTCCTCTAAAGAGTGAGTCACTGGTTGATGGTTCTTGCTGCGTTTTACTGTCAGGGATGAACACTGATGATATTTTCATGTTCCTGGAATTTTCCCAAGCCAGATAGACTCTTTGTGAGGGAGGCAGAATTTTCCTTCTTCTCTGAATGTGGGGTGGGTGAGAAAACAGGCAGAAATGTGGAAGTGACTTACCCAAACCACAGGAGGAATCTGCGGTGTATCGGGCAACTTCAGCGAATGCTGTTCCTGGCATTTTCCATAGCCAGTCTTGGACCGTCCGAGGAAATTTGAAAGCGGGTGCTTAGTCAGACCTGTGACCTGCGTGGTAAAAGACTTGAGTCTTTATGTTTCCACAAAGCCACCAGAAATAAGAAGTGGTCGGTTTTGTCTGACTTCTGAGTGTTATTCAGACATGGCCATGTTATGTCCTGTGCTGTGAGAATGGCATCTAAAGCTTCCTATTAGTGAAGATGATAGAGATTCGATTACTAGAAGCTAAGTCTTATTAAAGTGGAAGGAAACGAGTGACAAACATCGAGTTACCGTAAAGAACAGGGATGCGGCTCCGTATGTGCCTTGTTGGTTGATCTGAAAATCCCAGACCCATCCTGTCTCCCTCCTTCACTACGGTACTTGGAATGGTTACGGATCTTTTCCATTTTATTGCTTCGCTGTTCTAACCATTCTGCAGATTCCAGGTCCTTCGCTGCTGGCCTTGTTCGGTAAGATGCCAGACTGACGGCCTTTTAAATGTCCCCTTTCCGTGCTAGAGGAGCCAGCGTGGCTCACGGAAGGAGTGCCAAGCTCTGTTGCCTCACCCTGATGAAGAACTCCCACTAGATGCCTTCTACAATGTATTCACTTACTCAGGGCCTGGCAGACTGGATGATTTCCCAGGCAGGCTGGGAGCGTGGATTTGAGGGACTGCTAGACAACCCATTTAATGTAGATCCTGGGAGGAGGGGACCCTTCCGGGAGCCTCTGTGGGTTGGTTTCCAGAGCTGCCTTCTCTCGTGGAAACAGATTTTTACTTCGGTCTGTTACCTCTTGGCTCCCGTACAGTGACCAGAGCAAACTCGTCAGGTCCCCCGTGGGCAACGGTGGGTTCTGTCTGAAGCCCCCTCTAGCCCCCTGTGTCTGTTGAGGAGAAAGAAGATAAGATTGCAGTCCCGGGTGGTAGGGACTTGGCCACATCCGGAAGGTTGGAGGCAGTGACGTGGAACGAGACATTACCTGAGTAGAAAGGGTACCAACTCTTTCTTTCTTTTTTTTTTTTTCCCTCCCTCAGGTGCCACCAATCCATACACAGAAGCGAACTACAAACCAACTTTTCTGTCAGATGATGAATTGAAACACCTCATTCTCAGGGTATGTTGCAATCAGGTGATGGTTTTGTCCACGCTTTGACACATTTCTGAGTGAGGTGCCCACGTGTGGGAATTTGATGTCTGAACACCTTTTGAGGCCCACTTCGTCTCCGCCTCCGTCTGTCTGTCTGGACGGTCTTCACATTCCTTCCCTGGGGTCTTTCTCCTCCCCTTCCACCGTTGCTTAGACAAAGCTTGAAGGCCCGGGCTACCTGTGCCTCAGAGGAGGCAGGGTTTTGTTAAAAATGGGTGGTTAAGCATCCCATTCCTGAGTGAAGGTTTTAGAAAGGGGCGGAGACTGATAACAATGGAGAATTTCCCTTCTCCTCACTTAACCGCTCGCACAAAGCCTCCGCGTACATCTTTACGCCAGCATCCCATCAAAGCAACAGGGCTTCCAGAGACTCCTCTGCCCGAGGAGAAGAAGAAATGGGGGAGGTGAGGCTTTCCCCTCTTGACTGAAGCACTTGCTTCATCTTGCTCGTCTCTGCAGAGAGGCCATTGAGGTGGCGCCGTGCAGCATTAGGTCTGCCTCTGGCGAGAGTGAGATCCACTTGGAAACTAAAGAGAAACAAATGGATTCAGAAACACGTCCTCTTGCAAACTGTAAAAAGGAAACTAGAAAAATCTCACTGGGAGCGATAGCAGCCTCCAACCCCCCACAGCCAGGGTGGGCCTTGCTTGCTAAGGCCTGACGGCATCTGGGCCCGTTTCTTTGAGCAGGCGTTTGCCAAGCCTTAGGATACAGGCTACTCCGTCGTCACCATCATTTCCGGCTCTACTTTGCCTTCCGGTCCTCTGTGCATCTGGTCTGTGTGTTCACTCCAGCGTTCTCTATCCGTCCCCTCCTGATAGGTTGTCTGAATCGGAAAGCTTTCCGCTGCAAGGAACAGATGACCTAATGAACAAACAGGGTTGCGTTTCTCAAACGTAGCTGGTCCCGCGGTGGGGCCACAAGGAGTTTGCGCAGTGGCTCAACGAGGGCAGACGGATCAGGCTCTTTCTGTCTTCTCGGACAGCCCTGCTGACCCAGCGTACAGCTTGTTTCCTCAGCACGGCTGCTAGCCAGAAACCAGGGGCATGGGAGGGTCCAGGCCAGCTGTCCCTCCTATCGAGAAAGGATACGCCTTCCTGAAAGCTTCATAGTAGATGTCAGCTTCTCCAGGAGATGTTACCTGATCACCCCTAGCTTCAGGCCAAGGATTTAGATTTGTCCAGTCTCCGTGGCAGAGGCCAGCAAGAGAGAAGGGGGTTAGGAATTGGCCCGCCGTCAGCATTTGCCACACACACTTTGCAGAGCCACATCCGTTGGCTAGATTTTCATATAGAGGTGGCACAGAACTTCAGCTGTGGTCTGGTTGGCCTGGGGTGGAATGGTTCTGGTGCGTTCTTTGCCAAAGAGCCATCATATGAGTGCCACGCTCTGGGAAGCTGTACTACTGTCCCTCCCCGTCTCGTGTGTAGATTCTTGTTCGGCCAGGTGTTCTCCATCCCGTATAGGTGCACTGAGTTCTTTTGAACTTCTCTTTTATTTCTGTCAAAATCTATTTATCGGATGGTCCTACATTGCAGTTTATTGTCCGTGATCCTTTGGAGCCTCTTGTGACTTAATAGATCTGCTAGGCCTGCCTTCTGTGTCTTTCATGCACTAACACAACAGATCCTGTTGAAGCTTTGCTTTATGTGCATGGCACCATTCCAGGTAAATCCAAGTCAACAGTAAACACCTTAGACGGGGGCCAGGGCGTCCCCACAAGTTCGGAGTGGCCCTTTGGCCACCACCCTCAGGGCACGGTTACTCAGACACAGATCTGCCCGCCTCTGTCCATCCTTCTTCATGAAGATGTCCTTGTTCTCAGGGGAGCCTTGCTGAATGAAGATGTAAACCATGTCTGCAGCATCTCTGGAGAGACCACCGGGGCTGGCTTCACGGGTGCATAACCTACGCGGCCGCATGTGGCCTGGGGCTTGGCTTAGCGCTCTGCTGTTGGCATCTGGAAGGCCCTCGTTTTTGAACAAGCGCCCTTGCGTTTCCAGTCTGTACTGGGCCCCACGAATTAACGTGGCTGGCCCTGATTGCCATACTCCTAATTTGCTGTTTTTAAGGAAAAAAAATTACATGTACAGGTACATGTACAAATGTGTTTTGTTTTGAACGCCTATATATAAAACACGTGAAGTTCATATTCTATATAACACATCTATATATTTTTCCGTATTTATGTATATAATATATATGAATTGGCTCCTTTTGTAATGATGAATGCTTAATAACTTCTCTAAATTTCGTATCCGATGCCCGTGTCATCAGGGTGTGAGACAAGGATTTCAGTGCTGCTTAAGCTAAATGCTCCGTGTTGGCCTTGCCTTTCCTGTGCCTCTGTGCCCAAAGGCATCAGCGTTGATCTGTCTTCCCCGCTGGAACCTTGCTCCCCTCCCTGGCACGTGTCCATGGCTATGACGTACCACAGAACGCCTGCCCCTTCCAGGAATTCCTGCCCAGGTCCCAGGAATTTGCTTCAGCAGAAGGCAGGGTCCGCTCAGATGGGGTTTGAAACATTTGGCGGCAGAAGGTGGACTTCTGCTCTTGCTTACCAGTGCACATCCGGCCGACTGCTTTCTTTATTAAGAACTTTCAGGATGTCTTCAGCGAAGAGAGCATTAGGGAGTGGTCAGCCGGATTAGTTTGTAACGTCCGATCTTCCACCCTTCCCCCCCCGCCCCATGTTTTGAAAACGAGGCAGACCCCCCAGGACTTCTGTGTCACCTATAACTGACCCTGTCCTCCCCCGAGAGTGAGCCGGCCCTCGTCCTCCTGTGGCCCGGCCCTGGTGGTGGCCTCCTCCTAGTCTCTGCTCGTCTGCTGTTCCCTGGGCCCTGGCTCCTTCCCCTGGTGGCGAAGTGAAAGCCTGAACGTTTTGAGCCTCCCCTACGCTGGCCTCCACAGCCCACTCTCTCCCTGGAGGTGCTGGAACCCACTTTGCTCAGGTCAGGGCTTCAGGCCCAGCATTCCCTCCAGGATGTCACAGGCCCCTTTTGTGGCACCTCACTTCATCAACAAAAAGCCCCAAAGCACTCCTCTTGCTAGGTGTGAGATGGGCTGCCAGGGAAGGCAAAGTTATTAATACCTTATTTTCTGACAGAATGGGGCTTCCAGCAGATGGGGCTGGGACAGGCTCTTCCTCTCCACTGTCGTCCCTTGCCCTGATGTTGTCCCCTGCCAGCACCGAGGGCCAGCTCGGGAAAAGCCCACCCGCAGCTCCCGTCCGGCTGAGCGGCCTCCCTCATTCTCAGCCGCAGCGATTCAGCCCCTCCTGCTTGCGTCTCCGCTCAGGTGCATGCGCCATTATTGGGCCTCTGGCACATGAATTCATTTCTGAGTTCTTTGAACTCAGTTACATCCCCAAAGGCCCTTCTGTGGAACAGGGACTTTCTCTAGGGTTGGCCAAAGAACAGACCAAGGACTAGTGAACGAAGCAAGATGTTGAATCAGAACTGTAGGGGCGAGCACAGGAGCGGGTATGTGACCTCCCCAGCCCGGGGGGCGGGGGGGAGCCCTGTGGGAGCTGGGTAGTTGTCCAGCTGCAGACTCGTGGGTAGGATTCACACACGTGTACACCATGGAGCCTGAGCTCTCGGACACTTTGGTATTTATCCACTTCAGTCCAATAAACAGCATCTTGTCTCCATACCTGCCTTCACTGGGACTTCAGATTTTTACCTGTATTTAAAGTAAAGAAGAGGTAAAAAGAATGTAGGGGAGAAGTTTTGGCTTTGCTTTTTTGTCTCTCTCGGGATATAAGCAGCCCGGCCCTGGATGGAGGAATGATATTTGAGAGCAGCAGTTCTCAACCCTGTGTACGTTGGAATCCTTTGGGGGTGGGGGTAAAAACAATGCTAGTTACCCAGCGCCTCCCCAGACCCGCAGCATAAAAACCACAAACAAACCACACACCGCCCCAAATGTTGAGACAGCGCTCTGTAAGTGGAAGTGTCCAAGTTGAGGACAGATGGTGGCCAGGATGTTGGAGAGGGGATTTTGATCTTAAAGTTTCCTTCCAATCCTAGAGTCTGTGATTCTGCATAGACCGTTACAATTAAAGCAATAAAATAGGACTTTGCCGAACCTTCATATTCTCCAAGGAGAATTCTTAAAGTGAATTCGTTGAAGAAATGACTTCAGCTGGACTGTCCCCTTGTGGTCATTAGATGAGATATGTCTGCCGTGGAGAGAATTTTACGGTTGATGAGCGCAGTTCCGTGCTTTGGATACGTACCAAAGAAATCCTTATTTGCGATCAGAGTGATTACAGATCGTGTTTCCTAAAGTGTGATAAATTGATTATCCATTTCTCCTGATTAGGCAGCAGATGGATTTTTGTTTGTCGTAGGATGTGACCGAGGGAAGATACTCTTTGTCTCAGAGTCTGTCTTCAAGATCCTCAACTACAGCCAGGTACTGCTCCGGGGTCTATAGGTGGCGGGCAGCCTCACAGCCGCCAGAGAGGTCACCTTCCCTTTCCAGAATAATTAGAATATACAAGTCATGTAAAATGCTTGTATTGTAACCCCCATGCCCAAGGCTTCTTCCAGAAAGTTCTTAATTTCTTCAAAGAGGAATGAATTTAAATGTAGAAAAAGCTTTTAGGACTTCCGTGCTTCCCTCACTGGCGGGTTTGACGCTGATCTCCCCAGCAGCTTTATGCTTTATTGCGATGAAATGAATATCCCGCAACTAAAGGGGGCAGGGAGTGGGGGAGGGGCTGCCCAGCAAGGAAAGGCAGATAATCTAATACCAGAGGATAAAAAAAATGGGAATCCACCCACACTGTGTGTGTGATGAGGTGTCCCTTTTTTAGTTCTGCTTAACCCTGGCTTCCCCTAAGAGAAAATGATTGTAATAACCCCTACCTTTTATGATTTGTTCTTCGGATCAGGTAAGATAAACATTTATGAAAGTTTCTAGAGCAGCGCTTTTCACCTCTTCTGTCCCTGGAGTTCTTATTCCCCCACCCATTCGTCTGTTCACCCACTCACTCATTCACATGCTGGTGTTTGCGTGGAAAGCTGGTAACTGAAGAATCAAAATAACACATAAATTAGAAATTAATGTTTCAGGTCCCCCAGAGTGTCTTGCTCTTTTTGGTCTCAGAGAATAGTGACGAAGGAAGTTTTTATCCTCTCCGCAAAGAATGAGGCTGTCGCGGCACATAGTCTGACACAGCTTGTTTCAGAACGGAAAGGCTTAGAATTAGCACCCACGCCCTGTGTTCCTGCACGGGCATTCGTGGGCATCAGAAATAAATCACGGGGAACGCGTTCCGCTGAAAGATTCCTGCCTTGGAGGAGCATGAGCTATTTATATAATTACAAATATAAGTAAGCCCTTCTCTGCTCCTGCGTTATCACAACCAAACTCCCGGTGCCTCATTCCCTGTGTCTATACCTAGGCAAAGCGATTGGACACGTGTACGTGCTCACATTTGCAATGCTTGAAACTCTCACGCTTAGAAATACAAAATAAAGGCACGGCACTGGTTGGGGAAGTTCTACACCACGTGCTGTTGACTTGCCGGTTTAATGCTTCCTCCCCGCAGAACGATCTGATTGGCCAGAGTTTGTTTGACTACCTGCACCCTAAAGATATCGCCAAAGTGAAGGAGCAGCTCTCCTCCTCGGACACGGCGCCCCGGGAGCGGCTCATAGATGCAAAAAGTGAGTACAGGAGAGGCTGAGGCTGCTTCCTGGGGCCACTCAGACCGCAGCATGTGCCCCATGGTCTCGGCCTCTGGCCCCCCTCCTCTGCCCTTTATCTGGGTCTCTGGCTAAATGCACTTGTCTACATTCCTTCGTGTTTGTTTTGGTCTTGTTGCACGTACATAAAAGAGAAACAACTCAGCGTCCAAATTCACCGAGAGGAAAAACAGCTACTTTGATTCTTTCTGATTTTCAGTCGTTTTCCCCCCCAAGAATCTAGAAGTTCGCAACTGCATGCTTCTGAGTTTAAAGGGCTCACACCAGTGCGATTTGTTCCCCTTGGAAACATCGCCTCTGTTTACCTGAGTTACGCATCTGCAGCCTCTTAAGATAAAATTTGACATTTAAATCGAAGATTCTTTGACCAAAGTGGTTGTTCCTCATCAGTTGCCTGCCCCGCCCCGGCTTCCTTCTTGCAGCAGTGGAACCACCGCTCCGATCCAACCCTAGCTTCCCCCTCCCGCAGCCCTCCTGGGCCTCCGGTGTGAGGCCTGCCCGGTAGCTCTCCTCCCGTCAGTCTCAGTCTCCTGGGAGGCCGCAGACTCTAGCAGTTAAGAGGATGGAGTCTGGAATCACAGTGCTAGGCTCACTTCCTGGCTCCACCATTTCCCAAGCTGTGTGACCATGAGCAAGTTACTTCACCTCTCTGTGCCTCAGCGTCCTGATCTACAAAATAGTACCTGTTTCGTCGGGATGTTGTGAGGATTAAATACACGAACGTGCGTAAAGCTTGTGGGGCAGTTCCTGGCAGGTAGCAGGCCCAGTGTCAGTGTTGCGATGTCGTGGGTCGGCACAGTCAGGCCCGACTACTTTCCTGCTTCCACACTCTCCACTTCTGTTCCCGGAGGGTGACACCTCCAGAGGAATCTTTAAACCATCCTTGACACTAAGGCGGTTGTCTTCCTAAGAGTTCGGCGCAGCCCCTGCTACCTGTCTGGCCTGGCAAATTTTTTTAGTGACGTGAGGAGAAAAAGATGATGATGTTTGATCCTTGCCTTTAAGGCTCCTACCATAGAGTCAGGGAGAGGAGAAGGTAGACGGCAGCCTGCAGCACAGGTACCGCCGTGGAAGGAGTAGCAGGCCTGGAGAACAGATGATTCATTCCCGTGTGGGCGTGAGGACAGGCAGCCCCGAGTAGGTGACGACTGAGGTGGGTTTGAAAGGATGAATTACTGTGTGCCAGGTGAAGAGAGGAACAGAGCAGGGCAAACGTTTCTGGATGGATACAGAGGTGTAGCTCCCGCTGTGGAGCGAAACGAGCAGGGGCGGGGGCGGGCCAGGCAGTGTGCGTTCGGGTGGAGATCACAGGGCAGGGCGGCCCTGTGGGAGGTGCGGGGGGAGGGGGCAGACCCAGGGGGAGCCCTGGCGGCCCCTCTTCTAGCGGTCGCTCGTTTTCCCCAGACGCGTTCTGGGGACAAGTAGCCGGCGGTCATGGCAGGATCGTAGTCCTGTTCCCCCTTCCAGAGACCAGTTCAGTTGGTGCACAACAGCATAGGCCAGTGGAGACATGAGCAAACCACACGTATAAGCCACACGTGTGATTTAAAATTTAACCCAGTAACTCAAAATGAGGCTTTTTATTTTGTATAGTCTTTGAACGCCTGTGTATATTCACACTTAAAGAATAGCCACATTGCGCGTGTTCAGTAGCCAGATCTAGACCGGGGTCCCGGAACCTATGTTGATTAACCCCCCAGGGGCCTCTGGCATATAGCCAGGCTTGAGAATTTGAGGCCCTTCTGCGTCCTCTTTCCCACTCCAGTGTCCACATCTTCCCCATCCTTCCAGTGCCAGCCCAAGCTCCCTCTCTGGAAAACACATACCGTCTCTGCCATTGATTTGGCACTAATCCTACATCACCTGGCATGATTCCTCTTTCCATGGGGAACTTGCATTTCCCTTCTCAGTCGGAAGCTCCTGCCAGACGGGAGCCCCATGCTAGATTTCTTTTCGTCCCCAGCGCAACTCCACTTGTCCAGTGGCTGCATTCTGGGGGATCTGGAAACACTTCAGTTGACCCGCACTTACCCACGCGTCTCGTAAGGCCTGAACTGTCCTGAGGAATGTTACTCTCCCGTCACCTAAAACAGTGAGGCAGGAAAGAAGAGGCTTTCTTCCAGGTCACACTCCCCCTCCTGACAGACAATACTACTCTCGGTTTATCACATTTTGTGTATTGATTTGCAGCTGGACTTCCAGTTAAGACAGATATAACCCCTGGGCCGTCTCGATTATGTTCTGGAGCACGACGTTCTTTCTTCTGTAGGATGAAGTGTAACAGGCCTTCGGTAAAGGTTGAAGACAAGGATTTCCCCTCTACCTGCTCAAAGAAAAAAGGTAACCAATTCCACCGCTTTAAAATCCCAATACAGCTCAGGCTGGCTTTCTGCTCTGGAGTGCTCAGCGGGGCGTTGGTTCAGTGCCTTGCAGATCCCAGGACGGCGGCCAGCGTGCCACAATCCCCCCCCCCCGCCCCCCCACTGTGGGTGTAGGGCCGTTGGGGAGCAGAGGAGATTGGAAAGCCCTGGTGGGTGTCACGATGACAGAGGTTCGTGGGAGAGCTTCCTTGGTTTAAACTCTGTTTGTTCTAATGTGGTTGAGAAAAAACTCTCTGAGCCACAATCCCAGCCGCTTTATGAGCATCCTCCCAATCCACCATAACACTCTGGCTAAATTCGCCAGCGACCTTCATGTTGCGAAACACAATGGACGCTTCATTCTTCTTCCATCTTGAAGTGTCGTCTTCCCTAGGATTCCACGAATCCTTTCTTCCCATCTCCCCCATCCTCTGCCATTCTAGGCCCTCCTCCTAGGTTCTGCACTGGCTCCTCTTCTGTCCTGAGCCACCCTTGTATCTGCACTTGATCCATAGGTAATGTCCTCTACTGCTTTAGCCCACAGCGCCACTTAGATGCCAGTGACCTCCAAGTTTGTATTTCTAGCCCAGGTTTTTAGTTTGAGCTCCAGACCCACAAATTAACTTCTGAAATCTACCTGCTCCGATAGCTCAAGGGCATGTCAAACCTGATCTGTGTAAAAGTGACCGCGTGAGCTTCCCCTGACGTAAATGGCCCCACCATCACGTACTGGAAGCTGGGGAGGCACCCTCAGCTGGGTTTACTCCCTCCCTTCATCCGGTCAGTTACAAAATCCTGCCACAATGAATTCCTTCTGCAGAAGTTCTCTGAAGTATGTTTATCTACCTCCCTGTTTACCGTAACACTCAGACCCGGGCCACTCTCTGCTCTCCTCACGTCCAGCGAAGTAGGCTCCTTACACTTTCCATCTCTCCACACAGTACCCCAAATGACTCTTTTTTTTTTTATTTTAAGTTTTTATTTTTGAGAGAGCGTGAGCAAGGAAGGGGCAGGGAGACAGAGGATCCAAAGCAGGCTCTAGGCCCTGAGCTGTCAGCACAGAGTCTGGAGCAGGGCTTGAACTCCCGAATCATGAGATCATGACCTGAGCCAGAGTCAGACGCTCAACCGACTGAGCCACTCAGGCGCCCCCAAAATGATCTTTGTAAAGCGAGTCTTTTCATCAGTTTCCTGCTCCAAACTGTGCAGGGTTGCCTGCTGCTCTTGAAGAAAATTTGAGAGTCTTGAACACAACCACACACCCTCCACTCCTACCAGCACTCCTGTGTTCAGCTCTGCCGACTCCCTTTCGATGCCAACCCCCCTTTTCTATCCAGGGTCTCTCCACACTGACCCCTCTGATTGGAATGCCACCCCCCACCCCCACCAGCTTTCTTTCAGCCCAGTAGCTCAGCTGGTCCTTTAGGGATGTGCATCAGTGTCTGCCACTCACTCCCTCAGGCCGCCTTACGTCTTCCTGTCACACCCTACAGATTTTCTTTCTAGCATGTTCTTGCAGTTGCACTTGTGCCCTTATTGGTATAGTTGTTTATTTGAAATCTGTCTCCCTCACTGGACTAGAAACTCCATGATGGCACGTCTGATTGGTTTCCCAGTTTCCCAGTAACTAGCACAGACCTGATGCTTGGGAAACACCCCATAAGGATTTGTTGATGAAATTCACAGGTGTCCCGTCTTCCGTGTGTCCCAAAGTGAAAGCTTTCTCCCTCTTCTCTAAAGCATACTGTGTATTCTCTCTTCCCTGGCTCCGCGAATAGCACCAGCAGCTAATTCAATCCAAAACTGTTGGCGTTCTCTTCATTCTCTTTCATACCAAGTGTTTTGATATTCATACCAAATCTCAGCAGTTCTCAGAAACTTCTCCCACATCCTTCCCTGCCTCATCCTCACTGCGGAACCAGAGTCCAGTGGTCATCACCTCTTGGTGCATGCTTGTCTTCCTCCTGGTTCTTAGTCTCTTCCAGTTTACGTATCGTTCTGCTTCTCAGGTGTCCAAAGCACGATTTGCTTTTGCTGTTTCCCCACTTGCATACTTTTAGAAGCTCTCCACTGCCCATCTCATAAACACATTTGTTAGCAAATAGTCTAAGACCCTAGTAATCTGCCCCAATTTGCCCCTCAATCTGTGTTGTGTCTTCAGCTGGAGACAGGCTTCAGCTTTGCCCTTTCCCTTTGAACCACCCAGAGCTCTCTGTTGTCTCTTGTACAGGGCGCACCTCTGTGCCTTGGAACATTCTCAGCCTCCGCACATTCTAGTCCCTTGGCCAGTGCTCATCCTTCTTGATCCATCCACCTCCTATGTTGTTTTCCTGGGCAGCCTCCTCTCTCCGGGTAGACTTAGATACCTCTTCCTTGGTATATGGGACGGCCTTGGCATAACTGGCCCTGCTCGGCATATATGACACCAGATGATAGTTGTCTATTTCTGTGTCGTCCTCTCTCACTAGAGTCTCACTTCCGGAGAGTAAAGCTCTGTTTATTTTTCTGACTCCCTTCTGGCATCCCAGCCCACCCAAGGCTGCCCGTGTCCGCGCACACGGCGCTGTGCTGACACTGACCACGGATTTTGCTTTCTAGCAGATCGAAAGAGCTTCTGCACCATCCACAGCACAGGGTATCTGAAGAGCTGGCCGCCCACAAAGATGGGGCTGGATGAAGACAGTGAGCCAGACAACGAGGGCTGTAATCTCAGCTGCCTTGTCGCAATCGGACGACTACATTCTCACGTGGTTCCACAGCCGGTGAACGGGGAAATCAGGGTGAAGTCTATGGAATATGTGTCTCGGCACGCGATAGACGGGAAGTTTGTTTTTGTAGACCAGAGGTAAGAGTCTGTGTATTACCCTTGAACAAGAATGGTACAAGATTTTCAGCTCTGAGTGAAGCAGAGAAGACTGGGCCATCAGCTGGCTTTCTAAGAGAGAAGGAAGTGATGGGGATCTCTGCTAAAAACTGAGACCTCTCGGAATATCATCATAAATACAGAGATGTTTCCCTTTAATGTCCTTGGCATGCAGAGATGGTGAAGTAGAGTGGTTTGTCCATGGCCAGAAGAGAAATAGTAGCCATGATATATGCTATCTGAATGTATGGACTGTTCCTGGGCCACTACAGTGACTGGAATTCTGGAATGTAGGGCTTGGAGAAGATGATCTAGTCCTGAGCTGTCTGATGGAGTAGTCCTTGGCTGTGGTGATCTCATATGGCTGTTCAAGGTTTAATTTCATCAAAATGAAGTTAAAAATTCCTCAGGCTTGATGGCACTAGAGTGTGTTATGCTAAACGAAATAGGTCAGGGAAAGACAGATACCTATGATTTCACTCATGTGAAATTTAAGAAACAAGACAGATGAGCATAGGGGAAGGGAAGGAAAAAAAGAAGATAAAAGCAGAGAGGGAGGCAAACCATAAGAGACTCTTAAATACAGAGAACAAACTGAGGGGTGCCGAAGGGGTGTTGGGTGGGGGGGATGGGCTAAATGGGTGATGGGCATTAGGGAGGGCACTTTTGGGATGGGTGCTAGGGGTTATAGGTAAGTGATGAATCACTGAATTCTACTCCAAAAACTAATATTACCCTGTATGTTAACGAACTTGCATTTAAGTTACAAAAAAAAAAAAGAGTAAAGAAAAATTCCTCAGGCTCAGTAGCCATATTTCAGGTATTCAATAGCTACATGAGGCTAATGGCACAGATCTAGAACATTTCCATCGCAGAAAGCTCTGTTGGCCGCACTGATCTGGTCCAGTCTTATTTTTTACGGCTGAGGAACTGGAGCCCAGCCTGAAGACTGGCTACCTCCAATTCACAGCTTAGTGGTAATGGACCTGAGCTAAGAGCCCAGACGTCGTGTTTTCCACTGCTCTCTGCTGCCTCCTTGAGAATATTCACAGGCAGATCATTTTTCTGGCTATCAGAAATAGTCACTGTGTGTTGGAAAAGGACACCACCACTTTTCAAGGTCCTTATGGCCCCCGCCGCCATAACTTCCAATGTTTGGTCATACTGATTTAAAGAAAAAAAAAAAAAAAAGGGGGTAGTAAAATGGAAATTTGCACTGGGGTTTAGATTGCCTACCACATTTTTATCTGACTAGTTATCGTTTCTAAGCCTCCTTTCTTGGGATGATGACCCCTTTGAAAGGCTACTTGCTTTCCCTCTGTTTGTATAGCGTTGGTTAGATTCGGGTGCACCAACGAAAATACATCCATGTAGTAAGCCCTCTGAAAATCCAGCCAGCTTTGACCCTTGTTCTCACCGGTGGTAGTGGGGTTCATCCACTGCAGAGAGGCTAATTGTCTGAATTAACTTTTTCTCTAAAAAAAAATTCTAGGGCAACAGCTATTTTGGCATATTTACCGCAAGAACTTCTAGGCACATCATGTTATGAATATTTTCATCAAGATGACATAGGACATCTCGCAGAATGTCATAGGCAAGGTAAGCTGTACAAAAGGCCTTAAGTTTAAGGCGTCCCTCTTCTTCGACACTAGTCCACATAAGTGTTCCAGAGAAATCTGCCCCCAGTGATGTCAGCCAGCCTAGGAATCTCCAGGCCAGAACATCTCCGAAGAGGAGAAGCCGATGTTCCCAGGCCCTGTTTGTCTCCTTACAGAGAACCCACTGACAGCCTAGCAGTTTTGTGTACATAGGACAGTTCAATTTCTAGAAAGCATCTCTTGCCCAGAGAATTTACACGGACCCTGTAAAGATTTAGTATGGCTCCAACAGATCTGATTCTCTTTTCCATAAAATCCTGCAATGCCTCCTGTATTTTCCTCTTGACTTAGGGCACTGCCCCATGTTAGCCTCCTGAGAGAGGAACCAGTATTGACCCGTTCCTTCACTGTCCACCAGATCCTGTCCATTCACCTCAGACATGCGTTTCCAAAGAGGCCCCATTTTGCACCTCCACTGCCACAACCCGAGCTCAGCCCTTGTGCCCAGCTGACCACTGTGATAGACATCCAGCAGGCCTCTGTGTTCCCTTCTGCCCCCACTCACCTTCCATCTTTCATAGTTAGCCCATTTATGCCCCAGTCGATTGAGCTGCGTACCGTCACATCCTTGCTTAAACCTCCCGCCTTTAGACTCAAGGCCAAATACCCTTGACAGGCACTCAAGACCCTCCCCCTCCTGGCCCTGCCCCACCTCCTCAGCTTCACGCCTCACCCCTGCCTGCAGAGAGACATCTCCTCATTCCCTGCCACTCCTCAGGCACTGCTGGATTCTTCCTCCCTCGAGGCTCTGACCTCTTCTTCTGCATAGCTGCGTCTCATTCCTGTCCTGAGGGTGGGGGTCCCATCCCGTCTCCTCTTCTATCTCTGGTGCCTGGCACACGAAAGATGCTTGTTAGTTACGTAAAAGAGTAAAATGTGAATAGGTGAGTGACCTCCCTGGATTCTGCTGTCCTAAAAATGCTGTACTGCCCTCTGGCTTGATGATGGGGAAAGAACACGGGCCCTTTGGACAGGGCTTTTTCTCATTAGTGGTTCACTTCGTAGCCGATTCCGGTCAGAGGTCTATAACGCAGTCAGTTATTCCCCAGAGCCTCCATTTTGTACACTGAAAACTAGCAAGAAATTCATAAATGCCATCGAGAGGCTCTGAATCAAACCCTCAGAAACAGCCTGTTCTCCAAGTGCCAGCTCCCTTGGCTTATTAAAGAGTGATGCCATGGAGCCTGAGTGCGCTTAGGATTTGGTTACTTTAATACATGGGTCTGAGGAAACAACATTCATGGTTTCTTTTTTTTCATTTTCAGTTTTACAGACAAGAGAAAAGATTACGACTAATTGCTATAAGTTTAAAATCAAAGATGGTTCTTTCATCACGCTGCGGAGTCGATGGTTCAGTTTCATGAACCCTTGGACCAAGGAAGTAGAATACATCGTCTCAACCAACACTGTTGTTTTGTAAGTGTTTTTCCTCTTTCAGAGGCTCCCTTGCTTCAGAGATCAATGCTTTGGGCTCCTTACCTGGGCAAGGGGGGTACAGGCGACAGCCGGCATCACATCCTTTACTGCTACCTTGTTCATATCCCGTGAAGCCTCAGGATGGGCAGAAGCCAAAATTTCTCTGTTAACGACATGCTTCAGTACGCATAGCATGCAGGCCCCTGGCTTGTGGAATTGCTCCAAGAAACAGCAACATTTCCTTCCCAATAAAGCAGTTAGCTTTTGAATTCTGAAGGCCCTGCACACAGGACATCCACGGGTACTGCCATGCGGAGAAGGGGTGACAAACAGGTGCCAGCTCACAGTAGCCTTGGCTGAGGATGGGCGGGTATCCCTGCCCACCAGGCCGGTAGCCTGAGCACTGGCAGCTGGAGCGTTGCCTCAAAGGCCTGCTAGGTGAGAAGGGAAGGACCTCTTCCTTGGCAAGGACTGCACCACACCTCTCTTTCCCCGTGGTGTCCAAAGCCCCGCCTGTGGCTAGAGCTGAGTGAGGGGCTGGGGTGGGGTGCCTTGCAGACTGGCAGGAGAGGAGGCCTTGTAGCTATGGCGGCGGGCTGCCACAGTCACCATCTCTGCTGGACCGTGTCCCACACAAACTAGGAAGGCCCAGGCAGGCAGTGAGGCCAAAGGCCGGGATGATGTCCCTTGTGTTCTCAGACAGCTGAGCCACTGCTGAGACAGGAGACCTGCTGAGCCACTCAGACCCTTCGTTTTCTGGCCCGTCCAGGTCCACAGTGGACCCTGGACACCTTGGCCGAGGTGCGAGCTGCACGGTCGTGAGCAGGCCTGACTCATGTTTCCTTATTGCTGGGATGTTCACAGAGCCAACGTCCTGGAAGGCGGGGACCCAACCTTCCCGCAGCTCACAGCGTCCCCCCACAGCATGGACAGCATGCTGCCCTCTGGAGAAGGTAACTATGTCCCGCAGGGGCATCGGGGCTTGCCCATGAGTAGCTGCTTGTGGCCAGCATACCATCCCCCCAAGTATTTGGTGTCCCCAGCTACCATATTTTATGGAACGAGGGAGGCCTCAAGGGGATGAGTGCTAACGACGTGGTCATCTCATCTTCTCTGCTGAGCCTGGAAAACCCGGAGCTTATTTTGCCTTTCTTGAGGCTGCCTGCACCCTGGAAGCCCTTGAAACAGCAAAGTCCTTTCTCCTCTTGCGCTTTTCCTCTGTGTTGCGTGAAGTGCGTTTTGTTGACTGTGACTGGCTCCTGGGGTGGGAGGAGGGTGGTGTCAGCACTGGGGTATGTGCCACACCCAGTGGGGCTCCTTCCCTGGCTTGGCTCCAGCCCCTGGGTTCTGCGCTTGACTTATCCTTCCACGGGACCACCTCTGCTTGCTTGGCTGTCTTCATCCCCTACCTCTCCATCAGTGACTCCTACATCCGGTCTGTCTCCGGAGCTCTAGGTCTGTCTCTCCAACTGCCTCCTGGACAGAGCCACCAGGAGTCTCAAAGGCACCTGAAATTCGGCATCTCCAAACCGATTCTCTGCACTCCCTCATCTGGTTGGTTAAGCCAGAAACCTTGACAACTCCTTCTCGCCCATTGCATCTGAACACGAAATCCTGTCCCTTCTACTTAGGGACTTAGACTCCCATCACCCTCCCATCTGTCATCTGGATTATTGCAGATAACTTTCTAACCCTAGTCTCACTACCCGCCCGCCACCAATCCCCTTCTTCCACTATAGATCATTCTTCATGCAGTGGACTTTCCAATAACCCAATCTGAGCGCCCTTTCTGTGTCAAGTCCTTTGGCACTCCTTATCGTCCGTGGATACTGTCCAAATGCTACATGGCATCCCAGGCCTTTCCTGATCTGATTGGTACCTGTCTTCAGTCTCATCTGTCACTCCTTTATCATCTTCATGATGAGTTTCTTGGAGTCATCTCCCCAGTTTTGTCCTGCTTCAGTGGTCTTGCATAGATCAGTTGCTGTGCGTGGAATGCCTTCCCCTCCTTACCTCTCTGCCAAGCTAATTTATACTCCTCTCTCAAGACTCAGCTCAGAGTTCAACTTTTCCAGGAAGCTGCACTTGGCCCTGGATGAGTGGGGGTGCCTTGCGTTTCCCTGCCAAACTTACCACACCTTGTTTCAGCCATTGTTCTTGTCTGTCTCCCTGTTAGACAGTGAGCTCCTTGAGGGCAGAGATGCTGACTTGTGAGGCTGGCCGGCAGTACAGTGGTGGTCAGGAAACAGATGTTGAGTGCCTGAGGGGAATTAAATGCTTTGCCTTGGCTTCTAATCCTGGAAGCAAACTTGAGCTTTCTGCTGGAATGCCTTTTCCTGACAAGCTATGGCCCTGCTGTCCTCTAGGGCATAACCCTAAGGTTGAACTTCAAGTGGATCACGAGATGAACTGGTTTTAACTGATAATAGCATTTCTTCCTCGGTTCCCCTTTCCCACTCTCAGATTCCTTTGTTGTAGGTGGCCCAAAGAGGACCCACCCCACTGTTCCAGGGATTCCAGGGGGAACCAGGGCTGGGGCAGGCAAAATAGGTCGAATGATTGCTGAAGAAATCATGGAGATCCACAGGCAAGTAATATCTTCTAGTCGCTCCCTTAAACCAGTGGTTCTCAATCCAGGGCCTTTTGCCTCCCCCTCAAGGGATGTTTTGTAATGGCTGGAGACACTTTTGGTTGCCATAACTGGGTAATGTTGCTGCTAAACATGCAATGGATAGACACCAGGGATGCAGCTTGCTCAACATCCTGAAGGACATGGGACTCCCTCCCCCCCAAATTCCCCCCACCCCCAACGAAGAATTTCCCGTCCAAAATGTCAGTAGTGTCGAGAACGAAAAATCTTGCCTTAAAGAAGCAAAACCCAAACAGGCCAGAGTTAAAGGAAATTTTCTTACTACTAAGGAGCTAACAAGGACAGATGAACATGGACATTACAGGACTACAGGAGAGCGATGACAGCCGGTGACCTGGGCCTTAACAAGACATTCACTGCTTCTAGTCAAAAAGCTGCCTGGCTTTAGTAATAGAGACCAAGCATTTCAGTTAGTAATAGAAGCTCTCTTGAGGGGGCTTCTTTTCCATATGAAAGACAGCAGAAGCAATTTACCTAGGTTTGAGTTCTGGGCCTCTACTTAGCTGTGCTTAAGAGATTCACTTAACTTTTTGGTGTCTGTTGAGCTAAACCATAAAAGGGGGCAATAACTGTATCTCTCAAGGATTGCCCTAGGAGTGTGAGAGATCTCCGGGAAGTTCCTACAACAGAAACTGACAATAGTGTGTGCTCAAACACTGTTAATTACATCTAAGTCTTTAAGAGTAGTGATTGAGAGGGAAGCAGTTATAAATTCATCTGAATTTGGGGAATCAAGAGGGTAGTAACCAGGTCCTTAGGAATGCACACTTAATGGAACATAGTAGGAGAAGGGAAAAATTATTCTCTCCTGCCATGGATTTTCTCTCAGGAGAACTGAAAGCTGGTCTTGCTTTCTCATTAGCCATAGAGGAGGCTCTTATCCCAGTGGGTATAATAGTTCTGTTCCAACCCTCTGTGAATGATGGGTATGGCCCCTTGAGTCTACTTCAAGATGTGGGGCAGTGTGCAGTGATAATCAGAATCTTACCAACCACTGATAATGATGCTTGAAACCACCCAAGAACAGTAGAAAACAGTCCTTGACGTCAAGGATCTTATAATCTTTGAGAAGTCTGTTTTCTTTATGATCACACAAAAAAGGGAGAGTGCATGAGCTGAAGCAGGGAAGGGAGATTGCTAAGAATCCTAATAAATAATGCTAAGAAGTTTAGACAGGGAAAAAAAAAAATTGTAAGAGCCCATTCATTGTAGGAGGCTGAGCAGATGTCCAAAGTGTTGTGCTAATCATTATGGAAAGTTAGACTGGAATAGGAAGAGACGAAGGTGAGCATTAGTAAGTTTGGTAAGCTTACTAAGTTTTCAGTAAGCAATTAGTACCCATCTGTGTGTTCTAAGGGTGCATGGTATATAGCTGTAACCTACCTTTGAGGAGCTTATGATCCAGGAGAGAGAAAGCTTATTCACTCCCAGCTCTACAGAACGGGGCAATACAGGCCAATGGCCAGAAGGCTACTAGGCAGTGGAGGGAGGGGTACTTGGGTAACCTGCAAGTTGCATTCATCCACGTAGAAGCTAAAGGCCTGGTGGTCACACAGCAGCCACCATACTCGAGCTTCACCGCTAGGCCATGGCTTCCTTTCCTGAGGTCCTTGAGCCTGGCGAGCATATATGTGGATTTACAGTTCTAAGACTTCTTCTCTCTGTTAATCTACTATACTGAGAAACATACTAGCTGAGAGGACTCGGACCCCTTTTTCATCACCTGTTGCTTTAGAAGGCGGTGGGGACAGCTGCTGCTGCCGCTACCACTACTGCAAGGCTACTTTCTAGGTGTGGCTGAACCACCCTGGCACATTCCATTTCCTTAGAATATTCACTAGATAAAAAGTATTTGTAGGGAAGAGGATAGGTCACTTGCTGTGGGTTCTAGTCCATGGTATGCAAAAAGCTACAGGGGGAACTTCTAAGGCCCCCTCCAACTCTGAGATCTGGATACTGTAAGAAATGAAACTGGCCACTCACCTGAAACTCAACCACCTGAAATGCAAACCCTAATCCGAGGGCTTTGTCAGGGAGATGCTAGGCTCCACGGTCTGCATTCTAGATCAGGGCCTGTGGGATAAATGCAGCTTCTCGCCTGTTTTTGTATATATCATGTTTTACATGTTTGCTTCTTTGCGAGAGAGAGCTTGTGGGTGTGCCCACAAGTGGGGGAGGAGCAGAGAGAGAATGAGAGAGAGAATCCCAAGCAGGCTGCACACTGTCGGCACGTGGGGCTCCAGCTCACAACCATGAGATCATGACCTGAGTCAAAATCAAGAGCCAGACGCTTAACCGACTGAGCCACCCAGGCGCCCTAAATATAATTTTATTGGAACACAGCTACACTCACTCATTTCCATATGGTCTATGGTTGCTTTCAAGCTACAATGGCAGAAGTGGATAATTGTGACCAAGACCATATGTCCTACAGAGCCTAGAATAGTTAGTTTGATCCTTTATAGGAAAAGTTTGCCAATCCCTATTCTGGGTCTTCATCCTTCTCCTTACCCCCACCCCTCACACACCACTGAAGAAAATGAAAGACGAAATAACTAACTCCTCTTTTCTCTGACAGAATAAGAGGGTCATCGCCTTCCAGTTGTGGCTCCAGCCCATTAAATATCACAAGTACACCTCCCCCTGATGCCTCTTCTCCAGGAGGCAAAAAGGTAAGGCTGATGACTCTCAGACTAAGGCCCTTCTTGATCTGGAGAGCCTCTTCCCAAGTTGAAATACTGGGGGTGGGAGTAAATAATTAGTGATGGTTGCTGAAACAACGTGGACGCTCTTTTCCTTTTAAGTAAATGCATCTATAGGAGTTGAGGTAGAATGCATACCGGTGGAGTTAGGGAGGCTTGCTGACATCCTTAGAGGATTTATTTCATGTGAATGCAGGAAGGCAGAAAGGATGTTCTAAGGAATGGGGAGGCCACCACACTGAGGGAGTATTTCAAGAGCTCCCATGAAGAAAGCATCAGTGAGTGCCTTGCACCGAAAACTATCTAGTTCTTTACCAAGAACTGTCAAGGGAGAAAAATATCCTCAGTGTCCAGTGCAGGCACTGGAAATAGGAATACTACCAGAAGCAACTTTGGTGCTGTGGAAGCCAAACCATGCCTTTGCAGCTGCAGAATACCTGGGGGATCTGCTACCTGGGTTTCCTGTGATGTGACAGCACAAGAATTTTATGTCACCAGCCCTCATGAAGAGTTGGCTAGAAGACTGCACTATAAATAGGCTTAGAAACCACTCTTTTGTTTCCATCTTTGCCAGATAATTTACAAGTGTAGGGGCCATCTTAACTGTAAATCATACATGCATTTATAGTGCCTGATGTCAACATAGATTAGGATAATCCAAGGGCCAGCATCTTTGGACATAGATCATCCTTCTCCTATCTCCCAAAACATACAGAGAGAAAGAATATTAGTAATTTACACAGACAGGACTCCTAGAACACAAATTGTGTCAAGCGCAGGACATGGGTTTTCAAAACTGCATTCCTCAGAGGCTCAGGTTACCAGGAGCTGTGGTGCTGGCAGGTGGGATGGGGCAAGGGCAGTTGGGGGAATGGAGAGGGTAAGGGTAAGGTCGGGACTCTTGCTTCTACCAGGGCAGCTTTATTTTATACATGAATCTTCTGTAAAAACTTCTATTTGAAAATAAGTTTCCAAACCCGATAAAGGTTTGAAAGTCAATCAGTGGGTAAGAGTGGTCAATGAAAAACCCGAGCTTGAAGCCTGGCTTTGCCATGTGCTAGCTATGTGCCCTTGTATAATTATTTAGTCCTAGTTCTTGTTTTTTATTGTTTTATAACGAGGCTACTATAGGTTAGGACAGCAGGCATCTTTGCACATTAAGCCCTGTTATAAGGTAATATATGTGAAAATTCCTGGCCTTTGTTAGACTCAGAAAATAGCACCAGTGGATAAAGCCTAGGCTTGGCACATCCTCAATCCCTGCTTGCAGGTTTTGCTCTTAGGTCTGTTCTATCCCAAGATCCTCCATCCATATTGGGTCCAGCATCTCCTTAGGGTGGGCTCCCCTTCTCTGCTTCTCACTTCAACTTTTAGGCCTTTGACTTCCTGGTATTACCAAGAATCCCGCTACTCTGTTTTGAAAGGTTATCACTCCAGTAGAGTGCTTAAATATTACTCAGGGAACTTACACATTTTCTCATCTTAGTCTAACAACCGTACAGGTGACAAAATCTAAGTTCCCAAATATTAAATGCTGGGCTAATCATTTAACAAGTATAGGCCAAAACTTAAATTCAGGTCTCGACTGTTGATTCTTTTCACACCAACAACTGCAGAGATCCAGAAGTGTACTCTACATCACAATGCCCCAAGTATTTTTGAGGCATTTACGGAATTTTTTTTGGGGGGGGGGGGCGGGGGGGGCTTATAAAAATGGGAAGAAATTCTGAATAGGAGTCCTCAGCAACAGGACTTATAAGAGCAGCTTAAACAAGATGGAGTTAGAAATGACAGCAGCATTGTGCCAAAGCCATGAGAGTAAAGGTGGCCCCAGGCTTCCAGCCCTTCCCAGTCACTTTCAAATTGGGCAGGTCCAAAAATGAGCCATTCAGTTTGACAACTAGTTCATTCAGAGTCAAGCTTAAAAAGTGAGGCTCTAAGTGAACCTCCTAGGTCCAGGGAGAGTCTGGACATCCAGAGGCATAAGGTAGGTTCAGATAAAGTGGCAGCTCCCCTAAATATCATCTGCAGTCTTTTTTTTTTTTTTTTTTTGGAGGGCAGGGGAGGGGTGTTGAGGGGGGAAGGACCTTTTCAGGGGTCTCCCAAGGCCAAAACTATTTTCATAATGTAAAACTTTTTTTTTCTCCCACTGTTAATACAGGAACTGACAGCGCAAAAGCAGTGTCGGGTAAAACTGGTGCTTTTGCAAAAATCACGGCAGTGGCACCAAACTGTACTAGTAGTCATTGTATTCTTCACCACCATCAACTCACAAAAAAATAAATTTTCAAGCCGGTTTTAGAATGTCCTTAATAAGCAGTAAAAAATACCGCATAAAATCCTTGAGTCAATGTTTTCATACTGATACAACTGGGGAATGTGCATGAACTATGTACTGCCCTGGTTGCCTCAAAGGAAAGCACTTGCATGACCAAGTTATGAGCTAAACAAATTGTTTTTGTCATAGCATATGCCATTTTTACTACTGCAAACTGCGGTTATTCAGACTTGAGTATTTAGAGACATTTTCTTGAAAATGTACGTGAGTGCAAGGAAAACAACTGACAGTGTTTGTTGCCAGTGAGAAAATTTTAGCTTTCAAGCAAAGATTAGAGTTTTTGGAAAACTTGTATCTGCTACTTTGAGCTCACCAGTTTCCCGGAATTTAAAAGGTATTTCTGCTGATAGAGGTAATATTAAGGATGGTGATGTTTTGATGTATGGTGAAATGTGTCAATATTTAGATCTGCCTGACTCAGCCAGTATTTTCCAAATGACCAACGCAAAATTATCCAAAGGTACACCGATGCATTTTTATATACTAGAGTACAAGAATTTCACCGATAAGGTTTCAGATTCCACGTTGTACCTAATCTTTAAGAAACTTCCACTTGAGTCTTGATATAGAATCATCAGAATACCAAAGTTATTTGAAAAGACTATTCAAATATACCTCCCTTTTCCACCAAACAACATCTAAACAGGAGAAGAAAATGAGAATCCAGTTAAATCCAGTTAAGCCAGACATTTGATTTAAAAAAAAAAAGGACATTTCTGAACTTTTGTTGTTTTAAAAAAGCTATTTTTCATTAAAATGCTATTCAGGTTAACATATAATAGGTTTATTAATTTTAAAAATTTTTAGTTGTAACTTCGCATATAGGAAATATTGATAAATACAGCATACATAAACATATGGTCTTTGGAGTTTTCAATTTGTAATGCCACCTACTGGCAAGACTCGCAATCACTGCCTCCTTGGAAATCTAATCAGCTGCTGAGGTTTTAGTCCTTGGCCTTCAAGAATCATGTGAATAGTGTGATCCAAGGTAAACAAATGCTCTAGGGATTTTACTCGGTCTTTAAATTGCCTGTGTGGGCTGAATCATCCAGAGAAAATAATTTGGGGGAGAGGTTTATCTTACTGTGACCATTCCTAATACCTTCCTGTTTGAAATCCTCGAATAGGAAACTGAACATTTCCCCCCCTACCTTTCTCTTTTCAACATGCTTCGTTTTCTTGATGATCTTGAGTCCAATACTGATTAAAACTGTTAGTGATACAAAAACTTCACTTTTTGTTCGTAGATTTTAAATGGAGGGACTCCAGACATTCCTTCCAGTGGCCTACTACCAGGGCAGGCTCAGGAAAACCCAGGTTATCCATATTCTGATAGTTCTTCTATTCTTGGTAAGTAGCATTATTACTCGTTTCCACTGTCAGAAGCTTGCACAACATCTGGCATGAAGTCAATTTTAAGAAATGAATAAAACACACTAGTTCTAAACTAGTTTAAAATTTGTTTAAATCTTTACTTCAAAGTTCAGTTTAGTGGTTGAGTTCAGGTGGAGATTCCAGGTTTGTCCCTGGAAGTCAAAAGGAGACTCCAGCAGCCTAGAGACAGCCATTTTCCCATGTGGGCCAGAAATCTTCAGTGGGAGAGCTGCTGAAGGTTCAGAGATAAAGCCTGGAAGGATGATCAATAAGCATTTCAGAGGGTATTAAAAGTCATGAAGTGATAAAGAGTTTGTTTCTCCCATCTCACCCATCTTTTTCTCCATTTGTCTTTCCATATCTTTTTTTTCCTAAATCCCTACCTTCCTATTTGTCTTTCCTTCTGTATCTCCCTCCTTGTAACTGGTTATGTCAGAATATTAAAATGAGGTCAACTCCAATGCTTTTTATCTTTATTGCATTTTCAGCACTTTGTTTCTAAAAAGTTGGTTATTCTGAGACACAGCAAAGTTTAAAAAAAAAAAAAAAAAGGTAATGCAGCCCCAACACAGTCTTTCTCACCATTCTCCCCTTACTGTTATGTACTACTAATATTAAACATGCTTTGGGATTATGACTGACCAGTCTTCCTCTTCTCCCACAGGTGAGAACCCTCACATAGGCATAGACATGATAGAAAACGACCAAGGCTCAAGCAGTCCCAGCAATGATGAAGCAGCAATGGCCGTCATAATGAGTCTCTTGGAAGCAGATGCTGGGCTGGGAGGTCCTGTTGACTTCAGTGACTTGCCATGGCCGCTGTAAACACTACATGTTGCTTTGGCAACAGCTACAGTATCAAAGTGCATTACTGGTGGAGTTTTACAGTCTGTGAAGCTTACTGGATAAGGAGAGAACAGCTTTTATGTACTGTCCTCATAAAAGCCACCTCAGAGCCATTGATACAAGTCAATCTTACTATGTGTAACTTCAGACAAAGTGGAACTAAGCCTGCTCCAGTGTTTTCTCATCATTGATTATTGGGCTAGCTGTGGATAGCTTGCATTAATTGTATATTTTGGATTCTGTTTGTGTTGAATTTTTTAATCATCGTGCACAGAAGCATCATTGGTAGCTTTTATATGCAAATGGTCATTTCAGATGTATGGTGTTTTTACACTACAAAGAAGTCCCCCATGTGGATATTTCTTATACTAATTGTATCATAAAGCCGTTTATTCTTCCTTGTAAGAATCCTTTACTATAAATATGGGTTAAAGTATAATGTATTAGACAGTTAAATATTTTTAATAAATGTTTCCCTTGTTCTATAAATACTGTTTGTGCTACAGGGCTGGATCAACTTTCTACAGTGGGTGTTTAAGGACAAGCCACACCCATAACATTTACAGTGCCTTTCTGGCCTTCGTAACAAACGTAGGACTTACAGAATTTCCCTGTGTTAACAGCTTAGCTATACTGTTAAAATAATTCCTCCCCAAATAGTTGGCAGTTTTATGTGAGTACAATGTTACTGCTTAAACACATATTTCAAATCCTATGAAATTACAGATTCAAGAGTAGGTGTAGCAAATGGGCTTATTTCCTACAACTCCTCTCTGCTCATGGTTGTATAGCTTCACACAGTAAGTAACCCCTGACCCAAAGCATTTTTGCTTCCTTCGTGAATTGGGCCACGGAGTATTTTTTTCAAAAGAATTTGCACAAATAGTTTGCTAAGAGGAACAGCACAGTATAACGGACAAAGCACCAAACCAGTGTCAGAAATTGTCTCCGAAACCTAAGGTTCTCCTATAACCTAGTAAAGCCATCACTCTTGATGTTAGATTTGACTAGAAAATGTTCTTTTTTTTTTTTTTTTTAGCTCAAACACTGCTTTAGATTTAATAGGGAATCTAAGTGCTTCATCGCACATCAACCAAACTGGAGGTCCATGAGCTACCACTAAGACAGGAAATCTATGAGACTAAGGGATCTGGTCAAGATGGTTATAAACTTGAGAAACATTAAAACAATGGAATTTTATTTTGATGAAAAACTCGAGTTTACAATCATTTAGTAAATGAAGAGCAAACACTTCATTTTCCTATCCCATAACTCTTAAGAAAAAAAAATTAGTAAATAAATATCTGAACAGATAAAGGGTAAGGCAGACTGGATGTTCACACTTCCTGCATGTGACTCACTGTAAAAGGGCAAGAACAGCACTGGAGAGAAGATAGATAGGGGCATTGAATCTCATCCTAATCATTCAAATAAGCCCAATGATAAATACTCATTTTTTTTTTTTGCTCATCATGGGCAGCAAACTATACACATTTTACTGAAGGAATACTTTGATAGAAGCACTTATTTCAGTTATATTGTGCATCACAACTATAAAAATGGCTTGAACAGTTCCATTTAACCACCATTTATAAAGTGCAACTATGTAATATTCTACATTTTACCTGGGGTGTGATGAGTATCAATCTAAGCTGAAAAGACCCCAGCTGCCAATTTTCACCACTTCTGAAAATATCTAGATGTGTGAAAAAGGACAGTCCCCCATACAAAGAACCAATTTCACAAACCTACTGGTAAACAAATACATTTATGTAACTGGAACCTCAGGATGCTAGAGTTGTACTCATTTAAAAAACCATTCAGCTACCTTTGGTCTTTAAAAAAGCCTCCACTGCAATATCCTAAACATTGTTATGTGCATCTCACGAGGAAGAGCGTGGCCTTGTAGTGCAGAATGAGGAGAGCGCGACGTCACCGTGAAGGGTAGCATGCGATGGTTTCAAGGAACATCAGCATCACAGCATTGGATTCTGTGCATCAGGATCGAGGTCATTGTTGCCAGAAGGAGGGTGCATCGGGAGAATATCCAGCTCGTCTACTTGTGGAGTCGGGTGCATGACTACCAGCTGGTCCTGGGGAATGTCTGCGGCAGCTGCTGCAAGGTTGGTGATAGATTTGCTCTTTACACACTGAAAGTCTACATGCCGACTCTTTCCTTCTTCCTTCTCCCAAGACATTCGAATAAAGGGTCTTTGGACATAGTTGTAAATCACTTCTGGGCGGCCCCCAGGCCTTTTCTTTACTTTTTCTTTGTAGGTAGGATAACCTGGAGGAGACAAAAATTTTAAAAACTGAGGATACACACACACACCCCTGTACACTTCTCGCGAAAGTTAGCCTACAGAGGGCTTTTCTGCTGTAGTTCCTGAACAAACAGAAATTAAAGAAGGGAAACCAATATTCTATCTCCTTAGTCATCAGTTCAACAGCCAGAAACTGAAACCCTACAGATACAATTCATACAGGTTTCTCCCATCCTCTCCACTCAATACACCAACCACCAGAAAAACATTCATAAAGTAAAAGCATGGAGGGGATAGGTCCCAAATACAATGGCATGTAATGGAGTGCATTTTGGGCTCTACCTGTGTGTCCTTAACATTGCTGAACCTTTCCCTTCACAGGATTATCTTGCCTCAAGGCCTGCAATTTATTGCCACATTAGCCTTCTAATTTCCTTAAACCTAAATCTCCTCTTTATATTGCTTTGAGTTTTTTGTTGTTGATGTTGTTGTTAAAAGATAAAGAGCCATAGAGCTCTCCAGCTTCACTGGTTCTAAGTACACTTCTGCACATAGGTCAGCAAAGACACTTCTAGTTTGGGAAAAGTTTCAGTCATTTACCAGGAAGGTAATTTTTCCAAAAACATACACTTCTTAGAAGCTATTGTAAGTCCCCTCCTTCTCTCCTACTAGCAAGAATTGCTAGTTTAGACCAGAGACTGGCAAACATTTTCTGTAAAGGGCCGGACAGTAAATATTTCAGGCTCATTTTAGCTTGGATTTCAACTACTCATCTATGCCACTATAAAGTGAAATCAGCCACAGAAATATGTAAACGGATGAGCATGCCTATGTTCCAATAAAAAACTTTATAAAGAACAGACAATGGAAGGAAAAACAACAGGCAATGGGCAAGATTAAGCTCATGGGCCACAGACCATATCAGAATCAGGAAAAACTAGGGAGAACCTGGGTAGCTCAGTCGATTAAGCATCCAACTCTCGACTTCAGCCCAGGTCATGACCTCATGGTTCAAGAGTTTGAGCCCCAATCGGGGTCCGTGCTGATAGTGCGGGACCTGCTTGTGATTCTCATCTCCCTCTCTCTCTGCCCTTCCCCTGCTCATGCTCGCTCTCTCTTTAGCTAAATAATTTTTTACATCAGAAAAAACTAGAAAAACCTCATACACTAGGGTCTCTGTAATTATTGCATAAAGGATGTATGTAGGCATCATTGGTAGCTAGTATATTTAGCCATGTATAGAATGTGCATGTATGTGGCTCAGGGGCAAGCAGGGCTAAAAACCTTTTCAAGACCTTCTGCAGGATGTCGTTTCACACTCCCAATCAATTACCATTTGAAGGGCAGCTCTAGAGTTCAGTAAGGTCTCCAGATCTATTCCTTTGTCCTTGATTCCTCTTGGACTATTAGAAAGTCTTTTAAATTCCTTCTCACCATATTTCAATCTGTCCTCCACACAGTCACCACACTGACACAAGTGTAATATTACAGCCTTGCTTAAAAACTACCAATGGTTGGGGCGCCTGGGTGGCTCAGTCAGTTGAGCATCCAACTTCGGCTCAGGTCATGATCTCACGGTTCGTGGGTTCGAGCCCCGCATCAGGCTCTGTGCTGACAGCTTGCTCAGAGCCTGCAGCCTGCTTCGGATTCTGTGTCTCGCTCTCTCTATGCCTCTCCCCTACTCATGCTCTCTCAAAAATAAATAAATGTTAAAATAACCCTACCAATGGTTTCCTCATGCTTCAAGGGAAAGTCCATAGTCCTTAGCATAGTATGTAAGGCTTTTTTACAACTACTTGTCATCAGGCTTCAGCTCAAGTATGTCTGCCTTAGGGAGGCCTTCCTCAACCTCCTAATCTACAGTAGCTTCCAGGTGCCTTCTTTCTAGCTTTGAAATCAAACAGCTAAATTCCACTATTTACAAAATGACAGAGAACAACACACACTGGTGAAGCAAATGTGTGAGCAATTCCACTGTTTTTAAGCCCAAAGTCTCCTCCCCTTCCTGCAAACACCCTATTTTTGGTTGTTCTTTCCCATATGTCTCAGCAGCCCATTACTGTCATCTCCAACAGCTCAACTGGTCACTGATCAACACCACTATCAGCATCACAAATATACTGAGAGAGTACTATGTGCAAGGCCCTGTTTTAAGTGGTTTTCCTGTATTGGTTCACTCTATCCTCATAATAGCCCTATAAAGTACTCATTAATGCTCTCATTTTAGATGAAGAAGCTGAGGCAAAGAGAAGTTAAGCACCCTGGCCAAGGTCATACAACTATTAAGTCATAGGATTTAAACACACAAGCAGTGTGGCTCTAGAACCTTTAATCTTTACACTTTGCCATATTATGCCAAGGGAAATACTTTGTTCTTAGTAAGGGCACTTAAAAGTATCTGACGTGACATCTGGAAAAATCTATTTAAATCACAAAGTAAAAGCATCTAAAAATGTACGCATTTAAGAAGATGAAATAAGTTTGAAATTTGTATTTAATGTGAAAATAAGTTAACTATTATTATACCTTAAGAACCAGTAAGTTACTAATATGCTTTTACATCCATTTTCAGAAAGTGGTTTTTAGTTCTGTTCGGCTTTGAGGAGCTCCAATGATCACGACTGGGCAAAGAGCTCTGCCAATCTTATGGAAACATGTACATGTGTGCCTAAACATACTATATGGGCTCAAAAATCATCAAGGTGACCTATGGCAGAAAAGATAAATTCATCTCTCTATATTGTTAGGGGATCTTACGGAATAAATAATTTCTAATGGCTTTCTATCTTCTCAGATAAAGGAAGCTAACATTTGTTATTTATAGGTCTACTGCATGAGCATTCATCTAGTAATCACTTGAGTTCTTCTCAAAGTATGTATTTCTCAAACTATACTCCAAATGGGATTCAATTTTTAGCCCTTTTTTTTTTTTTTAAAGAAAATTAATAGAAAATAATGAAAATGTCTTACCTTCTATTCCCAATCTAATCTTCTTAAGACCTCTTTCCTTCAAAACTGATTTGGCCACATCTCTGTTTTCAATGTACTTGAAAAATCTATATAATTTTGTGCTATAAATAACTGGAAACACAAAAAACACCGAAATATTTTCTTAATAAAAATCAAAGTACTTGGAGATAAAATTATCTCCATCTTCAAAGGGGCCTGACAACCCTATAAGCCCAAATCATGGATGCAGTGATGCGGAAGGGTGACTAGCCAACATGACAGGACAATTCAGTACAGTTAATGAATAAGCAAATGTCTACTTAAGTTGAAACCAGAAAAGCTTTAATAACCAATCAGGTAACCCAATCCATAGGAAGAATCTCCTTCTGAAAGATTTATCATATACAAACTTACTAGAATGGGATCTGCCCCAATTTCTTCAAATAAGAGAACCAAAAGATAGCAATATCACATCATTATCAAGCAGCCCAACTCAAGGACTTTGCTGTAATGCCTGTAAGGCCTTGTCTGGAAGGGGAAAAACTGCCTCGTCAGAAACTATAAAATGGATACGTCTTATATTTCACGGATTGAGCAACTATTAATAATTCCCCAAAAAGGCAAAGACCCTCCCCACAAACTGTTTCCAATTCAGGCGAACAGCCCCATTTACTACTGATGTTAAAAAATGGCAGATTCGAGCATGTTCTGCCTAGGTTAGTCTGTTTAGAGCAAACTGGCTTTGCAAAGGACAGACATTCCACTGACAACATGTTGAGTCTTCCAAATGTGCTGGGAACTTCAGGGAGTTAGAGTGATGGACCTTCCTCGCCTTCTCTCTTTCAGGTGGAGTTATCTCCCTTAAAAGGTGAACTGCAAAGGTTTTTTCAAAAAAAGAAAAACACACTCACAAACCAAACATGCTGGTTTAAGAGCCAATAAAAGGAAAATACGTATATAGATGCTACTCATGGGGTAAATTTGTGATTTACATCCTTAAGATTACTGGTATTTTAAAACAAAAATTTGCTGACATCTCAGAATGAATGGTGTATGTCACATTTAGGAAAATCACGCTGAAGAGGCTGTGTTTCCTCAAATCAATCTTCTTTAGTTTGGAACATCTTAGCACAAAATGAAATATATTTAAGCAAATTAAGTAAAAATGTTTTCAGTCCTCTTTAAGCTTCCAAGCTGAAGATGAAAAACATGAAAACAAACCAAAGAACACGGACATGGAAAGTTCAACAACTCAGAGGGAAAAGCCAGGTCAACCATAGTTCTTCTATCACTATCATGTCATTTCTACGTTCTATAGCTGGCTCTATACTTTCTAGTATATCTCTTTTAATCTTTGTTAGCCTTTCATTTTTCCTGTGTTTTGCTCAACTTGTTATTCCACATTTTATTACAGAAAACTGTCAGAAAACAAGCTAGGAATGAGGAAACACAACAGAAATGGCTGTTACTACAACTGTCCAGAGAAGAATCACAACACTAAGTGTATCATACAAAGGGAGCATCTCAATGTAAACTCTGAAAAGAGCTTCTATAACTTATCTTAAAATAATCTTTTGAATATCTTCAAAAAGAATACCACTTGGGGACTGTTTTGTTTTTAGACAAGGATAAGTAAAACGAAAAAATCAGAGACTAAGGCATTCTGTAAGTTTCTATATTCCTGTATTTTCACTTAAACCCTAATCTTTACCAAGTCAACATAGACTGGAGTACAGAACAAGGTGCTGGGTTATCTAGTTCCTCAAATCATTCTTTTAGCTCTATCTTCTCAAACCTATAAAACTGCTCAAAAATATTATATTGGGTTCATCAAGAAAAGTAATATAAATTTTCTAACAACAAAAAAATCAAAAGGCTCATATCAGAGAAAGTTTAAAAGTCTATTAAGGAAAAAGTCATTGTTAATGCTCAAGATAAGCTGTTTTGGTCAGAAATACCTAACTATAGTTCCACAAAGCTTTCTGAAGGATCATTATATCCTCCAGAACACATATATGATACTAAAAAGGGAATATCTTAGAACTTAAAATCACCCTAGAAATCAATGAGTTGAAGCTTCTCATTTTATATATGAATAAAAATTAATCTAAAAAAATCAGCTGATTTTTTTATAATCTACTAACTCCAAGATCTACTTCTGTAGAAGGCTTCTTTCTAAATGCAAAGAAAAAAAATCCATCAAGATCCAGATACTCAATAAAGAGCAAACCATTTCTGTGCATGACAGGCATTTTCTAAAGGGCCACAGAGTAAATACTTTGGGCTTTGTGAGCCATGCCGTCTCTGTTGCAACTACTCAACTCTGCCACTGTAGCGCAAAAGCAGCAAAAGACAATACATAAAACTATTCATAAAAACAGGCAATAGGCTGGATTTTGGCCCACAGCCCATGGTTTGATGACCTGGTGTAGGTAAGAATTCAATGTACTTTCTTTATAAAAACTGTCCTTTGGTCAGTATTATAAGATACAGAGAGAATCTATGATGACTCAAGAGAGAGAAAACATGCCACAACACTTACTTTGTGAATACTCTTCTCCCATCTGTGGTGGATACTCTTCATCCCAATCAACCACATCATCATCTGTAAGCACTACTATGTGGCATTCTCGCTCCCCACTCTGGGCACTAGCTACCATGAGAGGCAGGATCATTTCTTCCAGATAAAATTCAAACTGTCTACGAGCACCATCATTTGATAACTCATGCATTAGGGCACCTGAAACGAAACCCACAAAAATACCTTGATTTTTTTGATGACTGACGAGTAAAAGAAGAGCAGGAGGAATACACACACACAACATCCAACCCTACAGACAAAATAATAGTGGTTATTATTTTGTCAAAACTTTTCCTAGGGGCCCTCTGGGTGGCTCATTTGGTTAAGTATCCGACTTCAGCTCAGGTCAGGATCTCACAGTTTGTGGGTTAAAGCCCTGCACCGGGCTCTGTGCTGATAGCTCAGGGACTGCAGCCTGCTTTGGATTCAGTGTGTCCCTCTCTCTCTGCCCCTCCCCTGCTTGTGCTCTGCCTCTCTCTCGCTCTCAAAAATAAACAAACATTAAAAAAAAACTTGGGGGGCGCTTGAGTGGCTCAGTCGGTTAAGCGTCCGACTTGGGCTCAGGTTATGATCTCACAGTTCGTGAGTTTGAGCTCCACATTGGGCTCTGTGCTGACAGCTTTGGATTCTGTGTCCCCCCTCTCTCTCTGCCCCTCCCCTAGTCACACTCTGTCTGTCTTTCTCTCAAAAATAAATATTAAAAAAAAAAAAATCCTAGGAAGAGATGTTATGGAACTAACTGTAGGATCTTACAGCAAGAAGGGCCAATTAAAAGTATCTAACACAAGCTCCATTTTATACTTCATAAGTGATCTGCCCAAGGTTATAAAACTAATTTGCAAAATCAGAATTAAATCCCCCAACCCCTCCCTAGCCCAGGGTAGTTTTTACTATATCATGTTGTCTTCTATCAATATATCCAATTGTATCTTAGGGTATATCTTAAGGATCTTTTCAGATTGTCCATATGAACTAAAATAGCTCCCACATTCCATCTCCCATGTTTTCTTTCTCAGAAAATTATTCACAAACATTAATATTTCAGTGTAGGCAAAGAAGTGAATTGATTTTGGGATAAGGAAAGCAAAAGGCTAAGTACAGACGTAACGAGTAACTTCAATTTCCCAAATACACAGCCACAAACTCACCTGCATTGACCTAATCTTTTTTGTTTTTCTATGTCAATGACAATGTCCTATCTCCTATTTAAGGCACTACTAATTCAGAACTACTGAGAGGCTTAGAGAAGGAATTAGAACTCAATCTAATCTATAGTCTCCGGAGGGAGGGCTTTTTCCCCCCTAAACCATGTTGCTAATTATGTAATAGTTATTAATAACATATCATGATGTAACAAATGATTAAATAAAATGTTATTATTTAGCCATTCCTCTCTCTAGGCTACTTCCCATTATGATTTTTTTTTTTTTTTTTGAATTCTATCACCAAACTGCTAGATATATAGGAACGCTACTTCCCATTATCATTTCTTTTTAATTCCCTTTATCGTCAAACTCCTAGATATATCAACATATTGATTTTCCTTTAACTTCTGAACCAATTCCAATCTGGCTTCTACACTCAGTACTCCTCAAAACTGCTCTCAATATAGATTCCAAATGACCTGTAGATTGGTAAAAATAATGAACATCTTTAGATCATGTTTTTATTTGAATTCTCAGTTGAATCTCTTATGAGGACCATCACCCTCTTCTTCTTAAAACACTCTCTTTCCTAAGACTCTCCGAAGCCACTATCCCTGTTTTTCTTTCTCCTCTGGATGTTCTTCGATCATCTTTACCAGCTCTTTCTCCTCTAGCTGTTCATTAAATACTGATGTTTCTCAGGACAACTGTCTTTTCTTCTCCTACCTTATGCTGATGATTCCCAAATTTATTCTACTAATTCTCATCTTCTATATTCTAGATGCATTATATTCAACTGCCTTCTGAAAATCTTTACTGGGATGCCACCTCACAAGTACCTCAAACTCAATATATTCAAAAGCGAATTTAATCATATCTGCTTCTCCCTGCACTGTTTTCTTAAACTGGCCACATCATCCCATTCATTTCTCAGAATCATCTCAGAAGAGTGCCGGGCATATAATAGGAACTTAAATATTTGTAGAATAAATAAGTGAATCCCTGATTCCTCTTTCATATCCTAACTCAATTATTCCCCAAGGCTTATCAAGTCTACCTCTTAAATACACCTTGAATGGTGTCAATTCCTTCTCTGGAATACGCTAACTAAAGATAAGTGCAACATCTCTTATGCCTCATGCTTTTTTGCAGTGGGAACCTTGACATCTCTTCCCAGGAGGTGGAGTCTAACCCTCCCCTTTAATGTAGGCTGGTTATACTGACTTGCTTTAACCAGGGGAGCATTGCAGAGGTGACAGTGTAGGACTTGTGGTTTTGCTTCGGTCTTGGGGAATGCTCACTTTCCAAATGCTTCCCAACCTAACCTAGTGTGCAGGTTTGGAGAAGTCCAAGATGCATGAAGAGGCCACGTGTAGGTACCCTGTTTGACAGTCCTAGCTGAACTCAGTCTTTGAGTCATCCGAGTGCAGGCAGCAGACATGTGAGTGAAGAAGCCTGCAGCCTTCTACGTCACCTCAGCCCTTCAATTATTCATAAGATGAGGACTCAGACATCGTGAAGCAGACAAAAGCCACCTCTACTTGGTCTGAGTTCTTGACCCACAGAATAAAAATGATTGTACTTTATGCTATGTCTGGAATGGTCTGTTGCAGAACAATAATTAACCCGAACACACTCCATCCCCAATGCCCACCCCCAAGTCCAAGTCATCCTTAACTCTCACCAAACTACTATAAAACCTAATCACATTCCCCCAACGTTTGCTTCGGCCCCTGTGTAATTCATCTTCCCCTCAGCAGCCAAATTATGCATCTCCTCTAGCTTGAATCTGTCACGGCTTATACTATCCTTAAAATAAAAGTCCCAGATCCCCAACTTGGTCCATAAAGGTCTGTTACATGAAAAAGGAGATCACACATCAATGTGTACTGTCCTTTAAAAAAATATTTTCTTTAAACACTACATATAGCCCACATAAGTCTTACATATGTATATATACATCATATATATATATATATATATATACATATAAATTTAGTCTAGCCCGTATTTCTCTCCTGAACTGTAAACATGTATACCCAATGCCCCACTAAGCATTTCCACTTGGATGTCTAGTAAGGGTTTCAAATTTAACATGTCCCAAATCAAGCTTCTAAATTTCTGCTCCCTATGACGTCTCCCCCATCTCACTTAATGGCAACTCCACATTTCAAGTTAAAGTTCTCTTCTGGGGCACCTGGGTGGCTCAGTTGGTTAAGCGTCTGGCTCTTGACTTTGACTCCGGTCATGATCTCATGGTTCGTGAATTCAAGCCCCACATCAGGCTCTGTGCTGGCAGTATGGAGCCTGCTTGGATTCTCTCTCTCTCCTTTCCCCCCTACTCTCTCCCTGCCCCTCCCCTGCTCACATCCTCTGTCTCTCTCTCAAAAAAAGAAAAAAAAGTTCTCTTCTCTATTCCCCATCCCATATTCCGTTAGCTAGCAAATCCCACAACTCTACCATCTAACATGTCCAGAATTAGATCACCTCCCACTGCTTCCACCCTGATTTAAGCCACCACTATCTCTTACTTGAATTATGGCAACAGCGTCCTAATTATCTCTTTGCTTTTACCTTATTTCTCCTTGCAGTCCATTTCCAACACACCAGCAAAGAGTAATCCTTTTAAGCCACAGTCAGATCAGGACTACAGCACCACACAACTCTACATGAAATTCTGTGTGACCAGTGCCCCGTGAAAAGGTACAACACGGCAACCTCACAGATCCTATCACTCCTCTGTTCAAAACCCTCCAATGGCTTCCCATCTCACTCAGAATAAAAGCCAAAAGATAAAGGCCCTACATGACCTAGGTCCCCACCTAACCTCATCTCCTACTACGAACACTCTAACTTCCTTTACTCCAACTCTTTGCTGCTCTCAAATATGCCAGGCAAGCTGCCTCAACGGTTGCACTCATTGTTAACCTCTGCCTGAAATTAGATTTTCCTTTCCAAGTAAGGCTTCTCTGGCTTTTCTATGTCCCTTCCTTACTTCTTCCCCCTCCTCAGCACCTATCACTAACATACCATATGTTACTTGTTTACCTGGTTTATTGTGTATCTTCCCCCAAAAAGTATTAAGTTCCATTAGGACAGGAAGTTTTGCCTGGTTTGTTCATGCTGTATCCCCAGAACTCAGAAGAGAATGGTACAGAATGAACAGTCATCAGATAGTTGTCCAGTTAATAAATTTTGTTTTCTCCCTACTCCTCTGGCCTTATTTCTCACCTCTCACACTCCATCCCTCCACTCTCGCCACACTTCCCTTCTTTCAGTTCGTTAGGTGTGTCATATTCCTTCCAACCTGACAGCCCCTGCAAACACCTTTTCTGCTGCCTGCAACAGTCAGCATCTTATCCTCTTCACCACCCCTTTAGGTGTTAGCTTTAATGTCAAGGAGATGATCTGCCATAGTCCCTTTACCACACACTTCTCATAGCATCTCATTTCTTCACTGCATTTTTCACAGCTTTTTATTACTTGTCGAATGCCTGTCTTCCCCACTAGACTGTAAATGCCATAAAGGCAGGGACAATGTCTTATCCATCACTTCGTATTTATATTTATACTCATTCATATTTATTCTCACTCATACTACATACATGGAACTCCTAGAAAGCTTGATTAAGAAGGGAGGGGATTATAAGTTAAGCAGTAAACTAGAAACGCATAGCTGATACTTCTTAAGAATTAAAGAATTGGAGGGGCGCCTGGGTGGCTCGATCGGTTAAGTGTCCGACTTCGGCTCAGGTCATGATCTCACGGTCCGTGAGTTCGAGCCCCGCGTCGGGCTCTGTACTGACAGCTCAGAGCCTGAAGCCTGTTTCAGATTCTGTGTCTACCTCTCTCTCTGCCCCTCCCCTGTTCATGCTCTGTCTCTGTCTCAAAAACAAGTAAACGTTAAAAAAAAACTTTTTAAAAAAAGAATTAAAGAATTGGAAATCCACACTGCATAGGAAATGTCTGAAGCCATAATGATGAATGGCATCACTTAGAATAAATGTACAGATTCTGTGAGAAAGAAGGTAGCTTAAGACAGAATGCTTGAGAATTACTACATTCAAGAGATATAGGAACAGGGAGCAAGTGAGAGAATAATAAACAGAAGACTTGAAAGAAGGATGTCAAAGAGCCAAAGGAAGAAAGAGTCTAGAAGAAAGGAGTGACTTAACAGTGAAACCTAAAGGAAATGCCTTTAAAGACAGGGATACCAGCCAGAATTATCACTACATTTTGAAACAACGTTCAAAATATTCTAGACAATTAAATAAGATATCTATCTATCTAGAGAGGGAGGGAGGGAGGGAGGGAGAAAGAATGAGTGTTATTTAGGGGTACTTAGGTGACTCAGTTGGTTAAGCATCCAACTCTTGATTTTGACTCAGGTCATGATCTCATGGTTTGTGAGCTTGAGCCCCACATTGAGCTCTGCACTACCTCTCTCTACCCCTCCCTGACACTCATTCTTTCTCAAAATAAATACATATTTAAACAAGAATAAAAAAAAAAATAAAGTGTTATTTACAACAGAGTCAATTATCCACCAAGAATATATAAGAACCAACTGAAAAACTATTAGAAATAAAGAGAATCCTGTTAGATGGCTAAATACAAATGTACAAAATTCAGTAGTTTTCTCATATGTTAGCAGTTAGAAAATTTAAACATATTTTACACACAACAAAAATACAAAATATCAAAAAATAAAGAGCAGAAATAAAAATAAAACTTGAGGCCCCTGGGTGGCTCAGTCAGTTAAGTGTCTGACTTCAGCTCAGGTCATGATCTCGCGGTTTGTGGGTTCGAGCCTGGGTCAGGCTCTGTGCTGACAGCTCACAGCCTGGAGCCTGCTTCGGATTCTGTGTTTCCCTCTCTGCCCCTCCCCCGCTTGTACTCACGCGTGAGCTTGCTCTCTCTCAAAATTAAGTAAAATGTAAAAAAAAATTTTTTTAAAGAAATAAAAATAAAACTTAGTAAATAGCAGTTGGAGGAGACGGTACAGTAAATATGTTATCTTCTAAAACATTAACTTCAAATAATTCCAATGAAAAACTTAAAATATTTTATTTTTTGATTGTTTTTAATGTTTATTTTTGAGACAGAGTGCAAGCAGAGGAGGGGCAAAGACAGAAGGGGGAACACAGAATCCGAAGCAGGCTCCAGGCTCTGAGCTGTCAGCACAGAGCCTGATGCTGCAAGATGGTGACCTGAGCCGAAGTTGGACGCTTAAATGACTGAGCCACCCAGGCGCCCCTTCACTTAAAATATTTTAAATAATTGTTTTTTAATATCTACAACAGACATAGGTCAGATTTGAGTCTAAGGCTGAAGATTACATAGAGAGGAAAAGACTAATGGTACTAGAGAAGATGACAAGAATTGGAATAGGGTCCTAAAAAATGCATGAGGGATAAAATAATTTACTTATTTGGCAAATGTTTATTGAGTCCTTCCTTACCATGTGTTAGGCATTATGGACACAAGCTGGAAAGGTACAGTCCCCACCCTCAAGTTCAAACTGGTTTAATGCTACAAACTAAAAAAAATAGAGCAAGACAGAGAGAGAGAAAGAACACAGTCACTCTTGTCATTTAGGTGTCTCTCTGTTTCCATGACTCCATAACTAGGCTCTACCTCTGATCTCCCTTTCTCAATAGCTTTGATATAACTTTAGTTTTTTAGCCTTTGGTTGCAGTCCCATTGTGTCCTACCTACAGTGTCTTTCTTCTTGGGCCCTCCGAACTGGTGCTTTATTCAAACTTTAAATTTCATTTTCCATACCACTTTTACCCACGGATACTATATTTTCATTTCTTTTAGCCCTGGGCTTTCATTCCTGAGTTCAGCTGTGGTTTTCAAACCCTTATGTGGATTACAGTGTTTGCCTGAGACGATGGACACTGAAGAAATTTACAGCATAGTTGGGGAGCTACTATTTGCCATAGAGTTCCTTCACTATATGGTAAGTTCTATGACAGAAGATTAAGAAGTCAGTTCCTTCCTGTACTAATCTGAACATACAATTCCTTCTGTCTGGAACATACTTTCTTTTCCCCTTCCTCCAGAAAGTTTCCTTAAGCCTCCACTCCTGAGTTAGGTACGGCTCCTATATTCTCATTTAGTACTCAATTATTTCTCTAACACCATAATATAATTTACTTGTCTGTCTTCCCCACAATACTACAAGCATCATGAAAGCAGGGCCTCTGTCTTTTTTTTGTTGCCTTTCATATACCTAATATTTGGTATAAACTATGTGTTCAATAAAAATGCAGAAAATGACTGATAAGCCATTAAATAAGTTGTTATTAAAACATATTTGCTAATATAATTATTCACAATATACTTCCATGTAAAAATACTACAAAATAGCATGTACAATATGATACAATATTTTTTAAATTTACTTTTATTTCCTAATTTTGCTATCTTTTTTAAAAGGAAACCTTTATAATACTATGTGTCAAGCACTATTCATTTCATCTTCACAACAACCCTGTGAAATAAGTAATATTATTGTCTCCATTTTAAAGATGAGGGAACTAAGAAACAAAGTTTTAAATAATTTGTCCAAAAAACCCAGGACTCTCTATTCAATAAACATTTAGTACTTGTATGGTTTTAAGTTAAGAGAGACAGACATCTTAGTGTAAAGTGCCATTCCAGTATACAGTTAAGACACATCTTAGCAGGAAAAAATGCAGTTTCGACTCAAGCCTACACCTACACTATCCTTTTATGTTTTTAAAAGGCCATTTTGTCTCTTCAAATTCTGTATAGTTTTAATAAAGTCTAAGAGAATCTCTACATTTTAAAAAACGTGTATTACAAATACTCTAGAAACAGTTACAAATAATTATTTAAAAGCCAAAAGTCTAGAAAAACCATTTGGCATGTATTTTACATAAAGACTCTTACCTTTAATTCCATAACAAATAAATGAGACTTAACAGTGATGACAAGGTCTATGTCCAAAGGATTACAAAACCAAATCCACATCAATTTTTTATCTGACAGTCACCAAAATTCAACATCTAATTATATGAAATGAAACTAAAAATGTTCCCATGAATAAAAACCACAGGACGTGAACTAAAAAATCTGTAATTATAATAATGCTCATGGTTTAGTAAAAACATTTTTCAAGATGTGAAAAAACAAACTTTGGTTGTGTTTACACATGTATGCTCTACCTGTCCAACTATCTGACTTTAAACTTTTAAATATCATTTATAGAGAAATGGACTCAGACGTGGACCAGCCACTTTGTCTCAACCTACTGATATTTTTATGGAGACTTTTTATAGAATTTTTGGCAATAATAAAGTGGTACTTAGGGAAAAACTTAATAAGGCCACATATTTTCAATGAGAGCTTAACTAAGTATGAAAAAAAAAATAGCTATATTAAAGCATACAGTAGGTGCCTTAAATTTCTAAATAATATTTCCATTCCCAGTTTCTAACACACTAAACTTTTGAGAAGGTATGCCAAGCTAGTGTTGAGTTTAGGTTAATCAGGTAAAGATAACCATAAGGCTGAGATTAACAAGGTTATAACCATGCATAGGAAACTTTTTAAATGGCTTTCCACCGTATATAGGATAAAAATATAAGAACATGAGTTTGGATTTAAAGACTTTCCATAATGTGGTCCATTTATTTATTCCCATCTCCTTCTGGTACTGATACAAAGTCTCTGCTCCAACTAGTTGTTTTCAAAATATATCTTTTGCATCTTTATTCCAAAAATTTCAACATTAGAGTCACCTCCCTACTCTACTCTTTCTAAGTTATTCCTATTTATTCTTTACTACCTGCTTCTTCTGAACTCTTTCTCAATCCTTCTAGCCCACAATAACCTCTCCTGAACTTCTTCAACCATTTAACATCCAAGTCAACATCTGAAAATTCTCCTATTCTATTTTAACCTTTCTGTGTATTATCACCCTTCCTCACCCCACCCCAGGCATGGCATAACAATGAGAGGGAGGGATGTTGTGGAGGTAGTGAGGGGAAAATATCAATCAAAAAGTTAGGATTTCCAAAGTTCTAGACTGCTCTGAGGCTGTTTGATGTTCTCAAAGTGACTTAGCCCTTTGTATGAACTGAGGGTTAAGTATCCAGTTTAAGATATGTAATGACAAATACTGTTTTTGAGAATTATTTTTATCTTCCACAGGGGCTTAAGATATTATTTCACATGCAAAGTACAAATATAATTAAATTTTTGGTTGATGTGATCTGAAGAGTGAAGCCAAATACCGTACTTGACCAAAGCCAGGGTTCCCAAGCTGGAAGATAAAGAGTTGCAACAAAAGACAGAGACAGGGATCAAGGAGGAAATCTGGGAGAGTCTATCAAATAATAAATACATGCATACATAAATATATACATAAAATTTCTAAAAAGTTTTGGAAAATTGCACAAGATCTTGTAAAGATCTCTGTAGACTTCCACAAATCATCTTGATGGTATTAGAATGCTTTATAATCCAATTAAATATTTGATGCCTAGGTAAACAGCACTATTTCAGGCTTTTCATTCCAATACTGTAACTCTGCAAACCACTTACACAAAAAACATCATACTTACTGAGATCTCTACATTTAATAGTACTATATTCAAAAGAAATACAAAGATAGTCGCATGCTTCTCTCAGTTCAGGAATAGATATGCCATCAGGACAACGGATTATTCCTGTTTTGTAGTAATCCTACAAAAAAAGTAAAGAATGCATAAAACATCTAGAGCACAAGGTGTCCAAAACCTTTTTATTAAAATTAAGCTGGCAGCATTTTCAAAAACAGTGGATCTCTGAGATTTCTGAACTGTGGAATTTTAAAGTTAGATGGGACCTCAGTTCATCTAACCACTTCTTCATTTTACCAATATGAAAACTTGGGTTCACTGACTCACCCAGTCATACGATTATTTAATAGCAGAGGAAAGATTAGAACCCAGGTCTCCCCATTAATGATGCATTTCTTCTCTCTACTGTATCATGCCAATTCACATGTATTTTCCCCTCTGCAAGTTATTTTTCTATGTAACTATCATCAAATTTTTAAACTTTTTTTAAAAAAGAAAGGTAAGGGGCACCTGGGTGGCTCAGTTGGTTAAGTATCTGACTTCAGCTCAGGTAATGATCTCTTGGTTTGTGAGTTCAAGCTCTGCATCAGACTCTGCACTATCAGTGCAGATTCTCTCTCTGTCTCCCTCCCCTCTCCCTCTTTCCCAAAATAAATAAACTGAAAAAAAAAAAAAAGTTAAGTGACAGATTTTAAGTTACCTTCAATATTACCTAGAAAATTGAGCAAAATTTATGGTTAATAAAGAACTTAAAAGTCATATCCAAATATTAAAATATATAAACAGAATGCACAGTTAGATATTCTTCCAAATACTATTCTTTGGTGTGTCCAATTTTATGATGAACAATCACTAGCCCTCATTTCTAAAATCTACTTGAAAAGTTGTTAAGGGTTAGCCCCCAAACTTCTTGTCACCTCTACTTGGAGGGTCAAGTGGAATTGTAAGCACTTATCCCCCAAATCAAGATCTTCCCCCCCCCCCCCATCAAGCTTCCTTGGGGTTCTGAGCCACAATAACGCACTTAATAAAGCTGCTACACCAGTGGAAGCAAGATGTCTTCTGGTACTTGTCCAAGTACTAACAACCCAATCAAGATCAATTTCTTTTCCTATCTTGTACCTCAGGATCCCCCTGCCTACTTTCCCTAAAATTATTTCAGGAAACCGTATTTTCAGACTGTGGCATAAACTGTCACACACTATAAATCAAATCTTTATCACTAATTTGAAATTATAAGAAGGGACTCTAATACTAATTCAAATATTCATCAAAATAAAAGGTGAAAATCTCAAAATAAGGTTTAAAATGAAGATGCTAACAACTACATTTTGGAGATGACTTTTACATGTTCATAACTGTCCACAGTGCCAGCTATGTGCAATAAAATATTAAAATTCATATAGTCTCATTCATTCTCAGGTAGCAAAAAATGATCAACTTACTGTATTTAAGAGAATTAGGAAGGGAGGAGTAATATGACTCCAGAAGTATTATCACTAAACCCTTGAAAGAACTGCCTATTTATACCTAAGAGGTAAATCATCCCCTGTCCTATCTGTGCAAAAGTCATAAAATTCATTTATTTGTGTCGTATTACCTTTATGTACTAAAATAAAAATAAATGAAATGGTATTTTTTTAAAACAATATTCTGCATACAGATATACAAATCGAACTCTGCTTCCAGTCCAAGTACCTACCAAAAAGAGGTTATGTGATTTAGCAAATACACGTAAGAAACAAGCACTCACCAGAATAGCTCGAAACACAGTGGAGCCAATTCCCTCTGCCACTTCATACTCTCCCTTCTCATTGGGACGTGTAAAATTATGTTCTCTGCCAGATCCAAACATCCTATGATGATAAATAATTGAGAAATGTAACAAACACGATACTTCCTTCAGAGGGAAAATTTATTTCATGTACATAAGTAAAAAGGAATTAAAATTTATCAGATTAGTTCAAAACATTCTTTATTTTTATTTTTGACAGAGAAAGAGAAAGCATGCACACAAGCAGGGAAGGGGCAGAGAGAGAGAGAGAGAGAGAGAGAGAGAGAGAGAGAGAGAGAATCCCAAGCAGACTCCATGCTGTCAACACAGAGCCCTGATGCGGGGCTTGATCCCACAAACTGTAAGATCATGACTTGAGCTGAAACAAAGAGTCGGACACTTAACCAACTGAGCCATTGAGGTAGAGGTGCCCCTACCTCAAAAATTCTTATCAGCAATTTATTCTGGCAAATGTAACAAATGAAGAAATAGTAAAAGTACTTCCTTTCTGATGGGAGGGAACAAGAGTATAGATTCCCTATAAGCAAACAAAATCAAATGATAAAATTCTGAAGCTAAAGAAGTTTCCAGCTCCTGCTTCTCAGGGGGAAAAAAAAAATCCATCAATCAATCAATCAGTCTAGGGGGAAAGATGATTTTTATAATAATCTTACCAGAAAGAAAAAGAAAAAGGAAACCATGTTATCTATGCCTTCTCCTTAAGACTGCTGCCTTCTTCACTGCAAAGTTAATGCTGTAGTGCAGCACATACAGGAAAAAGGAAGATGAGGCTGTTTCACTTTTCATAATTTTCACTATAAATCTAAGAAATATCACTCGGAATTCTTACACTTGCATCTTAGAACTGAAAAAAACAGCAATCAAATGCTCAGGTAGAGAGGAAGGAAGAAGTTAAGAGATGAATGAAAAGTTTAAACAAATGAGTAAAAAGCTCTTAATATTAATTTTTACATAAGAAAATACCAATTTCTATTTTTTCAAGTAATACTCTTGGCCCTTTAACAGTAACTATTTTGACAAGAGGCAACTTGCAGAATATGTTCTTTGAAATTTTCCCAATTTAAAAATTGTGATTAAAGGAAGTTGAACCTCAGAATTCCATGATACCATTGTTCCTAAAGTAAACATGGCTGAGTATTCCACTCAACAATTTCCCAATTTAAATGGTTTCCTCTTTTATTATAACACAGAAATCTATGAAAAACAAAGCTTTTTCATTTCAAAGTTTCCAAAAGAATGCCAACTGCTTTTTATAGTTCCCATGAATATTAATTTTCATTAATTACTCAACTGACATTGGAAAAGATGACTTCACTGATCTAAAAAAAAAAAAAAAAAGACAACAGTCTTTCAGGAATCAAATGTCATGTAATTTTCTCAAAGACTTGAAATAAAAATAAACTTAATTTTTAAGTAATCTCTACACCCAATGTGGGGCTTGAACTTATAACACCGAGATCCCATGCTCTATAGCCTAAGCCAGCCAGGTGTCCCTTAAATACTTGAATTTTTTTTACAAAAGCAGAACACAGATCAATCTGGATACACACACACACACATATGCACACACACACATATGTTGTTGGGCTTTGTTTTTTCTTTTTTTAAAAAATGTAGCATAACAAATGAAGCAAAATTTCAAATATCTACTTTTTAAGTGTGTTTCTTTAAAGTTTAGGTAAAAATAAAAAGTATTAATAGTGTCAAGTCATCCTCTTGACACCTCCCATCAATAATATCCCTTTGTGGGGTGCCTGGGTGGCTCAGTCGGTTAAGCGGCCAACTTCGGCTCAGGTCATGATCTCACGGTCCGTGAGTTTGAGCCCCGCGTCGGGCTCTGTGCTGACAGCTCAGAGCCTGGCGGCTGTTTTAAATTTTTTTTTTTTTAATGTTTATTTATTTTTAAGACAGAGAGAGACAGAGCATGAACGGGGGAGGGTCAGAGAGAGGGAGACACAGAATCTGAAACAGGCTCCAGGCTCTGAGCTGTCAGCACAGTGCCCGACGCGGGGCTCGAACTCACGGACCGCGAGATCATGACCTGAGCCGAAGTCGGCCACCCAACCGACTGAGCCACCCAGGCACCCCTGGCGCCTGTTTTAGATTCTGTGTCTCCCTCTCTCTGACCCTCCCCTGTTCATGCTCTGTCTCTCCCTGTCTCAAAAATAAATAAAACATTAAAAAAAAAAGTTTAAAAAAAAAAAAATAATACCCCTTTGTGCTGCTAAAAATACATAAAAGCCATAATTATTTTTTTCCTGAGAGATATAAAATCTAATTGCCAATGTTAAAAGGAGCATTTATTTGAAAATGTAGTGTCATACGTTAGCTTTTATTCTATACGCAGAGATACTAAGAAATCACACATACACATACACACAGACACATTCTAAATAGTTGGTTCCTCATATGCGACCTAGAAAAAAAAAACAAGTTTTTTCTACATGTTAACTTCTATTCCATTTATATCCTCTTTCTTTTTATACTTGAGTGAATAGAAAATGATACTAATTTTACAACGAAAAGGTATTTGATCCTAGTTTAGGACACGTTGAAAAATCAAGTGTATATTGACTGTATCATTCTTAAGACTGCAGTTCCCACAACTACAAACTACGTTAATCTTTACTCTGAACCAGCAAAGATTTGAGGGTGGCTAGTACCTCTCCTTCATTCTACTAACTACTTGTTAATAATGTTTCTTTTTTTTAAGTATCTACATCAAACTGACAATTTATGCTGACTTTTCAGATAACCAACCTGGTGGGTTTTTTTCTTTAAACAATGCTGATGCCTGCTATATTTGGTGGTTGAATTTGGGAGCCCCCAGGTGAAGAAAGCACATTATTTCTGTTAAATTTACCTTGTCACATACACTTTAAGGTTTTCGGCTGTGCAGATCGTTTGGGACCCTATCTTCATTAACTAATATATGCATTTGTTTTTCCTGCTGATACAGCAAAGATGGTTAGAAATAAAACTAAGCTCAAGAGGTGCCTGGGTGGCTCAGTCGGTTAAGCATCTGACTCTTGGTTTCAGCTCAGGTCATGATCTCATCATTTGTGGGATCAAGCCCCGCGTCGGGCTTCGCTTCTGCCTGTTTGGGATTCTCTCTCTGCCCCTCCCCACTCACACTCCCTCTCAAAATAAATAAAAAATTGGGGCGCCTGGGTGGCGCAGTCGGTTAAGCGTCCGACTTCAGCCAGGTCACGATCTCGCGGTCCGTGAGTTCGAGCCCCGCGTCAGGCTCTGGGCTGATGGCTCGGAGCCTGGAGCCTGTTTCCGATTCTGTGTCTCCCTCTCTCTCTGCCCCTCCCCCGTTCATGCTCTGTCTCTCTCTGTCCCAAAAATAAATTAAAAAAAAAAATAAAAAAATAAAATAAATAAATAAATAAATAAAAAATAAAAATGAACTAAAAAAAAAAACTTAAGTTTAAGATCTGGCTCTACCACTTTCTAGTTGTATTAACTTGAACACTTTATTTAACCTCCAAAGCTCAGTTCATCTGTACCAACAGCAATGTTACATTCCAAGAAAGAATTACTATAAAACATAAATAAATAAAATAATGTGAAAGTGCTTTATAATACTACAAAGAACGGCAATAATACAAACCTGCCCAACATTGTATTTGGCTGTGCAGTAAAAATGGATGGGTCTACAACAAATCTAGTGTTATCCACTATCAGTGTTACTCGTTCCGACGTTCTTACATTCCGAGCTCCTTCTTTTGCATTTTCATATACAAACACCATCTCCCCAGATGTCTTACAGCTACCATCTGAACTTGACTGACTACTGTTTCTGCTGCTGTTCCCGGCACTGCTACTAGAACCATTTGGAGATGCCTTCTGAGGACGAGGACTGCTTGGACGAGAGGAACTGTGGTCTTTTTCTCGTTCTGAAAGAAAGATGTTTAAAAAAGCTATGCAAATTGTCCTCTAAAAAATTCAAAATCCACATATAGCTTCTAAAAATCCTGATGTAGAAAAGTTGTTTTAAATCACACTATTTCTCCTTTTTGATTTCAAGTAATATTTCCACAGAACACCATAAATATTATTTCCCAGAAATAAAACCTAAAACATCAAAATGTTTTCTAAATTAATTGTTGTAGATTTTTTTTAAAGATGTACTGATGGCTAATGCTGACCCAGACCAATCAAAATTAAGGGAAATTTTATGATATTATTGTAAATATACAGAAACCCAAGAACAGAATAGTCTTCCAACTCAAATAACTAAGCAATGAAAGCTAGTAAATGATTAATAAAAATACCAATTTTAACTGTCCTAAATTCTAAAAGTATTAGTACTATTCTGAGAACACAAAGTACAAACTTAGGACTCTCACTATGTTAATGAGAGCATTACCAAACTAGTAATTTATCTCACAAAAGCAAGGTCCCAAAGGAAGAAAAAAAGTCACTAAGGACACAGAAAGTATTTGTATTTTTCAAATGACTTTTAATGTCTCCCAAATAAAATGGCTTCAACAGCTGATGCTATAACTTTTGCTTGAATAAAAGTACTGCCACAAATTTTATAGGACCATATGATTACTATCTATAATTTTAATTAGGTAGGAAATAGTGTTAAAATTCAGAAGATACTCTTTAGCTGTTCTAATATTCTACAAAGGGAAAATTAAAACTAAGATTAGATTCTGTGGTAAATTCCCTTTAGAGGCTAGATAACTAAACTTTAAAGGTGACCTAAAAATGTACCTCCATCTCATCAGATTCATCAGCTTCTGCCAAATTCCTCCATGACTCAGGCTACTTAGAACACTCTGTACAGCTTTACTGATTATATAATTAGGTTGGCTATATCTCCAGAGATATTCTGACACCTCCATTTTATTGCCTGTTTCCAGAATGCTGGTAGCATCCCAAAAGCAAAATTTGCTGAATAAAATCATTTATTACACCCTCCTATTCTCTTCCCAGGTAATGAACTTAGCATACAACAACTTATTTATACTTGTGTTGATTTCTGGCTTATCAGTGCTAGTTTGACTTTAAGGACCTACTTTGATATTGATATGATAACTTCTCTGTATAATTAGGCCCTAAGATGAACGATTTTGATTTATAACAATCAAAAACAGGGGTGGTTGGCTCAGTTGGTTAAGCATCTGACTTCAGCTCAGGTCATTATCTCACAATTAGTGAGTTCAGGGCCCCGCTGACAGCTCAGAGCCTAGAGCCTAGAGCCTGATTTGGATTCTGTCTCTCCCTCTCTCTTTGCCACTCCCCTGCTCGCACTGTCTCTCTCAAAAATGAATAAGCATTAAAAAAAAATTTTGGAACAATCAAAAACAACCTCAAATATTAAGTCAAGGTATTAAATGTGCCCCTTCCCCAGAGGCAAATGAAAATCAGCATGCTTGGGGCGCCTGGGTGGGTCAGTCGGTTAAGCGTCCGACTTCGGCTCAGGTCACCATCTCGCGGTCCATGGGTTCGAGCCCCGCGTCGGGCTCTGGGCTGATGGCTCAGAGCCTGCAGCCTGCTTCCGATTCTGTGTCTCCCGCTCTCTCTGACCCTCCCCCGTTCATGCTCTGTCTCTCTCTGTCTCAAAAATAAATAAACTTAAGAAAAAAAAATTTTTTTAAATAAAAAAAAAATAAGAAAATCAGCATGCTCAGACTGCTTACGCACCTCTGCTTCAGACTGGGGCATGCATTATAGTCACACAATGTATTTACCTCAAGTATAATAATGTTCATTTATAGTAATAAGTAGGAAGAAAAAGACCTGAGCTACTTGTCAAGAAAACAAAACACTTCACACCTTCTTTTTCATCTTGTTTTTTGAATTAAAAATTCTGTCAAAATTCAAAATAAATTACATGATGGTTATTCTAGCTTTTACTTCCTTTTCTAGCATGATTAACCAAGAATTACTATCAATAGTTTACTACAATTTTAAAAAATAAACCACTGCCATGTATCTCATAAGATAAAAATCAATTTGAAAGATTTAAAAAATCTACTTATCACAGTTTTAAAGCCTTTTTAAAATCACTTCTTTTAGAAGACTGTCCTAGATTCTTTAAAAAAAATTCATTTTTAAGTCTCATTTAATAAACTGATCTTTTCATAGCAAGAAGCTAAGTTTAAATAGAAGCAACTGAATAGAAGTTAATTTTACCTTGAAGTACTACGCACAATTCACTGTCATTACTGCTTTAACAAGGTAACTGCATGCTTATAAAAACGTCAGGAAGGTTAGTGAATTTTACATACCAACATGGTGCTGTCGTGTTGGAGAAGTAACATTTCTAATGCAAGGAGTGAGCTGAGATTCCGTTCTTTCATGAGATGAATCTCGCGATCTGTCACTTGACCTTCTTCTATCTCTTGATCGTTCATGTCCCCCACTAGCACCATGTAGACTCATTTTGGTGTGGTCAACAACTCCTTTAGCAACACGTGCGGGAGTACTAATAAGTCAGAAAACAAAATTAACCATAAAAGTAGAACGTAAGATTACAAATGCTTTTAAAGAAAAAAGCAATTAACATAAAACTACTACTATTTTGAAGTGTAAGAATCAAATGCTACTTTACAATTCTGAAATGCAATTTACCTTAAACTTGTAGGTTTTATAAATTCTGAAACATTGTATCTTTAAAGATCATATAATCCAATTCAGTTTTTTTAAGAATGACAAAACTAAAGCCCCAGAAATGTTCATTAACTTTTGAGTTAGTATAGTAGTAATAGTAGTCGACACCACCGACATCTCCTAAATATTGTTCAAATACTTTGCTCTCTTTGATTTGGGGGATGGGGAGGTGGAGCAAGAACACCAGCTTCTGGAACTCTTAAAAAAATGAGGTATGGGACAAAGTAATTGGTTTCCTAGCCAAATAAAATACGTCTACATGCTAACTTTAATCAGCTAATTTTGATTTTGACTAACTCTTCATAATTTTTCAAAATCATTTCTCTAAAAACTTTACTATGCTGTGTAAAGTCACAGAATTGAAAATTTTAAAACATCTTAGGTAAATCTGATCATGAGAAGTGAATAACTGAGAATGATGATTAATGTGGTTGACAGAATTCAGTAACAAAATTATTTATAAACTTGTATGTACTATGTGCACAATGCTATAAAGAAGCACCCTCAAGGAACTTATGATTTAAGTGTAGCAGTAATACATGAACATGTAGAAATTTAAACAAGAGTTATCTCAAATTTCACATGTAAAATGGCTAAATATATCTCAAATATTTAATAAACAAGTTACAGATAATAAATGCTTTAAGATCTCAGAAGAATAAGACATCACTATAAAGTTAAACACTGGTGAACCAAGGTGCTGGCAAATAAAATTTTAATAATCAAAATACATTGCAGGTAGGAAAACTGACAGAACAGAGCCAGACCTAATTAATATACTGGAAATTTACCATCTTAGCATATATCATGGTTCATGGTTTAAAAATACTACAGTTTGTTATAAACAAAAATAGAAGAAACTTCACAGCTTTAGAGAAATACAGACTTCGAATCGATTTGTACTTGAATACTTAATTGCTCAACGTTGTTGAATATTACTTAACATTTTGAAACCTTAGCTTCCTCATGTGTAAAATACAGGTTCGATTTACTCTGTAGGCTTAACATAAGGATTAAAAGAAGTATAAGCAAGCTACCAGCAATGTACCTGCACAAAAGAATCACACATTAAATACTAGTTTAGTTAGGACCGATGAAGATATTAAAGTTCACTTATGAGACTGCTCAGTCACGAGATATTTAGTAGATATGCTAGTAACACTGTAACTCAAGCCTTTTGATTCATTCCAGGGCCCCCTCCATAATATTACCCTGCACTCCATCACTGAAACCACACTAATTAAAATTTAATCTTCTTGATTTCATTTTAAATTCCATAGTGCTTCAGGGTCATCTCCTCTGTTGGCCTATTACCTATAATTCTTTGTTATTTTAGTGGTTTCTTTCATTATGAAAATCAGTCATCACCTCATTGTAACAGACTACAAAGATAAAAGATAAGGCCAATTTTTGCATTTACCCTAAGAGTTACTTGTAGGAAAATAAAGACAACCTATCACCCTTTGTCAGTTGTCTTTCATAAACCTATAGAAAAAATAAAAAATTGTACTACCACCTTCTTTCAGTGAAAGAGATCAGAGTAGGATTGCATCTTTGAAACGTATTTTTTCTTCGAATAGAAAATATTCTACTGCATTCATGGTAAAAACCTTAGAGTAGAAACAATGGACTTTCTGGTTTATGTCCTAAAGTAGGAAAAAGAAAGCAATCTACAATAACGGAAGGATTATATATTGAAAAAATTAACTCCTCAAATTATTCTAGCAGTTAAGTTTTAAATGTGTCAAGAAGCACATTTTCAAAATATGAATCTAACTGATAATCTAATGGATATGGTATATACAACAACTACAACTAAGGCAAATGCAGGACAAATTTCAGTTTGAGCAAGGGCCAAGCAGACTGATTAATTGAAAAAACGTTTCCACCAGACATCCCTGTAACTGAAACATTAAATACTACTAAGCATTCTGCTAAAATACTGGCTTTGCTTCTAAACTGTATAGATTTTAAATAAATACAAAAGTTGTCATAATACACTTCCATTCTTTCTTTTCATTCCCAAGCGGAATGTACTCTGAATCAGATCTTCAAAACCAGATGTCATGGAAGACTAATGATGGCCTACTTTATTTAATTAAATAATTTTAGATCAGAAAAGCACTCCAAGGGCAAAAATAATTAACATGTGTAAAAGAAAATGAGGACAAGCAAGTTCAGAGGGGATAAGTCTGCTTCATGCTGCATTTAAAAGAGTTGGAGATATGTGACTGACATCTATTTCCAGTCAAGACAAAATAACAAGGACTGCATTTACTTTCCTATCTGGAAAAATAACCGAAATGGATAAAATATATAAAACAATGGTTCGCAAGACACAGCATATCAGCAAAGAAAGAGTGATCCCTGAAAGATCAAAAACAAAGGAGATAACTGCTCCAAATTACGGTCTTCGAGTTTCCAGGGGCACCTGGGTGGCTCAGTTGGTTAAGCATCTGACTCTTGATTTCGGCTCAGGGCATGACCTCAAGGTTCATGAAATCGAGCCCCACATTGGGCTCACTCTGACAGTACAGAGACTGCTTGGGATTCTCCCTGCCTCTCTCTGCCCCTTCCCTGTTAACACAGTCTCTGTTTCTCTCAAAATAAATACACTTTAATAAGTAAATAAATGAATAAAAAATAAAGGGGGGGAATGAATTTTCAGGCAAACACACAAAGATGAATGAATTCATCATGAGCAGACCTGCATTATTAAGAAGAGTTATAGGAAGCCTGTTAGAAGAAAAAGTAATGCTAGATGAAAATATGAATCTACACAAAGGAATGAAGAACACTGGAAATAATAACTGCCTGGGAAGATATAGGCTTTTTTAATTGTTTAAATCTCTTTAAAGGATTAAACAATAATTGTAATACAGCATGTGGTTTATAGCATACACATATAACTATAATAGCATAGTTTGGGAGGAGAGACACAGAAGTACACTACTGTGGCTCTTAAACCATTTCTTGTGTTCTGTAATATCATTTGAAGATAGGCTAATAAAGATGTGTATTATAAGCCCTAAAGCAACCACTAAAGTAGAGAAATAAAGAATTACAGCTAATAAGCCAACAAAAGAGGAAACAAAACTGTAAAAAAAAAAAAAATACAATTAATCTAAAACAGGGCAAAGGAAAAAGGGGGAGGATGGGGACACAAGAACAAATGGGACAAATAGAAAATAAACAGCAAGATGACAGACTTAACCTTAATCATATCTATCATTACATTAAATGTAAGTGGCCCAACCCACAAAAGATTATCATTACACTGGATACATAAGTCAGACCCATCTATATGCTGCCTACATGAAACACACTTTAAATATAAAGCTACAAAGAGGTACAATATTAATGGATAATGAAAGATAAAACATTGTAAACACTAATCAAGAGTAAGCAAAAGTAGCTATGTTAATATCAGACAAAGCAGACCACAGAACAAAGAACATGACCAAGGCATTTCATAAGAATAAAGGAACATATTCATTAAAAGCACATCCCAGGGGTGCCTGAGTGGCTCAGTTAGTTGAGCTTCCAAATCTTGATTTCAGCTCAGGTCATGATCCCAGGTCTATGGGATCAAGCTCCTCTGCATTGGACTCCATGCTGGTCATACAGGCTGCTTGGGATTCTCTCTTTCCCTCTGCCCCTCTCCCCCACTCATGCTCTCTCAAAAAATTAAATAAAAAATAAAACAAATAAAAGCATGTCCCAAAAGTCCTTCTGCCTCATAACAGAGCTTCAAGATACATGAAGCAAAAACTACAAATATAAAATTACAAGAACTCCACAATTATGACCAGAGATTTCAATACTCTCCTTCTAATACTTAATGGAGCAAGTAGGCAGAAAATCAGAAAGATGAATACAATTTGAACACTAATAACTGCCTTGACCTAATTGACATTTATAGAACATTTAACCCAGTAAGAGCAAAAACTTCATGTGTTTCACATCCACACAAAACATTTACCAAGACAGACTATATTCTGGGCACCAAAACAAGTCTCGATAAATTTAAAAGAATTTAAACACATACAATATGTCCTCTGATTACAATGGAATTAGATTAAAATTTAGTAACAGAACGATATATGGAAATTTCCCAAATATTTGGAAATTACATAACATCTTTTAAATAACCCATGGGGCAAAGAAGCAAAAGGGAAATGGAAAATGTTCAAGTAAAAAAACCCCAACATAATCAAAATTTGTAGAATGGCACGACATTATAGCAGTGGTTAGGGAGCAAATTATAGCATTACACGTCTACATTAGAAAAAAAAAAAGAAAGTTCTAAAAAAAAAAAAAAAACCACCTCAGTTTCACCTTAAGAAACTCAACAAAACTAGGGGTGCCTGGGTGGCTCAGTTGGTTAAGCATCCAGTTACGGCTCAGGTCATGATTTCATGGTCTGTGGTTTCGAACCCCCTGTCAGGCTCTGTGCTGACAGCCCAGACCTGGACCTGCTTCAGATTCTGTGTCTCCCTCTCTCTCTCTGACCCACCTCTGTTTGTGCTCCACCCCCACCCCTCAAAAATAGTAAATAAACAAACATTTAAAACAAGAAAAAGAAACTAAACAAAGACTAAATCAAACCCAAAGTATAAAAATCAGTAATAAAGCTCAGAGTACAAAGCAGAATTAATAGAACACAGAAAAAGAATAGGTAAAATCAATGAAAACAAAACCTAATTTCTTTGGGGGGGAACAAATTTATAAACCTTTAGCCAGACTGGGAAAAAAATAAGATACAAATTTCGAGTATCAGAAATGAGAAAATGGACATTCTACAAAGGTCATCTATATTTAAAGAGTAATAGAAGAATATTATAAATAACTTTATGCAAATAAATTCATCAACTTTGAAAAACTGCTCAAATTCCAAACTACCAAAACTCACTCCAGAAGAAACAGATAAGGTGCATAGCTCTATTTCTATTACAGAAATTGAATTTGCAGTTAAGAACTTTCCCTCTAAGAAAACTCCAGGCCCAGATGGCTTCACTGACGAACTTCGCCAAGCACTTGAGAGATATAACACTAATACCTACATAAACTCCTCCAGAAAACTGAAGAAAACATATGTCCTAATTCATTCTATGAGGTCAGCATTACCTAGGTACCAAAACCAGACAAAGCCTTACAAGAAAACTAAAAACTGACATCCCTCAGAATATGCATATTTTCAACAAAATTTTAATAAGCCAAATAGAGCAATATATACAAATGTCACATCATGATCTAATGAGATTCATCCTAAAAATGCATGATTGTTTGAATACTCAAAATCAATTACTATGTCAATTATACTTCAATAAAAGACTCTTTCCTCAATCAATATAATTCACCATATTAACAAATTAATGAAGAAAAATCTGTATCTCACTAAACATACAAAATACATTTGGCAAAATACAAAACCCATTCCTGATTAGGGAAAGAAAAAGAAAAACCCACCTCTCAGCAAAAGTAGGAATACAACAGAATTTCATGAACTGGACAAAAGATATTTATGGAAAACCTACAACCAACATCATACTTATACAAAGATGTCCACTCTCACCACTTTTATTCACCAATGTACGAAAGAGTCTAGCCAGAGAAATATGCCAAGAAAAAGACATTGAAGGCACACAGATTGGAAAAGAAGTAAAGCCAACCTTATATGCAGACAATATAATCATCGATTGTAGAGTCTAGTACAAAAAGTTACTAGAACTAATGAGTTTATTAACAAGGTTACACAGGGAACCAACCCATGCACAAATGAAAATCTGCGTACAACTTCTGACTCCCCCAAAATTTAATAGCCTACTGTTCACCAAAAGCCTTACCTATAAACAGTTGATTAAAACATATTTTGTATGTTATATGTATATTATAATAAAGTAAGCTAAAGAAAACGTTAAGAAAATCATAAGGAACAGGAAATACATTTACAGCACTGTATGTATACTTATTGAGAAAAACAAAAATCCACGTGTAAGTAGTCCCACACAGTTTAGATCCATGTTGTTCAACGGTCTCTATACTAGCAACAAAATAACCAGAAATTGAAATTTTAAAACAACACTATTTACAATAGAATTAAAAACTTGAAATATATAAGGATAAATCTGACCAAAGATGCCAAAAACTACAAAAACATTGCTGGGAGTAATTTAAAAAGACCTAAATAAATGGAAAAATTTACCATGGTCACAAGTCAAATAATTCAATATTGTTAAGATAGCAATTCTCCCCACAAGTTGATCTACAGATCTTTTTTTTTTCAATATATGAAGTTTATTGTCAAATTGGTTTCCATACAACACCCAGTGCTCATCCCAACAGGTGCCCTCCTCAATACCCCTCACCCACCCTCCCCTCCCTCCCACCCCCCATCAACCCTCAGTTTGTTCTCAGTTTTTAAGAGTCTCTTATGCTTTGGCTCTCTCCCACTCAAACCTCTTTTTTTTTTTTTTTTCCTGCCCCTCCCCCATGGGTTTCTGTTAAGTTTCTCAGGATCCACATAAGAATGAAACCATATGGTATCTGTCTTTCTCTGTATGGCTTATTTCACTTAGCATAACACTCTCCAGTTCCATCCATGTTGCTACAAAGGGCCATATTTCATTCTTTCACATTGCCACGTAGTACTCCATTGTGTATATAAACCACAATTTCTTTATCCATTCATCAGTTGATGGACATTTAGGCTCTTTCCATAATTTGGCTATTGTTGAGAGTGCTGCTATAAACATTGGGGTACAAGTGCCCCTATGCATCAGTACTCCTGTATCCCTTGGGTAAATTCCTAGCAGTGCTATTGCTGGGTCATAGGGTAGGTCTATTTTTAATTTTCTGAGGAACCTCCACACTGCTTTCCAGAGTGGCTGCACCAATTTGCATTCCCACCAACAGTGCAAGAGGGTTCCCGTTTCTCCACATCCTCTCCAGCATCTATAGTCTCCTGATTTGTTCATTTTGGCCACTCTGACTGGCGTGAGGTGATATCTGAGTGTGGTTTTGATTTGTATTTCCCTGATGAGGAGCGATGTTGAGCATCTTTTCATGTGCCTGTTGGCCATCCGGATGTCTTCTTTAGAGAAGTGTCTATTCGTGTTTTCTGCCCATTTCTTCACTGGGTTATTTGTTTTTCGGGTATGGAGTTTGGTGAGCTCTTTATAGATTTTGGATACTAGCCCTTTGTCTGATATGTCATTTGCAAATATCTTTTCCCATTCCGTTGGTTGCCTTTTAGTTTTGTTGGTTGTTTGCTGTGCAGAAGCTTTTTATCTTCATAAGGTCCCAGTAGTTCATTTTTGCTTTTAATTCCCTTGCCTTTGGGGATGTGTCAAGTAAGAAATTGCTACGGCTGAGGTGAGAGAGGTCTTTTCCTGCTTTCTCCTCTAGGGTTTTGATGGTTTCCTGTCTCACATTCAGGTCCTTTATCCATTTTGAGTTCATTTTTGTGAATGGTGTAAGAAAGTGGTCTAGTTTCATCCTTCTGCATGTTGCTGTCCAGTTCTCCCAGCACCATTTGTTAAAGAGACTGTCTTTTTTCCATTCTTTCCAAGAATATTTGTCAAAGATCTTTCCAAGATCTATTTGTCAAAGATTAGTTGGCCATACTTTTGTGGGTCTAATTCTGAGGTTTCTATTCTATTCCATTGATCTATGTGTCTGTTTTTGTGCCAATACCATGCTGTCTTGATGATTACAGCTTTGTAGTAGAGGCTAAAGTCTGGGATTGTGATGCCTCCTGCTTTGGTCTTCTTCTTCAAAATTACTTTGGCTATTCGGGGTCTTTTGTGGTTCCATACAAATTTTAGGATTGCTTGTTCTAGCTTCGAGAAGAATGCTGGTGCAATTTTGATTGGGATTGCATTGAATGTATAGATAGCTTTGGGTAGTATTGACATTTTGACAATATTTATTCTTCCAATCCATGAGCACGGAATGTTTTTCCATTTCTTTATATCTTCTTCAATTTCCTTCATAAGCTTTCTATAGTTTTCAGCATACAGATCTTTTACATCTTTGGTTAGATTTATTCCTAGGTATTTTATGCTTCTTGATGCAATTGTGAATGGAATCAGTTTCTTTATTTTTCTTTCTGTTTTCTTTATTTTCTTTCTTTCTGTTGCTTCATTATTAGTGTATAAGAATGAAACTGATTTCTGGACATTGATTTTGTATCCTGCAACTTTGCTAAATTCATGTATCAGTTCTAGCAGACTTCTGGTGGAGTCTGTCGGATTTTCCATGTAAAATACCATGTCATCTGCAAAAAGTGAAAGCTTAACTTCATCTTTGCCAATTTTGATGCCTTTGATTTCCTTTTGTTGTCTGATTGCTGATGCTAGCACTTCCAACACTATGTTAAACAACAGCGGTGAGAGTGGACATCCCTGTCATGTTCCTGATCTCAGGGGAAAAGCTCTCAGTTTTTCCCCATTGAGGATGATGTTAGCTGTGGGATTTTCATAAATGGCTTTTATGATCTTAAATATGTTCCTTCTATCCCGACTTTCTCGAGGGTTTTTATTAAGAAAGGTTGCTGAATTTTGTCAAAGGCCTTTTCTGCATCGATTGACAGGATCATATGGTTCTTATCTTTTCTTTTATTAATGTGATGTATCACATTGATTGATTTGCGAATGTTGAACCAGCCCTGCAGCCCAGGAATGAATCCCACTTGATCACGGTGAATAATTCTTTTTATATGCTGTTGAATTTGATTTGTTAGTATCTTATTGAGAATTTCTGCATCCATATTCTTCAGGGATATTGGCCTATAGTTCTCTTTTTTTACTGGGTCTCTGTCTGGTTTAGGAATCAAAGTAATGCTGGCTTCATAGAATGAGTCTGGAAGTTTTCCTTCCCCTTCTATTTTTTGGAAAGCTTGAGAAGGACAGGTATTATCTCTGCTTTAAATGTCTGGTAGAATTCCCCTGGGAAGCCATCTGGTCCTGGACTCTTATTTGTTGGGAGATTTTTGATGACTGATTCAATTTCTTCACTGGCTATGGGTCTGTTCAAGCTTCGTATTTCCTCCTGATTGAGTTTTGGAAGTTTGTGGGTGCTTAGGAATTTGTCCATTTCTTCCAGGTTGTCCAGTTTGTTGGCATATAATTTTTCATAGGATTCCCTGATAATTGCTTGTATCTCTGAGGGATTGGTTGTAATAATTCCATGTTCATTCATGATTTTATCTATTTGGGTCATCTCCCTTTTCTTTTTGAGAAGCCTGGCTAGAGGTTTATCAATTTTGTTTATTTTTTCAAAAAACCAACTCTTGGTTTCATTGATCTGCTCTACAGTTTTTTTAGATTCTATATTGTTTATATCTGCTCTGATCTTTATTATTTCTCTTCTTCTGCTGGATTTAGGCTGTCTTTCCTGTTCTGCTTCTATTTCCTTTAGGTGTGCTGTTAGATTTTGTATTTGGGATTTTTCTTGTTTCTTGAGATAGGCCTGGATTGCAATGTATTTTCCTCTCAGGACTGCCTTCGCTGCATCCCAAAGCGTTTGGATTGTTGTATTTTCATTTTCATTTGTTTCCATGTATTTTTTCATTTCTTCTCTAATTGCCTGGCTGACCCATTCATTCTTTAGTAGGGTGTTCTTTAACCTCCATGCTTTTGGAGGTTTTCCAGACTTTTTCCTGTGGTTGATTTCAAGCTTCCAGATACACTGTGATTCTAATAAAAAACTGAGGTTTCTTACTCGAAAGTGACAAATTGATTTTAAAAATTCATACAGACAAACAAAGGAACTACAATAGTCTATGTAACTTTTTAAAAGAACAGATATGGAACAATAACACAACCTAATTTCAAGGCTTATTATAAAGCTATAGGAATGAACACAGGATGCTACTGGCATGATGACAGATAACTAGATCAATAAATCAGGCAAGGGCCCACATACATACATAGACAACACATTTTCAATAAGGGTTCAAAGTTAATTCAAGAGTCTTTTGATCACATAGTGCTGAAACGAATGAATATAAATGTATATTCCACTGCCAGCACCTAGAAAGGGGGGTGGGGGGGGGAGTTGCAGGAAAGGGAGAACTCTGATCTAAAGTTTGCATCATATACAAAATGTGAAGTCAAAATGGATCACAACCCTAAATCCAAAACCTAAAATTATAAAACTCTGATGGGGGAAAAAAAGCACAGTTCATTAATAAATTGATGGACTGGGATTACATCAAAATTAAAAACTTTCACTCTTCCAAAGAGCAAAATTTCATTCTCACTTAAGAGAATGAAATCACGACCTTAAAGAGCTGGAAAAGTAACAGCAAATAAAACCCAAAACCAGAACACAGGAAATAATAAAGATCAGAGCAGAAATCAATGCTATCAAAACCAAAAAAAAACAAAAAAAACAAACAAAAAAAACCAGAATGAAACCAGAAGCTGGTTTTTTGAAAGAATTAACAAAACTGATAAAACCCCAGCCAGTCTGATCAAAAAGATAAAGGAAAGGACCCAAATAAAATCAAGAATGAAAGAGGAAAGATCACAACCAACACAGCAGAAATACCAATAATAAGAATATTACAAGCAATTTTACACCAATAAAATGGGAAATCTGGAAGAAATGGACAAATTTCTAGAAACATATAAACTACCAAAATTGAAACAAGAAGAAAGAGAAAATTTGAACAGACCCATAACCAGTAAAGATATAGAATTAGTAATGAAAAATCTCCTAAAAAACAAGAGTCCAGGGCCAGATGGCTTTCCAGAGGAATTCCATTGTTCCAAAAAATAAAAATGGAAGGAAAACTTCCAAACTCATTCTATGAAGCCAGCATTACCTTGATTCCAAAACCAAAGACCCCACTAAAAAGGAGAACTATAGACCAATTTCCTTGATGATGCAAAAATCCTCAACAAGATACTAGCCAACCAGATCCAACAATACATTTAAAAAAATTATTCACCACGACTAAGTGGGATTTATACCTAAGATGCAGGGCTGGTTCAATATCCGCAAAACAATCAATGTGATACATCATATCAATAAAAGAAAAGACAAGAACCACATGATCCTCTCAATAGATGCAGAGAAAGCATCTGACAAAATACAGTATCCTTTCTAGATAAAAAACCCTCAAGAAAGTAGGGATAGAAGGATCATACCTTGAGATTATATAAGCCATATATGAACGAGCCAATGCTAATATCATCCTCAATGGGGAAAAACTGAGAGCTTTCCCCCTAAGGTCATGAACAAGACAGGGATGTCCAGTCTCACCACTGTTTTTCAACATAGTATTGGAAGTCCTAGCCTCAGCAATCAGACAACACAAAGAAATGAAAGGCATCCAAATCAGCCAGGAGGAGGTCAAATTTTCACTCTTCGCAGATGACATGATATTCTATATGGAAAACCTAAAAGATTCCACCCAAAAACTGCTAGAACTAATCCATGAATTCAGCAATGTTGCAGGATATAAAATCAATGCACAGAAATCAGTTGCATTCCTATACACCAATAATGTGGCAATGGAAAGAGAAATCAAGGCATTGATCCCATTTACAATTGCACCAAAAACCACAGAATACCCAGGAATAACTCTAACCAAAGAGGTGAAAAATCTATACACCGAAAACTATAGAAAGCTTATGAAAGAAGTTGAAAAAGACACAAAAAAAAAATGGAAAAATATTCCATGCTCCTGGATAGGAAAAACAAATATTGTTAAAATGTCAATACCACCCAAAGCAATCTACATATTCAATGCAATCCCTATCAAAATAACACCAGCATTCTTCAGAGAGCTAGAAGAAACAATCCTAAAATTTGTATGGAACCAGAAAAGACTCCGAATAGCCAAAGCAATCTTGAAAAAGAAAACCAAAGCAGGAGGCATCACAATCCCGGACTTCAAGCTGTATTACAAGGCTGTAATCATCAAGACAGTATGGTATTGGCACAAAAACACTCAAATCAATGGAACAGAATAGAGAACCCAGAAATGGACCCACCGACCTGTGGCCAACTAATCTTTGACAAAGCAGGAAAGAATATCCAATGGAATAAAGACAATCTCTTCATCAAGTGGTGCTGGGAAAACTGGACAGCAACATGCAGAAAAATGAACCTAAACCACTTTCTTACACCATACACAAAAATAAACTCAAAATGGATGAAAGACCTAAACCTAAGACAGGAAGCCATCAAAATCCTCGAGGAGAAAGCCGGCAAAAACCTCTATAACTTGGCCGCAGCAACTTCTTACTCAACACGTCTCCGGAGGCAAGGGAAACAAAAGCAAAAATGAACTATTGGGACCTCATCAAAATAAAAAGCTTCTGCACAGCGGAAGGAAACAATCAGCAAAACTAACAGGCAACTGACAAAATGGGAGAAGACATTTGCAAATGACCTATCAGATAAAGGGTTAGTATCCAAAATCTATAAAGAACTTATCAAACCCAACACCCAAAAAACAAATAATCCAGTGAAGACATCGGCAAAAGACATTAATAGACACTTCTCCAAAGAAAACATCCCGATGGCCAAAAAACACATGAAAAAATGCTCAATATACTCATCATCAGGGAAATACAAATCAAAACCACAATGAGATACCTCACACCTGTCAGAATAGCTAACACTAACTCAGGCAACAACAGATGTTGGCAAGGATGTGGAAGAAAGGATTTCGTTTGCACTGCTGGTAGAAATGCAAACTGGTGCAGCCACCCTGGAAAACAGTATGGAGGTTCCTCAAAAAATCAAAAATAGAACTACCCTACAACCCAACAATTGCACTATTAGGTATTTATCCAAGGGGTACAGGTATGCTGTTTCAAAGGGGCATACATACCACAATGTTTACAGCAGCACTATCAACAACAGCCAAAGTATGGAAAGAGCCCAAATGTCCATCGATGGATGAATGGACAAAGAAGATGTCATATATATACACGATGGAGTATTACTCGGCAATCAAAAAGAATGAAATCTTGCCATTTGCAACTATGTGGATGGAATTAGAGGGTATTATGCTAAACGAAATTAGTCAGAGAAAGACAAATATATAACTTCACTCATATGAGGACTTTAAGATACAGAGCAGATGAACATAAGGGAAGGGAAGCAAAAATAATATAAAAACAGGGAGGGGGACAAAACATAAGAGACTCTTAAACAGGGAGAACAAACAGAGGGTTACTGGAGGGGCTGTGGGAGGGGAGATGGGCTAAATGGGTAAGGGGCATTAGAATCTACTCCTGAAGTCATTGTTGCACTATATGCTAACTAGCTTGGATGTAAATTAAAAAATAAAGAAAAAAAATAAATCTAATGATGATAACCCCCCCCCCAAAAAAAGAGAATGAAATCACGTATCTGATAAAGAACACGTATTTAGAATATGAAGAACTCCCAAAGTAATGTGCAAAAAAAAACTTGAGATATACAGATGAAAAAAAAATTAAGGACATGAAAAGATGCTGAACATCATCACTCTTAAAGAAATGCAAATTAAAACCACAATGTAACACCATTTCACATCTATTTGAATGGCTAAATAAAAGGAATGGCCATATCAAGTGTCGATGAATTTGTGTAAAAATCAAACTCTCACATATTCCTGATGATAATGTAGAATGGTACCACCACTTTGAAAACCGTTTTTGGAAAACAGTATGAAAGTTTCTTAAGAAGTTAAATATATTCTCCCAGCCATTCCATCTTACCTATTTACCCAAAAGAAATAAAAGTATATGTCAATAAAAAGATACAAACATTGTTAGTTGCTTTACTTGTAACAGCCCCAAATTGGAAACAACCTAAATGCCTATAAACAGGTAACTGGATAAACAATTTTGGTGTATGCATACAATGGAATACTACTCAACAAAAAGGAGAAACAAATTATTAATACAAATTACAACATGGGTCAAGTTCAAAATTATACTGAGCGAAGGAAGCTAGATCACTACACCATCCAAAAAAAGGGAACATTTATATCAAACTCTAGGAAACACAAACTAAAGTACAGTGTCAGAAAATAAAGTGGTACTTGTACGGGCATGGAATATGGGTGTTGAAAGAGGCAGAAGGAAGAGTTACAAGGGATCCCAAGCAGAACTCTTTGATTAGAAAGAAAAGGCAACAACCAGAAGAAAATTATGAAAGGAGAAAATTCCATAGATAAAGCAAACATGTAACAAAGGTAGTAGATTAATCATTTATAAAAGCAGCACAGAGGTTGAAACACAATTACATCCACAAATTACATCCACAAAAATCAGTCAAGGCATACACAAAATAAAAGATGTAAATATGACATCACATACCTAAAAAGTGGAAGGAGGAATAAAAATTTAATGCTTTTAGAATGTGTTTGAATTTAAGTGACCATTAACTCAATATAAACTGCTATATGTGTAAGATGTTATATATGAACATAATGGTAACCACAAACCAAAACCTATAATAGATACACAAAAAAATAAAGAGAATGGAATCCAAGCATAACACTAAAGAAAACCATCATACCAGGAAGGAATAGAACAAGAGAAAAAGCAAGGAACAGAGAAAAACTGTAAAAACAACCGGAAAGCAAATAAGTACATACCTATCAATAATTACTTTAAATATAAATGGAAAAAAAAATTCCAATCAAAAGACACTATATGACTGAATGGATAAGAAAAACAATACCCATTATATGCTGCCTACAAGAGACTCACTTCAGACCTAAACCCATGTACAGACTGAAAGTGAAGAAGGGCTGGAAAAACATATACCATGCAAATGGGAGTGAAAAAAAAAAAAAAAAAAAAAAAGCCCAGGTGCCTTATAACAAACAAAAGAGACTTCAAAACAGACTATATCAAAAAATAGAAATAAAATAAAAAATAAAACAGACTGTAGCAAGAGAAAAAGAAGGGCACTACGTAATGATAAAGAGAACAATACAAGAGGATATAACAATTGTAAATATCTATACACCCAACAGAGTAGCACCTAAATGCATAAAGCAATTATCAAAAGACATAAAAAGAGAAACTGACAGTAATACAGTAATAGTAGGGAACTTTGGCACCCCACTTACATCAATATATAGATCAGCCAGACAGAGAATCAAGGAAACAGTGATTGAAAGACATATTAGGCAAGATGGACATAACAGATATTTACGGACATTCCAACCAAAACCAGCAACATATACATTCTTTTCAAGTCCACATGGAACATTCTACAAGACAGATCATGTTAGGCTATAAAACAAGTCAATAAATTTAAGAAGACTGATATCATATTAAGCATCTTGTCCAACCACAACAGCATGAAACTAGAAATCAATCACAAAGGGTGCCTAGGTGGTTCAGTTGGCTAAGCATCTGACTTCAGCTCAGGTTATGATCTCACAGTTCGTGAGTTCAAACCCTGTGTTGGACTCTGTGCTGACAGCTCAGAATCTGGAGACTGCTTCACATTCTGTATGTGTCTCTTTCTGCCCCTCCCCCACTTGTGTTTTTTTTTTTTCTCTCTCTCTCTCTCTCTCTCAAAAATAAATACACATTAAAAACAATTTTTCTAGGGGAGCACCTGGGTGGCTCAGTTGGTTAAGTGACCAACATTGGCTCAGGTCATGACCTCGTGGTTTGAGAGTTCAAGCCCCGGGTCGGGCTCTGTGCTGACAGCTTAGAGTCTGCAGTCTGCTTTGGATTCTGTGTCTCCCTCTCTCTCTGCCCCTACCTGGCTTGTGCTCTCTCTCTCTCAAAAATAAACAAACATTAAAAAAAATTTTTTTTAAGCAATCACAAGAAGGAATCTGGAAAGAACACACATACATGGAGGCTAAACAACATGCTACTAAGCAATGAATGGGTCAACCAAGAAACCAAAGAAGAAATAAAAAAATACACAAAGACAAATGAAAATGAAAACACAGTGGTCCACAACCTTTGGGACACAGGTAAAGCAATTCTAAGGGAGAAATTTACAGCAACACAGGTCTACATCAAGAAATAAGAAAAATCTCAAAACAATTCAACCTTACAAAGAATTCAACCTTACAACTAAAATTAGGAGCTAGAAAAAAGAACAACCAAAGCCCTAAGCTAGCAGAAGGAAGGAAACAGTAAAGATTAAAACAGAAAAAAGAGAAAAGATTAAAGCAGAAATAGAGGATTAAAAAGTAAAAGATCAATGAAACCAGGAGCTGATTCCTTGAAAAGATAAACATTGATAAGCCTTTAGCCAGACTCATCAAGAAAAAAAGATAAAGGCTCAAATAAATATTTCAGAAATAAAGGAGAAATAACAACTTACACCACAGAAATACAAAGAAGCATGCCAATAAATTGGACAATCTAGGAGAAATTGATAAATTCTTAGAAACATATTATCTTCCAAAATCAGGAAGAAATAGAAAACCTGAACAGACCAATTACTAGTAAAGAAAGTGAATCAGTAATCAAAAGACTCCCAACAAACAACAGTACAAGACTAGACACTTTCAAAGGCAAGTTCTAGCAAACATGAAGAGCTAATACTTATTCATCTCAAGCTATTCCAAAAAAATAGCAGAGAAAGAAAAACTTTTAAATTCATTCTACAAGGCCAGCATTATTACCCTGATACCAAAACCAGGCAAAGACACTGCAGAGAAAGACAACTACAGGCCATGATCTCTGACAAAGATGGATGCAAAAATCCTCAACAAAATATTAACAAACTGAATTCAACAAAACATTAAAAAAGCAATTCACCACAATCAAGTAAAGTTTAGGTATGGAAGGGTGGTTCAATATTCGCAAATCAATGTGACATCACATTAACAAAAGAAAGGATAAAAACCATATGATCATCTCAGAAAAAGCATTTGACAAAATACAACACCCATTCATGATACAAATTCTCAACAAAGCAGGTTTAGGTGGAACGTATTTCAACATAATAAAAGCTTTATGTGGAAAACCCACAGCTAACATCATATTCAATGGTAAAAAACTGAGAGCCTGTCTTCAGATTAGGAACAAGACGAAGATATCCACCCTAGCACTTTTATTCAACATAGTACAAGTCCTAGCTGCAGCAATCAGACAAGAAAATGATACAAAAGGCATCCACTGGTAAAGAAGAGTAACTCATTATTTGTAGATGACATGATACTATATATAGAAAACCCTAGACTCCACCAAAAAACTATTAGAACTGATATATTAACAGTAAAGTTGCAAGACACACAATCAATATACAGAAATCTGTTCCATTTCTACAAAGTAGCAGAAAGAGAAATTAAAACAATCTCATTTACAACTTTACCAAAAAGAATAAAATACCTAGAATAAACTTAACCAAGGAGGTGAAAGACCTGTACTTTGAAAACTATAAAACACTGATGAGAAAGTGAAAGTGACAAACACAAATAGAAATCTATTCCATGCTCACAGGTTGGAAGAATTAATATCATCAAAATGTCCATACTGCCAAAAACAATCTACAGACTCAATGCAATCCCTATCAAAATACCAACAGCATTTTTCATAAAACCAGAACAAATAATACTAAAATTTGTATGGGACCACAAAAGACCCTGAATAGCCAAAGCAATCTTGAAAAATAACAACAAAGCTGGAGGTATCATAATCCCAGATTCCAAGATACATTACACAGCTGCAGTAATCAAAACAGTATATAGTACTAGCACAAAGACACACAGACCAATGAAACAGAACTGAGAGCCCCGAAATAAACCCATGCTTATATATTCAATTAATCTACAACAAAGGAGGCAAGAGTATACAATGGGGAAAAGACAAGTCTCTTCAATACATGGTGCTAGGAAAACGGGACAGCTACATGCGAATGAATAAAACTGAACCACTTTCTTACCCCATACACAAAAATAACCTCAAAATGGATTAAAGACCTAAATGTGAGATGGACAAAACTCCTAAAAGAAATCACAGGCAGTAATCTCTTGGACATCAACCTTAGCAAACACATTTATGGATATGTCTCTCCAGGTAAGGGAAACAAAAACAGAATTAAACTATTGGAACTGTACCAAAATGAAGAGCTTTCATACAGCAAAGGAAACCATCAACAAAACAAAAGATAACCTACCGAATAAGAAAAGATACTGGCAAATGATATATCCAATAAGAGATTAATATCTAAAACATATGAAGAAGTTCTACAACACCCCCCCAAAAAAAAAAAACAAAACAAAACAAAACAAAAAAAACAAAAAAAAAAAAACACAACAAATAACCAGATTAAAAAACAGGCAGAGGACTTGAATAGACATTTTTCCAAAGAATACATACAGATGGGCAACAGGCACATGAAAAGATGTTCAGCATTGCTAATCATCAGGGAAATGCAAGTTAAAACCACAATGAGGTATCGCCTTACACCAATCAGAATGGCTAAAACCAGAAAGAATTAACAAATGTGGAGAGAAAAGAACCCTCATGGACTGTTGATGAGAATGTAAGTTGGTACAGGCACTGTGGACACCAGTGGTGGAAGTTCCTCAAAAATTAAAAATAGAAATACTATATGATCCAGCAATTCCACTACCCAAAGAAAACAATAACAGAACTGAAAAGATATATCCATCTGTGGGACTCCTGGCTGGCTCAGTCAGTAGATGCAGCTCTTGATTTCAGGGTTGTAAGTCTGAGCCCCACACTGCTGTAGAGATTAGTTAAAAATATAATCAGAAAGATGGGGCGCCTGGGTGGCTCAGTTGGTTAAGCGTCCGACTTCGGCTCAGGTCACGATCTCACGATTTGTGGGTTCGAGGCCCACGTCAGGCTCTGTGCTGACAGCTTGCTGAGAGCCTGGAGCCTGCTCCAGATTCTGTCTCTCTTTCTCTCTGCCCCTGCCCCACTCACACTCTGTCTCTGTCTCTCTCAAAAATAAATAAACATTAAATAAAATAAAATAAAATAATAAAATCAGAAAGAAAGAGGGAGGGAGGGGAAGGAAGGAAGGAAGGAAGGAAGGAAGGGAGGGAGGGAAGAAGAAAAGACACACGCATCCCTATGTTTATCACAGCATTACTTACAACAGCCAAGACATGGAAGCGACCCAAGTATCCATCAATAGATGAATGGGTAAAGAAAATGCAGTGTATATACTATAATGGAATACTACTCGGCTATAAAAAGAATGAGATCTTGCCATTTGAAACAACATGAATGAACCTAGAGGGTATAGTGCTAAGTGAAGTAAGTCAGAAAGAGAAAGACAAATATTTTATGATTCCACTTATATGTAGAATCTAAAAAACAAAAACAAAAACCAAAAGGCAGATTCTGAAACACAGAGAACTGGTGGTTGCCAGAAGGGAGGTAGGTAGAGGGAATGAGAGAAATAGATAATGGGGATCAAGAGGTACTAGCTTACAATTTTTTTAATTTTTAAAAAACGTTTTTATGTTTTGACTTATTTTTTAGAGAGAGAGAGAACACAAGAGAGCAAATGGAGGAGGGGCAGAGAGAGGGAGACACAGAATCTAAGGCAGGCCCCAGACTCTAAGCTATCAGCACAGAGCCCAACACAGGGCTCAAACTCACAGACCATACCGCAAGATCATGACCTGAGCCAAAGTCGGAGGCCCAACTGACTGTGCCACCCAGGCACCCCATAAGGTCCAAACTTACAATTGTAAATCACAGAGATGGAAAGTGCATCATAAAGAATATAGTCAACAACATTGAAGGAGCACCTGGGTGACTAAGTTGGCTCAGGTCGTGATTTCGTCATTCAGAGAGCAAGCCCTCCATCAGGCTCAGCGTGGAGCATGGAGCCTGCTTGGGATTCTCTTTCCCTTTCCCTCTGCCCCTCCCCTGCTCATCCTTTCTTTCTTTCTCTCACTTTCAAAATAAATAAAATTTAAAAAGTAATAATAATATTGCAGTAATAATGTTGTATGGTAACAGATGGTGACTACACTTATCGTGGTGAGCACTGAGAAATGTAAAGAACTGTTGAATCAATGTTACATGCCTGAAATTAATACAGCATTGTATGTTAATTATACTTCAATATTTAAAAAAAAAAAAAAAAAAGACCTCAAGGAAACTTTTGGGTGTGATGGATATGTTCATTTATTGGTTGCAGTGATGTTTCATAAGTACATACCTATATCAAAACTTATCAAACTCTACACCAGAATTGGCCTCTTGGCTAAAACATGGCTTGCTTAAGGCTATCCTCCCAGAAGTTTCTACTTGTCATTTCAATTACACTTAAGTAATAAAAGTCATGCCTTTCTCCTAATAAATTCTAAACTCTCTTTTACTAACCAACATAGATTCTTGGATTTCCTCTCATAACATGGTTCTTGTTCTCATGAAACCATAAACATTTAGACAATAAGATTAAAAACAATTACCATCTCCAACTGATCACCGCTTGAAAACCTCACAGATCAGCATTTATTACCCAACAATTACTACAAGAAACCCAAATCAGAATTCATAATCATGAATTCCCTAAGATCACAATTTTCATCAATAATATCACTCACAGCACCTCGCTAATAAACCAACCTTAAACACAAATCCTATTGCCAAAAGAAAATACTTCCATTTTTAAATCTTGCAACTTTATAAGCTAATTATGCTTCCGACTTATTTTATACCAACTATTCACTTAACTTCAAAATCATGCTTTGAAGCAAAAGATAAATCAACAGGCAGTAAGTCTCCTCCTGCCAAAATTAAATCTTACTAAGATGGTCACTCTCAGAAGCAAGTATCTATTTATATCAAGCTTCAGAATGTTCATTTTGTATGAACCTCTGCTTATGACCTTGCCACCTAATTTGTTTCAAAATTCCAATTTCGGCAACAGATTCCAATGGCAGGGAAGTTCCTAAGGACTGAAGAGCAATTTAAGGGTCTTTTTTATTTTGTTCAGTAAAACTAAAAAAACTCTTACAGGGGGGGAAAATAGTAAAGTAGTATGTATAGAGTTTGAAAAATCCAACAGTATTGCAATCTCTGAAGGGATAAACTGTGGTATATCCATACAATGGAGTAGTACTCAGAAATAAAAAAAAGAACTACTGATATGTACAATGTGAATGGACCCAAAGGCATTATACTCAATGAAAAACCCCAAACCCAAAAGTTTACATACTCTCTGATTCCATTTATATAATATTCTCAAAATTATGATGATGGAGAACACATCAGGGGTTGCCAGATGCTAACGAGATAGCAGGAGGGAGGAGTTTGCTTGTGGTGATGCAACAGTTCTGTTTCCTAATTGTGGATATAGTTACATGAATCTATGTATTTGATAAAATATCACAGGATATATACTAGAAAAAAAAGTTTATCTAAAAACTGCTGCCTACAGTTAATAGTATTGTACCAATGTTCATTTCCTGGTTTGCTAATATACTACACTTATGTAAGATGTTATCATTAAAGAAAGCTGGGTGAAGAGTACCCAGGAACTCTACACAATTTTTGTGATTTCTTATAAATCTAAAACTGTTTCATAATAAAAAGTTTAGTAAACATAACAAAAAGAAAACAGACAATGTAGAGAGAAAAAGAGCAAAACAATAATTAATAAACTCTGATTTGAAAAAAATATTATAACCATAAAACAAGGAGAGGGATATTGTTTTTAAAAAAAATAGAGAATGAGCAGTCTTAGAAATTCAAAACACAACAGCAGAAGCTTTAAAGGATTACTAGAAGAACTGAAAGATAATATTGGGAATGAAAGACAAATATAGAAAATAAAGAGAGAAAGGATGAGAAAATTAGAGAATTAATCAATGAGGTCAACATTCAAATAATATATGTTCAGAGAGAAGAGAGAAAATGGAGGGAAATGATACATAAAAAATCTTCAGAAGTAACTGATATTACTAAGCAGTGGAAGTAACTGATATTACTAAGCACTGCTGCTGGTATCCAAGAGAAACTAGTTGTAATAAATACACAAAAAGTAAAATATCTATAAAGTGAATGATACTCATTTCTGTGTGGCACCCTTATATAGTACACACATATTACAACCTTATGTGAAAGCACTTTCCTAGTTTGAGCAATTATATTGCCTATATTTAAACACTTCCAGCAACTAACATCATAACCTGGTGCATCTTATTAATGTTTGTTGAACTTAGCTGAAGTTTCAGGGTACATATAATATCTAAGCATTTCCCTTCACTGGTTGCTTATTCTTTGCTGTGTGTGTGTGTGTGTGTGTGTGTGTGTGTGTGTACAGGGATACAAAGCTTTACAGTTTATAAGGTGTTTTAAACACTTAATCAAGCTTTTAACATATACCGTTTCTTAAAAGTGAGGTTAGCATCCTTGTAAATTTTGCATTAGATGTTCCTATCCATTAGCCTGTCCTTAAAAAAGCAGTATTTTAAAGCCTATTTTTATTTTGGGGAAAACTAAGTTTTTATTACTATAACAAGTATATTTTATGTTTTAGTTTTTTTAACTAAGCCTTTTAAATGATTTCATATTAATATATTTTTAAGCACTTAATCTGTGTAAGCTGTTTATAGTTTTTAAGGTGTTAAGAGATTCAAAACCATGACTCATGGACCACTTGCAACCCATTACTTGATTTTGTAAATAAAGTTTTATTAAAACACAACTATGCCCATTCGTTTATACATTTTTATGACTGTTTTCACTCTATAATGGCAAAACTGAGTGATTATAATGGATACTGTGTAGTCCACAGAGTCAAAAATATTTACTATTCACCCCTTTACAGAAAATGTTTCCCATTTCTACATTGAGTGTCAGTAACTGTGATGATATAAGAAATGCTATCAAATTTCTAAGTCTATTTTCAACAAATTTAATGCAAATTTCTCTCATCTTCCGCCCCACCCCCTTTTGTCAATTAGCCTTTCTATAAGCTTTTTTTCTGCTTAGTATATTGTCAGTTTCCCAAGGAACAAAGGCTAATTACTGAAAAGGGAAGCTCTCAACTGGGGACTGAGCTATGGTCTCAAAGGTCATCTGTAAGTCTGTTGTTTAATCCATTTTTCCCATAGAAATATTTTAAATGTTACTTAAATCCCAGATTTCCCCACTAAAAACAACTTTAGCAAGAAATACAGCCCAAGAGTAGTTTTAATATGAGTCCTAAATCCTAACATCTTTCTCTTCCTAAAAAATCCCATTGTTAGATTGTCAACAAGTCTAGTAAGGCAGCTCCAGGGAACAACAAGCAGCAAGAAAGTTCAATAGAAAAAAGTACCCTTGTACACTGTTGGTGGGAATGTAAATTGGTGCAGCCATAGTGGAAAGGGTTCCACAAAAAATGAAGGTATGAAGATTCCTCCAAAAATTAAAAACACAATTATTCTATGATCGATCCAACAAGGTGGAATCCAACAATTCCACTGCTGTGTATTTATCCAAAGAAAATGAAAACACTAATTCACAAAGATATATGCACCCCAAGTTTACTGGTTATTTACAATAGCCAAGATAGGGAATCAACCCAAGTGTTCACTGATGGATAAAGAAGATGTGGTATATATCCACGGTGTATACATACATACATACATTCAAGGGACTGTTACTCAGCCATCAAAAAGAATGAAATCTTGCCATTTGTCACAATGTGGATGGAACTAAAGTGTATTATGCTAAGTGAAATAAGTCAGAGGAAATCAAATATATGATTTCACTCATATGTGAAATTTAAGAAACACAACAGATGAACATAGAGGAAGGGAAGGAAAAATAAGATGAAAACAGAGAGGGAGGCAAACCATGAGAGACTCTTAAATATGGAGAACAAACTTGGGGGTTACTAAAGGGAAGGTGAGTCGGGGGGTGTGTTAAATGGTCGATGGGCATTAAGGAGGGCAATTGTTGGCATGAGCACTGGGTGTTATATATAAGTGATGAATCACTGGGTTCTACTCAAACCAATACTACACTGTATGTTAACTAACTTGAATTTGAATGAATGAATGAATGAATGAATGAATAAATAAATAAATAAATAAATAAATAAATAAATAAATAAAGGGCTTTTGCTGTTGATACCAGTTAACTTTAAATTACATAATCTAACTTATGTCAGATCAAGTGGACAATGCAAGAAAGGATGCAAAGGTAGAATCAAGTGACCAATTCAGAGGCTACTGCAAATAATCCAGGTGAGAGCTAAAAGCGACTGGGACCAGAGTTGTAGCAGCAAACATGGCAGAGTGGACTAGCCTAGATATTTTGAAGAATAAGACTCTGAAATTTCAGTGGTGCCTAGGTGGCTCAGTCAGTTAAGTGTCCAACTTCGGCTAGGGTCATGATCTCACAGTTCGTGGGATCGAGCCCTGAACTGGGCTATGCACTGACACTTTGGATCCTCGGTTTCCCCCGCCCCCATCTTTGCCCCTCCCCTGCTCATGCTCTCTCTCTCTCTCAAAAATAACATTTAAAAAAAGACTTTGAAATTTCAGAAATCAAATGTAGGATATGAGACAGAGGAGTCAAGGAGGACTTTATGATTTTGGTCTGAGCAGCTGAAAGAATGGAAGTTCCATTTCCTGGATGAGAATGACAATGGGAAGCTTAGGTTTGAAAAGGATACATATATCTTAGACATGTTAAAGAATGAGATGGGGGGCGCCTGGGTGGCGCAGTCGGTTAAGCGTCCGACTTCAGCCAGGTCACGATCTCGCGGTCCGTGAGTTCGAGCCCCGCGTCAGGCTCTGGGCTGATGGCTCGGAGCCTGGAGCCTGTTTCCGATTCTGTGTCTCCCTCTCTCTCTGCCCCTCCCCCGTTCATGCTCTGTCTCTCTCTGTCCCAAAAATAAATAAAAAACGTTGAAAAAAAAATTTAAAAAAAAAAAAAAAAAAAAAAGAATGAGATGTTTATTCAACATCCAATGCAGACATCAAATAACGAGTTAGACACATAAGTCTAAAGTTCCGGGGAGAGGTCTGGGTTAGAGATAAAAATTTAAGAATTGGAATCTCCAAATACTTGACATTCTCAAGCAGCTCCCTACCATAGAAAATTATAAAGTAGCTTTAAAATATAGCTAACCACTATTAAAAACTCCACAGATCTAAATTAATGGTCAGATATATTTTGTATCTATTGATTAGTCATTCATTCAACAAATATATACTGAGTACTTTATGCCAGTTGCTATTCATGACTGAGAGTAATATTATAATGCATACATAATCACATACTGTTAAAGGTGCTTCAAAAATTACTATTTTTAAAAACCTTTTGGAGCACCTATCCTACTTATTACTAAAGGGGGGAAATAAAACAGTGGGAAGAAAGGTATGAAATACAAGATTTCATTTTAGAAATATATATCAAATTGTGAATATTTTAACTAATTAGTTTCACAAAACACCTTTCTAGAGAGAAATTATAGCAACTCCACAATCACTCATATTTCCAAATGTCCTTTTGAAAACAGACTTATTCCATTAAATTCCCTTCTCTATGCCTCATGCTAAAATTTTAAGCAGTAAAAGAATTAAAATTAAAAATCTAGGCAGCTCTTTCTGCCCATGGGTCCTGTCTCCATGCTTCAATAAAACCACCTTAAAAAAATAAATAAAAATTAAATTAAATTAAAAATCTAAACTACCCTGCTAAACTAAACTAGATTGATAAAATTAAAGAATGAGAGAATTTACATCAGAGGCCTTTTGACACCGGGCATTCAATATGCCTAAGTATTATCATGAGAAATAACTAGAGAAACACAGAATCTAAATTCAGGAAAACCCTTTTAGAAATGTAATCTAAACACCTATCTCGTTTCTGAATCTCATCTACCAAGTTCTCATGAATTGGCTGACCTATTGCTGTTAATGACAGGGAAGGGTAACTTTTTTTTTTAAACAGTTTTGTTCCACCTTTGGAAAGCTGACTTAGATGGTTTTTCTTAACATTAAAGCTTAATTAAACCTTGTCATCCGACCCTAGTTCAGGGCTTTGGGCCAGTTAATTCTTTGTTGTGGGGGAACTGTCCTGTGCCTTGTAGGATGTTTAGTAGCAACCCTGGCCTCCACCCACTAGGTATGAGTAGCACTCCCTCTTCCCAGTTGTTAACAACCAAAAATGTCTTTCAGACATTGCCACAGCCAAATGAGGAGCAAAATCATGCCTCTAGTTGAAAACCACTGTCCTAGCCCTATCTACTAGGACCGAATAACAGTAACAACAACACTAAGATCTAAGCAGTTAATACATGCCAAGCACAATTCTGAGCACCTTACATATATTTTCATTTAATCCTCAAAACCATCCCCAGTTGAGAAAATGGAAGCTTTATTTTTGAGAGACAGAGAGAGACCGAGCATGAGTGGGGGAGAGGCAGAGAGAGAGGAAGACCCAGAATCCCAAGCAGGCTCCAGGCTCCGAGCTGTCAGCACAGAGCCCAACACGGGGCTCGAACCCACAAACAGTGAGATCATGACCTGAGCCGAAGTCAGATGCCCAACCAACTGAGCCACCCAGGCTCCCCAAGAAAATGGAAGCTTTAGAAGCTAAGGAATTCACCTAAAATTAGATAGCAAATTAAGTGGCAGGTCTGAGATGGGAACGAAGCAGTTCAATTTTAGAGCTCATGCCTTCAATCTCAAACAAGTCTGACTCAAACCAAGTCTAATGTCATTTCCAAAGGGCAAATCTTCACATATCTGAAGATGCCTCTTATAACGAGATTCCTTAATATCAATCAGGGTTGCCCCCAAGACCTCTAATCAGTTCCTTAAACTTAGAAGGTTTCTAACTTCTTCACATCCTTCCTCTGAATATACATAGAACTAAAGACAATACTTTGGTGTACAGCAGAGTGGCTCTAGCCTTCTTTTCCATTAATTATGATGGTTTTTTAGTGGGGAGGGTGGGGGAGAAAATGGGATGATGGCAGTTATATTGTACTTTTGTATCAAGTTTACTGCCAAAAACCACCCCCAGGTCTTTTCCATGTGCAGTGTTTTAAAGCCATGCTAACTTAATGTATGTTAGTGTTTTTCAGGTCTTACGTAGATTTCCAAAAAAAAATTCATTTTAATTTAGTCCAACAATACCAACTCAGAGATCATACTGGATCATTTAATTGATCATGCACTGTCCTTCTTTGTTCATGGTCACCTATAAATTTGTTAATTTGCCTTTTCCAGATGTACAACGAGACAAAGCAAAGAACAAAGCCACCTTCCAAGATCATTAATCTTGGGTAGGGTCATTCAAAATTGAAATCATGTTAACATAATCAACTTGTAGCTAACTCATTTTTCCTTCACCATACACCCAAGGATATAAAAAAAGACTTTACCAAAAACTAAGCTTAAGTCCAAATACATTATATTGCTACTAGTCAAACAACTGCATCAGAAAAAAAAATCAAAGTTGCTCTGACCATCTATTTTTAGCAAACCCATTCTGGATCATTTTTAACCTATTTTTCTTCAAGTTAGTCATAAAACTACCCTTTCATTTTTTGTTCTAAAATCTTCTACTTCTCAAAATCAGACCTAGATTCCCTATCTTTTAGTACTTCTTGTATTCTAAAACCTTTAGAAACCACAAATACCAATAACCTTAAAATTTTATAGGCATTTCCTTTTGTAAAGGTTAAGATGTTTCAACTAGCTGAGAAGGTAATCCATTTAACTAGATGTATTCTTTATCTCTATCCCCATGTTGTCTTTTATGTCCTTCATAGCAATGTTTGCTTTGTTATTATGTATTATTGGTGGTAGTGGTGGTTTGTTCTTCCTCTTTAAAAGAGAAGCTTCCTAAGAGCTAAGGGATTTTTTCTCTTCCTTCATTGCTAGGCATTATTATTACACTTTCCTTGATTACCTTTTTAAATGTATTATAAGAAACCCTTTGGTTGGTCTTTGCATTTTTTAAACATCTCAGCTCATTTGAGCTCCTGCTTTCCTAATTTTCATAAAGATTTATTTTTTATAAACTTTATTATGGCAACCTTAGCTATTTGCTCTGTTTTAAAAGTAGTGCATATCTTTAAAGAGTTTATTGTGTAATCACACTAAGGATCTTTTTCTGTCCAAAAAATATCAAAATTACATTTGTACTTAACTCCCTAAGACATTATTCCTTTTTAAGAGAAATTTATCCTATAGAATCATGATATCTTTTCTCTAATCAAAAGTTGGGAAAACTCAAATTGGCAAGTTAAAAAATATATACACACAAAACACTATGCAGTTCTTAAGAATTATGCTATAAAAGACTATTTCGTGACAAAGGGGATGTTCATGATTGTTTAAAAAAAGGGTTATATAACAGTATATACAGTAGTAATAATTCAAAACCACTTTTAAAGATATGTGTGATTTTATATTTTTATATACACAATAAAAGGTTAGATGCAAAAATATTTAAAGTATATTTCTTTTGATCACAGCATAACATTTTTGTTTTCTTCTATGTGCTTTCTATATTTATAAATTCATGTAATGAATATGTATCACTTTTACAATAACACAGGCATTATTATTTTAAGAGAACCAACAAAACCAAAGAAAATATTCTATAAAGTATTAGACAAAAAGGTCTAGCTTGAGATTTCTGCTTTTATAACTCTATTTCTAAAACAAGCTTAGAAAAACATTTCTGGTCACCAAACCACAAAAAAAGCCAACACAAGATACCAGTTAGCCTAAATATATAAATAAGTCGTGACAACCATTAAGATGACCATTCAAACTTTTAAAAATTAAATGGGGGGAAATCACAAGCATTTCCCGTCATTTCAAGGAAAGTCTGTTATGAACCATTTAAAACCATTAAAAACAAAAAAAAAATGTTAAAATGTATATTCTCCCCCCCACCCCAACCCCCACAAAATGAAGGGTCAGTAGGCTAGGGATAATGAAGACAAAAGAAAAAAAATTAGTCAAATTGTTTAATACTGAGCTAAAATTTCCAAATATAAATAAAGTAAGCAATGTCACCTGTTAAGATTGAAAATCTCATAACAAGAACAATTATCTTTACTTATAAATTCTGTGTGGTTGAAAATAAATTTGCAATAATCCAAAAACTTATCTGATTTACTCTCTATTTCAATGGCAGCATCTTATTCAGAGTCTACGTTCTAAAAGACTAGAAAAAAAGTCATTTTAACCAATTAAAAGTCATCATTCAAATGTATTCAGTTTTGTAAAATACTACTACATGTAAGTGGTTCAACTAATGATTAATTCATCCAAAAGTAAAAATGTATTTACCCCCTTCTTTAGGAAATTATTTCAACGATTTTATTTGTATATCTTGAATTTCATTTTCAAACATATTAAAAATATTATTTTAAATTAGCCTTTCCTTAAATTTTTTATGATAGTCATAAAAAACAATACCAAACATAATGCATTCTCAAGTTACATGAAGATTCTACTAACACTTTAAACGAAATAAAAAACAAAACATCAAACCCATGAAAACAGTAAAAACACACTCCATTTATTTTAAATAACTTGCCATTAAGCTGACAATCAAGACATATGATCTTTTCATCCAGAAAAGTAAATGATCATAATGAAATAAAGGCCAAACATCTTTCTCAATCTCTCTCATATTCATAGATGTATAGAATTATAACCCAGTGATATCATGTAATAAATGAATACACACCTTACTTTAGTATATGCCAAGGTAGACACACAAAAACAAGAAAAAAATTCTGAAATCAGAGTATAAAGGGACTCTGCTTTTTCAAACAATGCAGCACTGAAAGCCAGGTCAGCATCCTTGGGCATTACTAGGAAACTTTAGCACATCTGATATTTCCATCATCTTCAAGATTCTTCTGAACATCAGAAAATATGCAGTCTCCCCCTACCTCACCTGTCCACAGACTTCCTCTAGCTTTCCTCCCTCTACTATGTAATAATGCTATTGCGGTTATTTAGGCTGCAAATGTTCAGAGCTACAACCCCCTCTACATATTAATTCAGTTCATTTTCTCACAGACACTGACTCAGCCGTGGGTTGTGCAGCACTGACGTTTCTAACCAAACAGCATCGTGTGAGCTGTGATCATCCCATTTCTCCATCTCTGTGCAGTGATTGGATATTGTAATTGATAGACAGGCTGAAGAAAACTCAGGAGATGAGGGCTTAGTGATATGTAGCTATGTTGCCAAATGCCATCTGTAATGCTAATTCTAGCTCTGCCAGCTTGCCAGGTTTTAGAAAACTAGGATGCAGCTAACTTTCTTCTTTTCCTTTCAATATCTTATTGTGTACTCATTCTGGGCAGTAAAGCTTCTCTTTAAAAAACAAAGGAAAAATATTCTGTGTACTTTAAGAATCCACTCAAGAACTATTCTTTAAAGTAACCAAACTTTTCTATTTCTAAACTGAGACTACAAAGTGGCTTAAAAAGGAAACTGTAAAGCTCAATCTTCACGCAGTCTCAGAAGAAATGAGCATGCGTACTTGTATGTGGGAATGAAACCTTGCAGCAAAGTCTGATATTGAATGTGTATGATACGTTTATCTTTAGTAACCTGAGCAGACTGCAGCTCTGAGTTTTAAATAGTTGTATTTAACCCAATTCAAATATTCAAGAGCTTTTAATAAGCATATTGTCAATCTAGCCATTTTAATGCTAGTTGTACAGAAAAGGTGTTCTTTTTCCTTTTTAAATACAAAAACTATTGTAATTTATAAAGAAAGCTGCTGCAATTCAGGCCAAATACACTTCAGCTGAAATGGATCTTTCAGCAAGCTACAAGGGCCTCTACACAAGTATTAACTACACAACTATTCAAAAAGAAACAAAGTTCAGTAATTTATTAACCCATTTATTTGTATGCACTTGCTTAAGCCAGAGGGAAGAGACACCCTGAAGTACATCCGTGTTGAGATTAGCTTCCTTGTCTTGTCTTTTATATCACAATGCTATACATACCAAATCTACATTCAAAAGAAAATTCAGAGAAGAAAGTACCTTAAAGTTTATTAGATGGAAATGAAACCACAAGGCAATGCCCACTAAACCCTCAAACCTCACTGGTAAGCATACCTATATAGTAACTATTGTTATTACTTTTAGAATTCAAGAAATTTATTTTTACACTTGCCAGTAAAGGTGGGGGAGAAAAAAAGACTGAAAAATGCATGCAATTCCAAAATGGGAACAGAACAAAATATAAGTTTAAACAAGACAACTTTTTAAATTATGTGTAAAAACTGAATCACTAAGAAATAAGGAATGCTCATTTCTTTGCTGCTAAAGACTGAAGGTTTGTGTCCCCCCCGCCGAATTCATGTATTGAAATGTATTCCCCCAATGTGATAGTATTTGGAGGTAAGGAGGTAATTAGGTTGAGGACAAAGCCCTCATGAATTGGATTCGTACTTTATAAAAAAGACCCCAGAGGATTCCTAGCCCCTTCTACCATGTGAGGACACAGCAAAAAGAGAGTTGTCTGAACCAGGAAGGGAGCCCTTATTAGATATCAAATGTGCCAGCACCCTAATCTTGGACTTCCTAGCCTCCAGAACCATATGAAATAAATTTGTTGTTTATAAGTCACTTGATCTACAGTATTCTCTTATAGCAGCATGAACAGACTAAGACATTTACTTTTTATAAATTTAAATCCCCAACTCAGTTTCAGGTGGCAACATGACCATCTATATTTCTTAGCCTCTATGATCCAGAGATGACCATATGACATAGTTCTAGCCAACAATTTATAAGTAGATGCCTGCCTGCTAGAAATTTCTGAAAATTTTAATTTCCTAATACAAATGAAACCCCTTTCCCATTGCCCCCTTCTCCCTCATTCTTGTCTGGAAGGTAGACATGATGGCTGGAGCCATCTTGCAATCATGAGAAAAAACAAAGAATATCAGAGATTTTTGATCCTAATATACTTAAGCCACTAAATCCACATCAAGTATTGCCTACTTGTGAACTTACATAAAAGAAAAACAAACCTCTAACTTTAACCGTGTTTAGTCTGGCTTTCTTTCACTTAAATATCCCTAAATAAAATACAAAACATTAAAAAAAAAAAAAAAAAAAAAAAAAAAAAAAGGATGAGAGTAGGTAGAAGCATAAATGAAACCCAACTGGTCATGAGTTGATATAACCTGAAGTTGAGAAATATGTACAGAGGAGTTTATTATACCCGTTTTCTCTACTTTGCATATATTTAAAATGTACCATAATAAGTTATAAACATTTTTAAAAATAAAAAGAATGAGAAATTTTGTTATAAATTTTAACTTTGCAATTTAGAATTTGGATGGTCTTGGGCAAGTTTATTAACATCATTTTTTTTTTCATCTGTCAAATGGGGACGGTAATACTTCCTATTCATAGAGCTCCACCTTCCAATCTAGTCACAGTTACCTACAGAAAGTCCCTGGCAGGAATGTCCTCCATCTACCTAATCATCCAAAGATTAGTTCAAGTCTCATTTTTACCCACTCAAGTTGATACTGAATCCTTCTCTGAACTCTTATTTTACTACAACTCACTACCACAGTTCGGTGCCCTGTTGTCCTCTAATTGTTCCACGTGTGGATATTAAAGCATTCCATGCTGGTACCCTGACAAAGTTTTTTTTTTTAAGTTCATTTTATTTATTTTGAGAGAGAGTGCATGCACACACATGCATGTGGAGGAGGGGCAGAGAGAGGGAGAAAGAGAATCCCAAACAGGCTCTGTGCTATCAGCACAGAGCCCAACACGGGGTTTGATCTCACAAACCGCGAACTCAGGACCTGAGCAGAAATCAAGTCAGTTGCTTAACCAACTGAGCCACCCAGGCAAGCTGAACCCTGACAAACTTCTGAATCTCTCCTGCAATGAGTACAAGTTCTTAACAATATTTGCTGATTGTTAGTTTGTAAAATCTCCCAATTAATTTAATATCGATTCCAAAAAAATGCCATTTTTAAAAAGTCAAATTGTATACATTTTTAAAGTATCCTAAGTCATATGTTCCTAAGTGTATAAGATCAAGAGGTCTCTAAAAGTAAGCTATTTTCCCTTGGGCAGAATTTCCATAAATGTGGTTAAAATAAGCCCAAAGGAGTTCACGGTCTTTTCATTTAAAACAAATAATGTATTGGTATTTTTTTTCTATTTCTCTTTAATATTTTTCACTGAAACAACCAATATTGATGCAGTCTACGTGAAAAAAAGCATCAAAAAGTTACTGATGCTATAGCTATCAAGAAGAGCTATGATATTTATCACTGAAATACAGGAATGAAAAAAAAAATACTGTTAGTTTTTATAAATTTTCCTCATTGTATGCATGCACCTTTTATAAAATAAACAATAGCTTATTTTTACCTATATATGAAGTCACCATTTTACATATAATGTAGTACTGTACGTTAGCAAAAAAATATTAAGAACTAGAAAGGATAACATAGAATTCACCTGGAAAATGTATACAACATAGCAGATATAAATAGCCCACACTTAATGAGATAAAACTAATTTCTCTTTAATCTCAAAGACAAAATAATTATCCATATAAGCAGGATAAAGAAAAAGTACTAGAGCACTGGTTGAAGCACACACACATACACACACACACCCAAACACACACACACCCAAAAAAACAAACCAAAAAACACTCATACCATTGTTGTGCACTTATAAATTAATAAGTCAACTTAACTTTTTCACTCAAGACCTCACCACATTAAAAGTCCACAATAAAGACAGACATCTCGTCAGGAGACTTTTTTAAAAAGTACCAATTTCTCATATTTTCTAGCTACAGCATATGGTTTAAAAGTACCTGGATTATTTCTTTAAAATTACAAAACGGATTTCAAAAAAAAAATTACAAACAGGATTTCAATATCATGGCATTTTCACGAAAACTACTAACAGTTATCAGATTAGAACTTTACATTCAAGTAAGTTAAATGCCTGTTAATATTCCCTAAGTAAATATTCACAAAGCACAATACTCTATAGGAAAACATGCTTACATACCTGCAATATGTGAGGTTTATGAGCTGCCAATTAACACAGTAAATTATCAGATAATGAAGTGTTCTAAATGAAGTATTCCTCATTAAGCTGCACAGCACAAAAAGCCTTACATATAATATATAAATGGGCTGAAATTTTTGAAATGAATTTCATTCAATGCATCAAACTTTAAATGAACCTGTAGAGTCATTGCAGAAAGACTGATTTTCCCATTAGTATCGAGATGACAACAAAATATGACATAGCCTGTAAATTATTATATATAATCTACACAGACAATATACTTAGAACACAAAATAAATTTCAACTAGAGAGTTTTAAATACAAAGAGCTAACCTGTCTTGCCAGGGTTCACAGTTAAATTAATTATAGCATTTATTCACAGGATCACTAAGGAGATTTTAACATTACTTAGAAACAAAAATTCAAATAAATACAAATATAAGAAAATTATAAATACAAATATAAGAAAATTAAAAGGAAAGAAATGCTTCTGTACAAGTTTTTAAAGGAGGAATACAAACATAATTCTTTGTAAACCAGCCCCCAACCCCTGCAGGACTTGCCACAACCAAATGCAGTTTGGTTCTTTATAAAGGTCAATTTTATCAGAGCTTTGATATGTGAAATACATATTTTCTACCTACCTTGAATGTTTATAAAGTTTACGAGGTCTACTATGCAATTTCCGATCCCAATTCTCTGGATCACTGGAGTTACTGTCATAAGGATGAGGCCGTCCTGCCATCCCACTTCAAGCTTCCTCACACTACTGCTCTGAAAGCATATGTAGCACCCATAACCTACGTGAAAGAGTAGTGTTGACCTTTAAATCTGGTCCACGCAGAATAAAATAGTCAACAATTTCACATGCTTTCTGACACTATTGTGACAGATTTTTAAAGTGATGAACAGGATTATAAAATATCAGACATACAAACTGCCACAAATGGGATTAAAACAAACACCATAAGTCTTTTTAGGTACTTTTCATCTGATTCGTCTATCAAATCTGCTTACCCCTATGCAACAGTTTAACAGTGTGTTATTTATACTTAGCAAATACACTTAACTGCCCTCTGGGTACCTCAAGTTTCCAAACATTAATATAGAACCAAAAAAAGCAAAGCAATTCCACAAAATGATTCTTTTGGACAAAATTTCACCTGGAATACATTTCTTAATTACTAAAAGTTTTAAGATGCTTAACAAAGCATCTAGTAAAACCAAATAACAAAGCTGTTATTTCTTTAAGAGCCCCTGTAGAAATTTAGTGTGGGCTCTAAAATAAAAGTATGTAAACACCGTGATGTTTCCTTACATTGTAATTACCACAAAAATACAGTATTGATGTGATTCATACATTTCATGCCTTTTCACATGCGAGACTTGTGACTGTTTTTTCTACTAAAGTCATTAAATTATAAGAAAATTAACAATAGCTTTACAGAACACCTGAGCTAAGTACTTTAAAGTATATTCACTATCCAATTTAACCTTTACCTTACAAGGTGGGCATTATTATCATAAACAGAATACAAAATGGTCTCAGTAGTTTAGTAACTTTGCCAAGATCACAATGTCGGTAAATGGCAGGATTATACAGAATAATGAGAATTTATTATATGGAATGAAGTCTTGATCTTGATAAATGTTCAAGCAGGAGTATTTTGTTTGGATATAATCAAATTTGACTTTCAGAGTCTCCAAACATCAAAAACAAACAAACAAACAAACCACACACACACAACTAAATAAGGTTAGACAATCCAGAACAAAGTTATAGAATTTGGACCAGAACAGAGGTTTCCTGACACCCACTCCTACATGCTTCCTATGCACTTTTCCAAGATGGATTTGATAGAGGGAAGTGAGGGGAATTGTACATAAACATCAAAAGGAATCCAGATTTGGAAAAATACTATACCTTACTTTTATAAAAAATTCCAATACAATAGGGGTGGCTTGGTTGACTCAGTCGGTTAAGCGTCCGACTTCAGCTCAGGTCATGATCTCGCAGTTTGTGAGTTCAAGCCCCGCATCAGGCTCTGTGCTGACAGCTCAGAGCCTGGAGCCTGCTTCAGATTCTGTGTGTGTGTCTCTCTCTGTCCACCCCTCCCTCCCTCCCTCTCTCTCAAAAATAAAGATTAAAAAAGAAAAAAATTTTTTAAAAATTCCAGTACAGTCTCATAAAAAATGCTGAAGGTAAATTCATTCAAATTTTGAATCTACCTCAGAGCTCATAAAAAAGAATTACTTCCGTAAAAAATAAAAGGTTAAAAAATATAGATTTCCACTTTACAGAAATTGCTTTCGCTATTTGATAATTTTTTCTTCATAGTTAATTAATACTTTCTTTTCAAAAACAATTGAAATCTTACAATAAGTGGACACTTTAATATAATAAATATGTAAACAAGTAGGTAGATCAAGGAGTGAAATTAAAATAACAGAAAAGGAGGGCACCTGGCTGGCTCAGTCAGAACTCTTGATCTCAGGGTTGTGAGTTCAAGCCCCACACTGGGTGTAGAGATTACTTAAATAAACTTAAAAAAATAATAGAAAACGCAAAGTCAGAGAATTGTACAATGGCTAATTCAAATTGCTAAGTAAATGCCACACAGTTTATATGCTGAATGCTCCTGGAAAAGGAAACCTGTTTCTTTAAGGATCAGTGAATAATTAAAAATCAATCAGATATCAGAGGAACATAAAAACTATAAAATTATTTTGAAAAAAAAATTGCAATCTCACTTCAGTTTTTAATTATTAAAATGTATTTACTAAAAAAGAAACTCTTTAAACTTCAATTTGATATTGTATCTACTTATCTGTACAGGAGAGATGAGGCAGAAGAGAAGGGTAAGAAAGAACAAATCAGACAAAGGAAAATGTCAGAAAAAGGTGGTAACAAGTATCGAGAAAAATAAAAAGGAAAAATAAAGACGTAGAGAGGCTTAGTAGGTTGTGTAGAATGAGATTTAGAATTTTTTCCTTACTTTGGAGGTCTTCCAATAAGCTATTTCAGGCATTAACATTTCTTTACAAGAGCGTTTTATCTCCTCCTGACATTTAACTATAAGACACACCCCTCTGGATACCCAAAGATGTCCACTGGGGGAAGAATGATAGAGAAAGTGACTAAAAAACAGAACCTCAAAGAATATATAAGGCAAATTCAGATCTACATTTTCCAACATTTTACAGTGGGTAGCATGTAGGTAGCAGATGGGAAATACCAGTAGGTCTTACTAATCAATCTATGAAAATTAATAAGCATGTATTTTACAGCCAGACACAAGAAAGTAAAGAATTTCAGATGAAAGTTATCAAAAAGGTCAACTGAAAAATCATATTTACATTTGTCAATAAAACTTGGGTATCACCATGTGAAAGATTTCTTCCCAATCCTTACTCCCAATAGTCAAGACTACGAACAGGCTAAAAACAAGGGAAATTCAAACTGCGATATCTGGAAAAAATATGCCTGTATTTGCCTACATGTGCTGGCATACTTTCAAATGTTATCAATAAGCTATAAACAAGACTACAAATAGATAAAAGGTAAATGACACACATATACTAGTTTGAAATGTGTAATAATTTCTTCTATTTTAATCAATCTCTGCATCATAGTGACATTATATTTTATTTCATTTCATTCATTCATTCATTCATTCATTCAAGGACTTACTGAACACCAAATATGATACGCCAAGCTATTTATAAGATGCTAAATCAAGTTGGGCATTGTTCCTGTGCTCCAAATCTCACCCTAGTAAAGGAAAAAAGCCTCAGTTGATGGCTCCACATACCACTTACTCCTGTGTCTCTCTCCTACCTGCATAGTTCTTACACCATTACCCAATTCTTCATCTCCATTAAAACTTGGGTGTTCTTTAGGATTCCATCTTCATTTGCTGGGTCCAGGGAGACAGCGGACAAAAAAACCATGAGGATCAAACCCTTGAGAACACCAGGTTTTACATACTACATACACTGTTTTCATTATCTCTGAATTCTTCAATAAGCACCCCAAATTCAACAATGCCAGGCTCTATCTTGGCCTCCCACATCAGCTAATGTCATCTCTATTCACTAACTCAAGAACTCCGAAGTCATCCTTGACTTCTCATTTCCCAACATCGAGTCTACTTCAAAATTTTGACTCCTCTCCCTTTTCATTCGTAAGGCTGCTGCCTTCAACTGAATCCTTAACATGTATCAGTAAGGATTTTGGTTGACCTCTTTATCACCATTCAGTCTATACTAGCTGCACTGTAATCAAAATTATCTAAGAACTTTTAATGACTCTCCATGTCCTGATCTAAACTCCTTACCATAAAAAGATCCTTTAAAATAGAGGACTTTTGGCTCCTCAGTGTATACTTCATACAAGGCAAACTAAAGTTTATTATTGTATGGATCTTGTAATCATCAAAAACATAATTACTGGACTACTAGAAACAAAGTTCTTAGAAAACACGTCACAGTTCATTGCTTTTTTAGGCATGACAGAAATTGTGGGGAATAAACTTAGGAATTGCCTGAGACTGCACTGATGGGTTAACAAGGCATAAAGAATTAGAAAGCCACAGGATGAACACACCCAAGTTTGGGTAAACAAGATTAGGTAAACAGGGCATAGGCTCCCAGTACAGGACAAAGATATAGGAATAGAAAAGCCTCAGGATGAAAGCATCAAAAATGAGGTAAACAAGATTAGGTGTTCAGGGCTGAAATGCCACCCAACTTAGTAAAATAGCAGAAAGCTGCTTTCACAGGAAGGAAGGACCAAAATAGGTAAACAGGTAAACAAGACTATGGAAAACAGCCAGCAGAAGTTGCCCTGAGTGGAACTAATTAGCAAAAGAAAGGTGCCTTGTTGACCCTGAGGTAGCATGTTTCGTCTTTCTTGTCCTCTTGGCCAGTTTAGGTAAACAGAGGTGGCGCCTCCTGTCTGCTGTATACAACCTCCCAGCAAGCACCAGAATTTTGTTTTGTACTGACCCAAACCCCTAACACTGCATATCTTCAAAACCTCTTTTTCCCACGCCCATGAGTTAATGTCCACGGTTTCACTGTATCCTTGTGCACGCCCATTCTGATCCTAATCAAAATGGAGCAAGGGTCAGAGCAAGGACCCTTACTAGGGGCTCCTGTCTCCTCCCAGACATTAGCCTCTCTTGCATTTCAATTTTGCGTCCACTCTCTTGCTGGACAAGAGAAAACTCCAGACCCAGAGCCTATGACAAGAAATAATCTAAATTCTAAATAATTTAGATATAATCTGTGCAGAGGGAGGAACAACTAGGCCAATTGGCTAGAGACATGCATTCAGGAGACTGTCAAAAGTCAACTAGGAAAAAGGCAATTCAATTACTTCTCTTCTCTTGGATATTACTATTAAAAAGGGGGTGTGGGGGAACAGAATCTTCAAGACTATAATAACATAAATAAGTGGTCTTTAGGATACTATTTCCAGGTAGTATTAATTAATGGCAATGATTCATAGAAAAGTTTTGTTGTTTTTTTTTTTTTTGAAAAAAGGATAGTACATGGAGACTTTATTCTGTCCTATGTTATGTATCAGTGGGCTAGGAAGTTTAATTTTCTCCTATTTAAAGCTCAAAACAAGCTAGTATTATAATCATGTTTTATAGATGAAAAGATCTTAGAGCTAACATTAGAATCCCAGTCTAACAGAAAGCCCATGTTCTTTTTTTTTGTTTATTTTATTTTATTTTTTTTTTGAGAGAGAGAGAGATGGAGGGCGGGCACATGCACAAGAAGGGCAGGGGCAGAGAGAGAGGGAGAGAGCATCTCAAGCAGGCTTCTGTCAGTGCAGAGCCCAACGCGGGCTCAAACTCACCAACCAGATCATGACCTGAGTCAAAATCAAGAGTCCATGCGTAATCAACTGGGCTACTCAGGTGTCCCAAGCCCATGTTCTTTCTAACATACTAAGCTAGGTATACAGAAATTCATAACATTTGTTCCCTACAGCCAGCAGATGTCTTTTTTTAAACTTCAGCCATCTTGTGGCTTTGTTCATCCTACTGGGATCTCATTCTGAATAGTGTCATTATATGAGAACTTTTCTATTAACGGGAAATTGTTTTTATCTCTCAAACTTTGCAAACAAAGTAATTCAAGTGTGGTGGTTACTGGAGAGAAAGACCTGATAAGTAAGTGGAAAAACAATGAAAAGAATAAAATCACACAGTGATACCAGCCCGAAGAGCCAAGACAAGATTGCCTTTGGCTGCAAAGAAAGGCAAGTATCCAGAGGATATTTTAACTACATCAATAATTGGAAAGGCTGGAGAGAATGAATACTGCTACAGATAATTGTGAAAGAAAAAGAACAGGCTGGGAGGAGGGGGTTGCCTGGCTGGCTCAGTCCGTTAAGCCTCAGACTCTTGATTTCAGCTCAGGTCATGGTCTCACACTTTGTGAGTTTGAGCCCCCTGTCGGGCTCAGCACTGACAGTGTGGAGCCTGATGGGATTCTCTCTCTCCCTCTCCCTGTCCCTTCTGCTCTTTCTCAAAATAAATAAACTTAAAAAATAATAAAAACAACAGGTGAGAGCAACTTTTTAAAAGTTTATTTATTTTGAGAGGCGGGGAGGGGCAAAGAGAGGGAGAGAGAGAATCCCAAGCCGGCTCTGCGTTGTCAGCACAGAGCCCAACATGGGGCTCAATCTCAGGAACCCTGAGATCATGACCTGAGCTGAGATCAAGAGTCAACACTTAACTGACTGAGCCATCCAGATGCCCCTAGAAGCAACTTTTAAAAGAAAAGTAAACCAGAGGGGTGAAAAGAAACCTGTACAGGCAGCCAAGTTAAGCAATCATGTGAGCCTCCTACAGATAACAATGATTTAAGCCTTGAGAAAATACTTTTTTAATGTTTATTTTTGAGAGAGAGAGAGAGAGAGAGAGAGAGAGAGAGTTCAAGCAGGGAAGGGGCAGAGAGAAAGGGAGACACAGAATCCGAAGCAGGCTCCAGGCTCTGAGCTGTCAGCACAGAGCCCGACGTGGGGCTCAAACCCACAAACCGTGAGATGGTGACATGAGCCGAATTCAGACACCTAACCAATTGAGCCACCCAGGCCCCCTGTAAACCTGGATAAAATATTTTTAAAACTACTGTTTAAAAGCACTGGCAAATATCCCAAAGCATAAAGTAGTGAAAGAAGAGCATATTCTGAAAGGTAACAGAATTTTGTGTTCAGATGAAGTTCTTATGCTGAGTGCCCTTCCCAATCCCCTAGAAATATGGTGAAGGAAACCAGCCAGCCATACAGCTCAAAGTAGTAGAGAAAACAATTCAGAACTAGAAGTGCAGCTGGAAATTTAAGTCAGACATAGTGGAAGTGAAAGAACCACACAGAGGTATGGCCCAAAATCTAAACATAAATTCTACTAGGCTAAATTACACATGCATGGAGGAGAGACTCCAGGCCCTCTGTGGTAGACTACAGAGGAATTTACCCTTGAAAGCTGCATGGCATAAGATCTAGGAGTTTGATGCTTTTTAAACCGAGTGCAGGCCCAACCATACACAGCCCAAGCAGCAGAAAGCTGAAACCTTTATTGGCTTAAGAGTGTCAGAGGACAGAAACCACCAGAGCCAGAGAAGCTAGAAATTAAAAGGGAATATCCAAAAGTAGAGGAAGTACAGGGAGGGTGAGCTCCAAAATGTGAATGTAATCTAGGCCCAAATTTTTGGCTGATCACCAAATTACACAGGTGGCGGGAGCACTTTCCTCCACTCACTCCCAGGAGACCATACTAAAAACCAAGTAGCTGGAAGAAGTAAGAACTAAGCACAGATATCAGATGGTATACACTGCTTGGGAAACAATGTTTGCGATTGAGTCCAGGCAACTTAATGGTCCACTAGAACAAAACAACAATACTCATAAGAACATTATAATCAATACCCTGGTTTCTGCCAAAAATTATGCGATGCAAAGAAATAAGAAAGTAAAACAGCAATCAATAGAAAGTGACTCCAGGTAGGCCCAGATATAGGATTTAGTGAATGACTTCAAACCACATATTTAAACAATTAAAGGAATATATTCAAAGAACTACAATAAGAAGGTGGTCTTGATGAATGGCAGAAAGGGATTCTCAATAAATGAAAATTATCAAAAAATGAAAACTTCAGCTGTAGCTAGAAAGAATAACTAAAACGAAAATTTCATTAGATGGGCAAAACAGCACACAAGATGAGGAAAAAAATAAGGGAACTTGAAAACAGATCAGTAGAAATTACCCAATCCATAGACTACAGAGAAACAAAGACTGGATGTTATCTGTAAACACAGGTGGGAAAGCATCTAACAATACAACATGTAAGTAATTAGAGTTACTACTGATACACTCAACAAAATGGAATCTCAAAAGTGTTATGGTAAGCTAAAGAAACTAGACTCAAAGGTTCCATACCAGACGATTCCATTTCTATAACATTCTTGAGAAGACAGGGATATAGAACAGAACAGCCAGGGCCTAGGGCTTGGGGAACTACACGGGGACAGCACAAGTTAATTTTTGGGGGGGGGGGGGGGGGGGGGGGGGGTGATGGAACTATTCTATATCTGGATTGCGGTGGTGGTAGTTATGCAACTGTATGCCTTTGTCAAAATTCATAAGACCTGTACACCAGAAAGAGAATTTTATTGGATGTAAATTTACAAAGAAATTCAAAAAGAAAGTGAAAAAATTAGCAGAGATGTTTAATACTTATAATTATCAAACATATTAGCATGACATATTTAAATCAAGTTTTAATCAAAAAACCTAAATCATATTGTCCCCATTACCATCAAGGATACTTCTAGCTATCTTCCCACTGCTCACTGCCATAATGACACACATAACTTTTGATAATGAAAACTGGTGGGAACCTTTCTACTTCTGCCACAATACTAAGTGACTAAGACAAAAAGATTTTGGAATCAGAAAAACTAGTCGTATGACTTTGTAGAAGCTTCTTAACCTCCAAGTCCTCAATTTCCTTAAATGTGAAAAAATAACATAATTCTCATTACCATTATTTTCTCTATTACCTATAACTTCCAATCAAATTGTTATAAAAAATAGATGAGTCAGGGAGCACCTGGGTGGCTCAGTCAGCTAAGCCTCTGACTCCTGATTTTGCCTCAGGTCATGATCTCACAGTTCATGAGTCTGAGCCCTGAGTCAGGCTCTGCGCTGACAGCAAGAAGCCTGCTTGGCATTCTCTCTCCCTCTCTGCCCATCCCCTGCTCAAGCACATGCGCTTGCTCTCTCTCTCAAAATAAATAGATAAACTTTGAAAAAATATGAGTCAGGAAACCTTAGATAGTAACACAGTGCTGGGCACATTGCTGACTTTCTCTAATAGACTACTGAATGCGAATTTTGTATATCTCATTAGCTCATTCGTGACTTTCTAGTTGCCTTTTGAGATCACAGAAAATGAGAATTCCTAGGAAGTTGCTCAACAATTAATGAGCACCTATAATGTGCTAGATGGTTGGAATAAAAAGATGAAACGGGTATCATCCATGTCCCGGTTCAAAAAAAAACACACAAAAAAAACGCTAAAATAATCACAACACAGGAGCAGGGGATGAATGATTAGGGAGGGATAGGATTTCTACTCACTTTCAATTATCTTTATTTCTCCAGGGAACTGACCCTCCCTGTTCTACTTAACATCAAAAATACCTTAGACTTTTCAGGGTCATCAAAAAACCACGCACTTTAGACAAAACTGCTGATAACACTTTTAGCATCTAAATCAAAACCTTATGTCATTCCTATAATACTTAGATGAAAACAATTATTTCACTGTTAGCTTACCCATAAATTTTAATGCATGGAAGAACAAACCAACCATCCTCGTTTCTAACCTCAGCAAAAACTCCTTCAGTTATTTTTATCATAGCATTCCTGCTATATCCCAGAAGCTTAAAATTTTAAAATTCTCTCTTTTGGAGATAAAAGTCCCCTGCGACATAACAAATTACCATAAACCCACCCAATGGTTTACAGCACACATATTATTTTCTCAGTTTCTGCTGGTCAGGAATCTGGCGGAGTTTAGCTGGGTCCTCTGCAAGGCCACAATGAAGGTGTCAACCATGACCAGATCCTTATTTGGAGGCTCAACTAGAGAAGGATCCACTTCCAAGCTTACTGTGATTGTAATAGTTCATTTCCTCATAGTAGTAGGATTCAAAACTAATGATGGAGAGATAGCAAACATGCTGGCAAAATGGAGTTTTATAATTAGGGAACATCTCATTACCCTTAGCATATTCTTCTGGCTAAAAGGAAATCACATATTCTGCTCACACTAAAGGGCATGAACACCAGCAAGCAGGGATCAGAGGAACTACCTCAGAGTCTGTCTGCCATATTATCCAATATATTCTATCTATGTATTACACTAAAAGCTTAAGATTCTGCTCAGCCCTTGTTCTAATTATACATACCACTATACTAACATACACATACACACAAAAAGCATACATCTATTTTCTCTCCTTGACTTCACACATTTGTCACAGCAAAAACCTGAAACCAATCTAAATGTTCATCAAAAACAAACTGGTTAAAACTCTGCATAATATCATGCAATCAGTAAAAATGAGATAGATAATATGTATACTAATAAGGAAAATATTCCAAGATACATTGCTACATTAAAAAGCAAGGTACAGATGTGCATTATGTACCTCAGTATGTTTTAAAAATTCATATGCAGGGGTACCTGAGTGGCTCAGTTGGTTAAGCATCTGCCTCTTGACTTCAGCTCAAGTCATGATCTCACAGTTTGTGAGTTTGAGCCCCACAATGGGGCTTGGGATTCTCCTTCTCTCTGCCCTCCCCCACTTGCTCTCTCTCTTTCAAAATAAATAAAAATAAACTTAAAAAAATAAAAAATTTAATTAAATTTAAAAATAAAAATACATATGCAAACCAAACACGATGTGCCTAGCTGGCTCAGTCAGCAGCGCATGTGACTCTTGATCTTCGGGTTGTGAGTTCAAGGCCCTTGTTGGGCATAGGGCTTACTTTAAAAATAAATAAAATATATATACCCGTGCATGCATATGTTTTTAAAATCATTATAAATATCACATAAAACTTATGACAAAGTTGCCTCTGCCGAAAGGCTGGAATGAGACTTTTCACTATATTCCTTATAGTATTTGAGTATAACACATGCTGTTTGCATAATACAGCATTATCTACAATAAAGTACTTGGAGGTGGCTCTGTTACAGAAATTATCTTCCCTGTTTAATTTTACTTGCTTAAGTGTAGTTTTTGTTTGTTTGTTTCGGACTGCTTCTACAATATGTCAATACATATTATAGAAGAGGAAAATATCTTTTTCCTCTACCCTTGGAAGTTCTCAACTGAAACCCCTGTAACAAAAGACAGATTAACAGAAGAAAAGCATACAGATTTGTTTAATATAAATTTTACATGACACTGGAGCGTTCATAAAGAAATTAAAACCTGAAGAAATCATTAATCTGAGGGTTCTTATTTAGTTCTTATGTGATGAAGAGTGGAAAGTTGTGGAAAGATGTAACAGGACAGAGTATGAGCTAAGTGTAGCAAACTGCCTGTTCCTCAGATTCTTCTCTGTATCTCTTCATCTTCAGAGAGAAGAATAATCCTTTCCTCTGGATAAAGGAAGATACCTCTCATGAGGGTTTTTTGACTTGCTTTAGGGACAGGTCAGAAAGTCCATCCTACACATGCCATTTCTCACATTCCCTCAGCTTAAAGTAATCGATATGCCAAGGTACCACATTTTGGGGTAGCATGTGCTAAGCCCCATCATTATGCACTGGTAGAATGTTTCTGCCACGTGTCTTATATTAAACTGTAAGATCCTTAAGGACAAGAAGAAAGTATGATTCAAGTGTGTCCCCACAGTTTAGTACAACTGATATATAAGCTTTTACAAAATGTTTTAACATTAAGATGAAAGAAATTTCATTTACACAATCTATTAGTAAAGGGGAAATATAAATTATGAAGATTTTTGGACAGTCTTAAACTTAGTTGCTTGTATTAAAAAAGAATAGTACCATATAATTATACCCATGTTTTAGTTATGGTAAAGAGCACCAATCATGTGAATCCTACCCTCAAATGAGCAAAAATTATAACAATTCAATTTTTATTGTCAATACTTGCTCTCAGGAGATATACACTAAGAAAGTGGGGTTAAAGGAGGGAAAGTATAGGAAATAGCCCTGAAAACATTTTAAATAATATTATCAAATAACCCTTAAGTTTCCCCAAAATATTCCTTAAAGCTGTGGGTCAATTTCACAGAAGGAAGCCCTTTCAATTGTCAAGGCTTGTCCTTCTCTGATTGGATACAGTTAAAGTAAGGCAAGTGAATAAAGTTAAGAAGTTTATTCAGGTTATTTTTATACTAGATTATGTCTGACTAAATTTTGTGTAACTAGTTCCATGATATCAAATTTAAATGATTTATGCTTTCGTTCAAAATGTATTCATTAGGTACTTAACATTTCTTCAGATGTTTTGCTAACCGCTAGAGATAGTCACAGATTTAATAAAATTGCATGGAATTTCCATTAAAAGTAAAGTTCTTTGGCTATTTAAAAGGCCTCCTTATTTAATCCACCAAAATGTAAAACTTCCAATGCCAACTCACATTCAGCCCCTGATCTTCCAGAGGCTACTTGGAGATAAAATCTTTGAGGTAATTGATTTTACAACTTCTATAGAATTTTTTTTTCAATATATGAAATTTATTGTCAAATTTGTTTCCATACAACACCCAGTGCTCATCCCAAAAGGTGCCCTCCTCAATACCCATCACCCACCCTCCCCTCCCTCCCACCCCCCATCAAAGCATAAGAGACTCTTAAAAATGGAGAATTTCTTTTTTTTAATATTTATTTTTGAGAGAGAGAGAGATAGAATGTGAGCAGGGGAGGAGCAGAGAGAGAGAGAGAGAGAGAGACAGACAGACAGACAGACAGAATCTGAAACAGGCTCCAGGCTCTGAGATGTCAGCACAGAGCCCAATTCGGGGCTTGAACTCAAAAACTGTGAGCCGAAAACCTGAAAAACCAAAAAACCAAAAAACCTGAGCCGAAGCCGGACGCTCAACCAACTGAGCCACCCAGGCGCCCCATAGAATTTCTATTCAAATTTTGCTGACTTCTTAGTCAAGGCACTAACACTTCAAGAAATGTTTGTTTTATCCCATCTTAAACAGATCAATGAATGTTTGAAAATCTTTCCACATCTTAAGCATTTTCTAAGTACCTGCATTACATGGATAGCATTTGTAAAGAACTAGATGCTGTTTATAGTGCTAAATTCTTAAAACTCACAAAAGACCTATGATTTTTTTAATATTCTAAAAAAATTTTAAGTTTTGTTTTCTGTTCATATGTCCCTATTTTTTCTTTTCTTGTATGACCAATTAGTATTGCATTCAAAACTGGAAACATCTTAATTGAACAAATCACCTTGACATAAAATTTAATATAGGCAAATCTCCAATAAGCTGATGAAGTGCCTAAATCAAAGGAGATTACATTCAACTCCTAAGAACAAGCACCCTTTAAACAAAGACTCTTAATTGTTTTCTTTTTTCCTCCATGACCCTTTAAAAAATATTTTTTTTCTTCTGAGACTTTTTAAATAAGTTATATATTTCCTTCATATAACCTTTATTATACTGTTCCATTTTGCCCTGTTCATTATCCCTGCTACCCTCTATTCCTTTCAGATTTTTGCTTGTTTATCTGCCATCAACTCAACAGGCCAGAAAAGGCCATAAGTATATTCAAGTTCTGGACTGTTGTGCTACCCAACAAAACTTCGTGTTTTAATGAAAATGGCTTATGTCTACACTGTACAAAAAGTAGCAACTAGCCATATGTGGCTATTAAGCACTTAGAATGTACAACTGAGGAAATTTTTAATTTTCCATTTTAATTAATCTAAATTTAAAAAGCGATATGTGGCTAGTAACTATCATATATGCCAGCACAATTAGAGGCAGAATATCAGAGCCTCCCCCACCAAAATAGTTTTGTCCTCTAAATGTTTCATTTTAAGGAATCTAAAATTTGCCTTGAGACAAATTACTTGCACACACACACTATACATATCTTTGTATCTTAATATTACAGGTAATGTTCCACTTATAAATAAAATAAAAATTATTTTCGGGGCGCCTGGGTGGCTCAGTCGGTTAAATATCTGACTTTGGGTTATGATCTTGCTGTTTGTGAGTTCAAGCCCCATGTTAGGCTCCGAGCTGACAGCAGAGACTGCTTCCGATCCTCAGTCCCCGCCCCCCCTGCCCCTCCCTGGCTTGAGCTCTCTCTTCCTCTCTCAAAAATAAACGTTAAAAAAAAATTTAACAAATAATAAAATTACTTATATTCAGAGATCATTGAGCCTTATTACAAAAACTAAAAGTCTGTGACACTGGTATATGAATAGACAGACAAAACAACAGAACAGAATAAAAGGTCCAGAAATAGATCCCTAAAACATGATGAAATTTTATATATGATAAAGAAGTGGTTTCTCAAATCACTTGAGGAAAAGACAGACACTAATAAGTGGTATTGGGACAAATGGATAAATAACATTTGGGAAAACTTAAAATTGAACACGTACCTCACAAATACTAGGATAAACTCCGAATGGATCAGCTATTATAAAAACTGAAATCATACATATACTAGAAAAAAAATAGGTGATTTCCTTTATAATCTGGAAGAAGGTAAAGCCTTTCTTATTTGTCTACATAAAAATAAACACCATTGTACTACAAAAAGCAGCAGAAATAACAAAACTTAAAAAATACTTTTCACTATATAAAAAGCTCTTTAAAAAGAGAAAAAAACCCACAGCTCTCCCCCACAAGAAATAGAGAATGTTCAAAAGACATGGGAAATTATCAGAAAAATAAAGGTAAATGGCCTTCAATCTATTAAAGTATGTTCAACCTAACTCATAAGAGAAATGCAAAATAATATCTCCAATTCTGACCATAAACTGTGTTGGTAAGACTGAGGAGAAACAGATATTCTCTACATTCTCATACACTGCTAATGAAAAACAAACAATATAACCCCCATGGAGAAAAATTTTATAATATCTAAATTATACAAATGTTTACCAGTCCCACTTGCAAAAATCTAGCCTGAAGATACAACTCCACAAATACTAAACAAAATATTCAAAATATATTCACTGTGGCATTATTTGTAATGGCACGAAACTGAAAGCAATCTGAATGTGCGTCAAAAGAGGCTAAATGAATAAACTGGTACATCGACAGAATGAACTACTATGCATCTATAAAAAAGAATAAGGGAGATCCCCATGTACAATTATCGATCATATCCAAGATATATTATTAAATGGGGGGGGCAAGTGAAGAACAAGTAGGATACGGTTTGTTTTTTTTTCTGAACAAATTATATACATATATCTATACATAAACACAAATATACATCTATTTATTTTTGCAAAAAGAACTCTAGAAAGATAAACAAGACACTAATAGAAATGGTTACCTACAGGGACAGATGGAAATGGGGTGAAAGCAATACAGATGTAAGGAAGGTTTTTGAGTATTCTTTTAATATAGTTTTGATATTTGAACACTGTGTTAATTTATATACTCTAAGTAAATAAAAGGCCTACTATTAGCATGTTCTAAACTGCAACACTCAGTTTCTTTGGTTTTGTTTAAATAAACAGTAGATGCACATTATAAATGTAAGTGCAGATTTAGTAGCAATGAAAAGGACTGCCATGTCACTCAAATGCATTCCAGTCCTATTAAATACCTCCATCTAGAATAGTAAGCAATGACCAAGACATTATCAAAATGGGTTCTTGAAGAAAAAGGTGAAGCTATCCTCATTTGGGAAGTTTACCAGACTAGTGGTAGGTTAAATATGTTTCAGCATTAAGTGAACTACAGCAAAATATTTACTGAGATTTTTCAAGTAGGACGGAGGTACAGGGGCTAGATGCATCTAATTCAGGAAACCTTGGATAACAGGTTGGATTTTCACATATATTATCTATGCTAATCCACATATCAATCCTATAAGACACAAGAGAGGTCTTCTACTGATGCCTTTCTAAAAAATTGAGAAACTGGCTTAGGCTTAAAGGGATTATGTTATTTGCCTAATGTCATATAGCTAATAAATAAGCTAGGACACAGATACATACCGCTATAGTCAAATTCAGTGTTTTTTCCAACATACTATATATATACACTGTCTCTCAAACTTAATACACAACCAATTAAAATGCTATTCCCAGAAAATAAAAAGTGCTAGTGGTAGCATTTCAAATCAGTAAGAGTTAGATAGCTGGATTACAGACAGATTCAAGGTTAGATACAGGTTCTAAAAAAAATTAACTGCTTACCTATTTGAGCAGAAGATCCTTTCCAAATTTCACATTAAAAATTTCAAAGTACAACATAAAATCACAACAAAATCAAGGAGAAAATATAAGTGAATAATTATCTGACTCAGAATAAAGAAGGGGTATCTAAGCCTTTCCAAGTCTCAGAAAAAAAACAAAACAAAACCATCAAGCCAAAGACTGCTAGTATGAGAAACAGGAATGTGCTGCCAGCCAATTTAAGCTAATATTCTCAACAAAAACTAGTAAAAACTTCATCAGGGATCAGATTTAGGATGGCACACAGGCTTCAAGAAGGATTGGTTAGACTACATAAAACTCAAAGAAAACTATAAAAGATTTTACATACAAAATAAAAAATTAAAATCTTAAATATATAGAGAATATTTATATATCCATATTAAAGTACCTGAATACTATGATGGAAAAATGGGCAAAGTTCACGAACTAGCAATTTACAAAAAGAATATGAGTGGCCAAAAAGGGGAAAAGAAGAAATATTCGACCTCACTAGTAATATAAGAAACCCAAGTTAAATCTGAGATGTTTAACCCATCAAATCGCCAAAGGTTTGCTGGTTGGTTTAATGACAAACAGTGATGGCTTAAGTATAGAGAAGATGGCTACTCAAGCTTGTGGGAATATAAATTGTAAAACTTGTAGGATATCATACACTTTGACACAAGAACCCTTTTAAAATTTTATCCTACAAATATTGTTTATCAAAGCATTTATGATAAGAGGAAGGGGAAAGGAAAGAGGAGGGAAGAAATGTTAATTTTTAAATCTAATTACATATCTGTTATATTATTCAAATTTTCTTTTAATTTCTTAAAATTTTTAAGTCGTTACATAGAGAATAAATGTGTGTGTGTGTGTGTGTGTGTGTGTGTAAAAAGACAGAGGCAGACAGACTGACCGACAGATTCTGGAAGCCATAATCTTTGGGTCATGGGATTTCAGTGCTATTTTCTTCCTTGCTCTTTGCTAAATGTCCCAAATTGCATGCACTGCATTATACTTTTTTGGTCGAAAAGAAATTACTTCCAAAAATATACTTTTATAAGTAATTTTTCAAAGTGCTCATTGTAAAACAATTTCAAAACCAACAAGTGTTCAAGACTACTGTTAAATTTATCAGTCACTAATGAATGACAAATGAAAGCAATGAAAGATGTCACACCACTTTTCTTCTAAAATGACACTTTTACCCCTTTCTTAATGTTGAGTTCAACTAATTTAACAACAACATATGCATACATGTATATAAATAATGCATATATACTGCTTTCTAGTATTATAAATACACTACATAAACACAAAATGGAAATTAAAAAAAGGGACTGAGTAAAGTATATATAAATGGAAGTTCTATTTTTTCTTTCAAATGGCACAACAAACAAGTTTTTCATACACTTCCAGAAGTACATGCAACCCACTAGGGAGATAACTGAAATAAATCACTCAGAAACAGGAGACTTGCAGATCTGTATTCTAGTCAGCTTTCCCACTACCAGCCAATAACTTTTATCAAAATCAAGTAAGAGGATTTATTCTGCACTTCAATTTATTCTTCCAAAAATCAGAGTATTAATGATTTCAAGTATTTTCAGCATTATGGTTTTATAATTCCACCACTAATAACTCAGCATTAACTTTTAAAAGAGAAACTCAAACATTGTGGACTACTCAATAAGAAGGAAACAACAGTGCCCCACAATTACCATCTTACAGGAACGTCTTGAAGAAAAGTCTCAATTAACAAATGAGGAACCAAAAGGGCTGAGCAGAGTGTGTTGTTTGCTCTTCAAATGTGAGAAAAATCAAATTCAATCCTGCATTGTATAAAGCACGCTGCCCTGAATGAAATAATTAGCTTTAAAATAATTCACTATTTGTATGATCATTCAAGAATAAGAAAATTATCAAAATACTTTCTTGTACAATTTTGTATCTGAGATCTCAGATTGAGATTCTGAGGTTTCTGAGCTTTAAAACTTATTTTTTTTAATTTTTTTAAATGTTTATTTATTTTTGAGAGAGAGAGAGAGAGCACGAACAGGAGACAGGCAGAGAGAGAGGGAGACACAGAATGGGAAGCAGGCTCCAGGCTCTGAGCCATCAGCCCAGAGCCGAACGCGGGGCTCGAACTCACGGACCGTGAGATCATGACCCGAGCTGAAGTCGGACGCTTAACCGACTGAGCCACCCAGGCGCCCCTAAAACTTATTTTTAAGGTGAAACTTAATGTAGTCTACAAATAGAAAATGTAGAATAATTTTCTACTTACCTGCTATAGCAGTGACCATCAAAGAAACAAAAGGGAAACAATCCAAATTGGTAAAAATGATTTTATTTTTTTAGAAGTAGATAACAGTATCCTAACAGATTATTTTTTTAATTTTTTTTTTTTTTTTGAGAGAGTGAAAGAGCACAAATGGGACACGGGTCGAGAGACAGAGGGAGAGAAACTTAAGCAGACTCCACACCCAGCACGGAGCCAGATGTGGGGCTAGATCTCTTGACCCTGAGATCATGACCTGAGCCGAAATCAAGAGACAGATGCTTGACTGACTAAGCCACCCAGACATTCCAAATAAATGATTTTTAAATTGCCAAACCATCTCACTCTACTATATGCTACTATTCCATCTGGCATTCAAATTACATAGAATTCCAGACATCAGTCAATGGATGCCTACATGAAAAGCAAGAAAAAGAACTTCCTATTGTTCAGTGCTGACTAGAATAAAAAACAACAAAAAAACACCTTTATAATTTCTAGTGGAAGAGCCATATAGCGAAGCTGTAAACAGCCATTTGAACTTGTTTCTATCCAAGAGAGATAGCTAGATGTAAATTTACCCTGATGGATGTGTGCTATTTTTGAAGCATAAGCACAGAAAAACGTACTAACAAGTGATAGTCACTTTACTATTTACGTGGCACTTTTACATAAGTTTTTTTTATTTCATTCTTAAACTCATGACAATTGTGTTCTAGTTCCACTTTTCATGTGAGGAAACAAAGGCTCATAGAGGTTAAGTAACCTCACAGAGCTAACATCTCTGTTTAAACTCAGATCTAAATGATCCCAAGTAGGGTAGTACAAGCAGAAAAGTAGGATTGTAATTAAAATGGCCTCAGAAAAGTGTTATGCATAGTTTCTAATAAAGTACTTCAATCAGTGATTCACTATGAGACTGTCATCCTCAGCCAAATACTAAATGTTAATTTCAATTTGTGACCAAAAATATTAATAGATAACTCATTTCAACTAATTAAAGATAAAAGTAAGCACCAAGTCCCAGATATTTTACATTTTCAATCAGAAAAATATAAACTATTAATTAAGGGCAATGAAAGATGCTTTGAATGGCAAAGATATCTCTTAACATCTTACTGATCTTCAGCAATCTACTGTGACATAAGATCACATATTCTACATAAAATCTTTATTCGTTTATGTTCAAGTTTGGGCTGTTTCAAGTACTCAGAGTTCACTGTATTCCCATCATCTACCACTAACATTTACTAACCTCTTGATCCTCTCTCAGGGAGGATCTCTGAATTCTGATTGCTTGTCTTCCATCTCTGTGCTTTAGATTGCTACCTGCTTAGCAAGGAAGTGTGTTTCAAGGATGCCAAAGTAAACCAGAGCAAGCCATAGTAGAAGAAATGCAATGTTAACTTGAACCCTAATAAACACTCTATCCAAAAGGATAAAAAATTATTAAACAGTTCTTCCTCCCTTAATGAACACCAATAACTACCTCTTCCCCCCTTACTGTGGGTTCATAACCAACAAAGAAACAAAATACAGGAGTCAAAGATAAAAATACAGCTAAAACCAGTTGCCAAAAAAGCTTCCTATTACTTCAAACATAAATTAAACTTACTTAGATCTGTAGCTTTCCAGTTCTTTTTCCCTCCTCAGGCCCCAGCCTGCTCAGATAAATCTACCATACACACAAGCAGAAAATGTACATCCTAAGAATTGGGAGCTCCAAAAACAGAACCAAAAGGCACTGAGCAAAAACATACTCAATCCCTTCTAGCTTCACCTAATGCTTTCTTGGGAAGACAGCTCAGGAGATAGAAAAAAGGAGGAAAGCTACTTCCAAAAGAGAACTTCCTACTTTACAAGTCATGGCAGAAACACAGGAAGCAGAAAATGTTTCCCCCTTCAAACATAATCTCCACAAATACACAACAGATTCTTCAGAATGTTTTTATTTTTTTTCAACGTTTTTTTTTTATTTTTTTATTTTTTTATTTATTTTTGGGACAGAGAGAGACAGAGCATGAATGGGGGAGGGGCAGAGAGAGAGGGAGACACAGAATCGGAAACAGGCTCCAGGCTCCGAGCCATCAGCCCAGAGCCTGACGCGGGGCTCGAACTCGGACCGTGAGATCGTGACCTGGCTGAAGTCGGACGCTTAACCGACTGCGCCACCCAGGCGCCCCACTTCAGAATGTTTTTAAAACTCTCAAACAGCAACACCTCACAAACAAACATATTACACAGTGCCTGTTTCACTTCCTATACTAGAGAGAGGAGGAGGGACTGATGAAGAGATAGTAGACTAGTCTGATTTGAGAAGACTGAGCTAAAAGGTAGAAAATCAAGTCTTCAAACTACCAAAGTAGTCCTCATAAAAAAAACAATATTCTCTGTAGTCTTTGTAGGCGTTATGGTAAATTTAGTAAAACTTTGTAAAACTACACAGTAGACAAAAGGGTACTTCACCATTTTATCTTCCTTTTCAAAATTCTCTCCCTTACCTAGCCTCCTCTCTCACCCTTACAGCCATCAAAGACCCTCCACCTTGCCTTCAATGTGCCTAAGGTCCACTTTTCTTCTTGGTCTGACCTCTAAACTTCCATTCCCTTCAGCCCAACTAAATATGAATCAGATTATGTGATTAAAGTATTTCATACTAATGGGTAAATGTGCTTTAATCCACGGGGTTCAATCCTACAAATATCACCAAGCTCTACAATGTATAATGCACTGTGTTTTGTCAAAGTACCTATTCTTACAAGAAAAACTAGTTAAATCAGTTTTTTAATGTACAACGTAAAGAAGAGGAACATGAATGCCTGCTTCACATCACACTCTCCCCATCCCATTTCTATCACTATGCACCTTCTCCTCACCCCATCTGCCAGGAACAGAATCCAAGGAACCAATACTGCTTCCAGTAAAAGTCAATGACTGAGAAGACAATGTGAGATGGCAGAGCAACCAATAAACATTCAAAACCATAGATGAGTTACAGAGGGTCCTCTGAATTTAACTTCACATATTAATTACAAGTACAATAAAGGGCCTCTCAATAAACCAATTTCCTTACAAGATACCTATAAATCAGCTTTGCTCAGAGTGTGAGTCATTACATGATACTTTACATGGAAAACCCGAAAGACTCCACCAAAAAGCAGCTAGAACTGATACATGAATTCAGCAAAGTCACAGGATATGAAATCAACGTACAGGATTATATCAATGTATAAAATTGGTTGCATTTCTATACACCAATAATGAAGCGACAAAAAGAGAAATCAAGAAATTGGCCCCATTTACAATTGCACCAAGAACCATAAAATACCTAGGAATAAACCTAATCAAAGATGTAAAAAGATCTGTATGCTGAAAACTATAGAAAACTTATGAAAGACACTTATGAAAACTATAGAAAACTTATGAAAGACACAAAGAAAAGGAAAAACATTCCATGCTCATGGACTGGAAGAACAAATACTGTTAAAATGTCAACACTACCCAAAGCAATCTACACATTCAATGCAATCCCAATCAAAATTGCACCAGCATTCTTCTCAGAGCTAGAACAAACAATCCTAAAATTTGTATGGAACCACAGAAGACCCCGAATAGCCAAAGTAATGTTGAAAAAGAAAACCAAAGCAGGAGGCATCACCATCCCAGACTTTAGCCTGTACTACCAAGCTGTAATCATCAAGACACTATGGTACTGGCACAAAAACAGACATATAAAACAATGAATAGAATACAGAACCCAGAACTGGACCCACAAATGTATGGCCAACTAATCTCTGACAAAGAAGGAAAAAATATCCAAATGGAAAAAAGACAGTCTCTCTCATACAGAAGAATGAAACTGGACCACTCTCTTACACCATATACAAAAATAAACTCAAAATGGATGAAAGACCTAAATGTGAGACAAGAAACCATCAAAACCCTAGAGGAGAAAACAGGCAACAACCTCTTTGACCTTAACCACAGCAACTTTTTACTCGACACATCTCTGAAGGCAAGGGAAATAAAAGCAAAAATGAACTATTGGGACCTCGCCAAGATAAAAAACTTCTGCAGAGCAAAGGAAACAATCAACAAAACTAAAAGGCAACTGACAGAATGGGAGAAGATATTTGCCAATGACATATCAAATAAAGGGTTAGTATCCAAAGTATAAAAAACTTAACAGTCAACACCTGAAAAACAATCCAGTATAGAAATGGGCAGAAAACATAAATAGACATTTTTCCAAAGAAGACATCCAGATGGCTAACAGAAACAGGAAAAGATGCTCACCATCACTCATCATCAGGGACATACATATCAAAACCACACTGAGATACCACCTCACGCCGGCCAGAGTGGTTAAATAACAATTCAGGAAACTACAGATGTTGGCGAGGATGCAGAGAAACGGGAACCCTCTTGCACTACTGGTGGGAATGCAAACTGGTGCAGCTGCTCTGAAAAAGTGTGGAGGTTCCTCAAAAAATTAAAGATAGAATTCCCCTACGACCCAGAAGTAGCACTACTAGGAATTTATCCAAAGGATACAGGAGTGCTGATTCACATGGGCACATGTACTCCAATGTTTATAGTAGTGCTGACAACAGCTGAATTACGGAAAGAGCCCAAATGTCCATCAACTGATGAATAAAGAAGATGTGGTTTATATATACAATGGAATACTAGCTGGCAATGAGAAAGAATGAAATCTTGCCATTTGCAACAACGTGGATGGAACTGGAGGGTATTAATGCTAAGTGAAATAAGTCAGTCAGAGAAGACAGATATCGTATGTTTTCACTCATATGTAGAATTGGGGAAACTTAACAGAAGACCATGGGGGAAGAGAAGGTGAAAAAAATAGTTTCAAATAGAAAGGGAGGCAAAGCCTAAGAGAGTTTTAAATACAGAGAAAAAACGGAGGGTTGATGGGGGGGAGGGGGGAAAATGGGTGATGGGCATTGAGGAAGGCACTTGTTGGGACGAGCACAGGGTGTTGTATGTAAGCGATGAATCACGGGAATCTACTCCCCAAGCCAACAGCACACTGTATACACTGTATGTGAGCTAACTGGACAATAAATTATATTTAAAAAGAAAAAAGAACCCTGAGTCATTAAACCATAAATACTGAGAAGTTTCTTCTTCAGTTGTTTCCATAGTTAAAATGTTAATAAGTACCAGTTCCATTTGCCCTACTGTACTTAAAAGTTATTAAGTTTGGCTATTAAACTTACCTGTTTTCAATTAGACCTGACATTTTCCCCAAATCTTCGTAGGTCTGAAATTCCAAACTAATTGGGATACTTGCTTTAAATCTTTTTTATTTTTCAGTTGTAAAATTTACTCATTCTGACCTATAACAGAGGTCCCAAACTGGAAAGCAGGCTACAACTACTGACAGGTTTGGGTTCAAGCAAAAATCAAAAGATACTGTGTTCTATTAAGAAGGCTGAAAACTGGGCCCATATTCATGTATGGCACTAAACAAGTGGACCTGAGAACTAGATTCCCTCTAAGATGAAGCATAAACCCTCTAGTGCAGTTACTTTCATCTGCCTGGTACCTGAAGGCGTAGGAGTTTGCTATTCATAATGTACTCCTATGAAAGGTGCATATTTTCCAGATCACTCTCACACTTTACCAAGTCACCTAAATGTAAAAAAAAACACAAAGCAGATCTTGCTGGCTTGCAATTTAATAGTTAATAACAAAAAAAATTTTGGCTCAGGTCACGATCGCACAGTTTGTGAGTTTAGCCCCACATCCAGCTCTGTGCTGACAGCTCAGAGCCTGGAGACTGCTTCAGATTCTGTGTCTCCCTCTCCCTCTGCCCCTCCCCTGCTCTCACTCGAGCTCTCTCTCTCTCCTCTCAAAAATAAACATTTAAAAAAATATTTTAAAATATTTTTTCATTAGGCTTTAAAAAAAGTGTAAGAAAGAAAATATTCTGACTGGTGGAAGGGTGACATAGAAGTAAAAAGCCCATCTGAAAGCTTTTTTGGGAGAAAAAAGGTGAAAGAGCTCAAAAACATTGTTGAGTTACTGAAAGCTTTCCTGATTGAACACTGTGTTAATTCCATGGTTTATTACCACACTCCATGCTTCAGAATCCCCCTTACTTCCTCTTTATGTATAACAATAGCAGATAGATCATAAACTCTGAGAAATGTTAGGGAAATTTATAAAACACTTTACACCTTCAAAAGTAATTCTCACACTCTTTTAAACAGTCTTAACAACCATCAAGTCCTTTCCCAAGTATTTTCTACCGCTTTTCAATTTACATTCAAATGACAACTGCAGTCCTCATTTTCAAGGCTTGGACTTCAGTCCTGGATGGGCTCTCTAGCACAGAAACTTTTTTTGGCCCTTATGGTTGCATTCCTCATTAGACTTCTTATTCCAATCTCTATGGTCTATTTCATTCAAAATTTATCCCTAATTCCCTCTCTAAAAGGCCTTGATCAAAGCCTTGTGTGCGGGGGGAGTGGGGGTGGGGGTGTCTAACCAAATAAAACCAATATACTGCGCTGTTTCATTGAGATTCATTTAAATTAAAAGCATGACGACTCTAAAAGACCAAAAAAAGTTAAATAATCTTTATATGCTAAGTGCACAAAGAGCCAAGCAAGTGACGCTCTATCTTTAGCAAGTGTGGACTAGCGACTTTTTAACATGGACTCTAAGTACTGACAACTACTGTACCAAATCCACGGGCTCTAGGGATGGTCACACTACCCCCACACTAACAAATTACCAAATTATGTCTCGTGCCCCAGCACCCCATTAAGGAGGAAAAAGGGTGTTACGGGACTTGCATCTGAAGAAGGAAAAAATAGGCAGCTTTTCTGTGTAGGTTTTGGGAAAACAAAGCTTCACCATACGTGATACTGTTACAGCAGAAAACCACGCAGCACATTTTTGGAGTCTCACTCCTCTTCACCCAAAGGGAGACTGCCTTGCCACTCTATCCTCTATTGTGATGCGCCCTCCTAAGGATGTCGCTGCGTTAGCCCAGTGGTGACAGAAAAAGGGGCGGGGCACGGGGTTACTCTGCCCAGGGAAGGAGGGATGAGGGTATCGCCTTCATCCCTTGGGGAAGGGCCTCGGGACTCCCAACCCAAAAACAGCACCGCCGAAAATCCAAATCCCTTCCTTGCCTCTCCGAATCAGGGGCCAGCTGCCGGAGCCCAGAACCCCACCCACGGTCTCCCAGCAGGGTCTGAGACACCCAGACCACCGCCACGGCAGCCCGGCGCTCAAGCCCAGATTCGCCCTCCGCCCCCTTCCTCTTTCGCCCAGCCCAGCCCAGCCTCCGGCGCCGCCCCCACCGAGTTCCCCAGGTGAGTCCAGTCACCCTCGAACCTGCAGTCCCTCTTGAGTGTCCAGGGAGGACCTAGGCGAAGGCGGGGGGCCAGCGACACCTCCGCTTCCTCCTCAACTGGGTCCCTCTGGAGGTGTCTGTGGCAGCGGCCACTCAGGCGGCTGCGGCCAGCAGAGCCGCCGGGGCAGGTTACAGGCCGGCTCCTAAGCCTCTTCTCGCGAGAGCCTGGAGTCCGAAGAGGCGAGGCTAGCGGTGTTCTCGCGAGGATGGCGGCTCAGCGCCCGGGAGTGGGCGGGGCGCCGAGGGTGAGGGTGAAAGAGGGAGCGGCCGCTTGCGGTGGGCGTTCTGCCTAGGGGCTGGGGTGGCGGAGTGCTGGGCGCCGGCCCTCACAGACGTCAGACCCGGATCCTCGGCGATCCTCGTGTCTGAGAGGCCCAAACCTCTGAATCCCACGTTTTTCCTTCGACTTCCTGTTACCGTTAGAAAAAAACGGACAGTGTCTCCTGCCCAGAGTTAGAGAAATAGCTCTGGGACCCCGAGTGCTCTAAGACGTTTCCCTTAATTGAGCAAACTCCGAAATGGCCTTAGCGAGCTCACCTGGCGGCTATTCACCCACCTGGGTTCACGAAAGGCGGTCGTCGTGAGGCCCACCCTCTATGCCTCGGTATCTGCAGCTGTTTGTTTTTAAAAGCTGGCTTGGCGGGAACCGGGTGCCAGCTGAAACTCCTCCTTCACTTGAGCCGCCTATCACACGTCGGGAGGAACCTGGGTCGCTTGTTGCTCCTGTGGCCAGAAGGTCGCCAGTTAATAAGAGTTTCAGTCATCCAACTTCTCTGAGCCTACCATGTGCCAAACGGTGGACGATCCTCACGGGGGTTGGGGAGAGGAATGACTAAAAGACGCGGTCTCGGCGCTGGAAGCTCAGACCGCGGGGGCAAGACCCGCCCGATAAATGGAAACCCACTGTGCTGTGTTAAAAGCCGGGTTGCTCGCAATGAGCTACGGGAGCAGCAGACAGTAACCGGCTCTGCCTGGCATGTTGAGGAAGCCTCCACCAGGGAGAGACATTTGAGCTGAATCTTGAAGGATGAGTACGAGTTCTTCCCCGGTTTTGAGAAGAGTGGGAGGGGCGTTGCAAGCAGAGAAAGCAAAGAGGAAGAGGACCTGGTTTGTGTAATTTGGAATGAAAACGGATCTTGCGGAAAGAACTTTGTTGAAAAACTTGTAATCATTGTTTAGTTCGGAAGAGAAAAAACTCCCAGCCCCCATGCGTGATAACCAAAGTGTTGTCCAAACCAAGGTTTATGCTAAGGAGATGAATTGTGCTGCACAGTACCGGAAAGTGAATATCCTCTTCCTCATCTAGGTACACTCACACATCAGAGACCTAAAGGGAAACAGGTTATTGTCCTAGTGTGCCCAATTGTTACTGCCAACATTCTGTTAAATTGGAAATTCCCAGTACTCTTTGAGGACTGCTAAGTAGAGCGATTTAACAAATGTTGCAATACAGGGAATCTCATGGAGAAACTTCAGAAACATCCTCAGGCAACAACACAACAAAAACCTCACCAATCTTGATTTATTATCAAAATGTTCGGGGGCGCCTGGGTGGCTCAGACGGTTAAGCGGCCGACCGGCTCAGGTCGTGATCTCGCGGTCCGTGAGTTCGAGCCCCGCTTGGGGCTCTGTGCTGATGGCTCAGAGCCTGGAGCCTGCTTCTGTTTCTGTGTGTGTCTCTCTCTCTACCCCTCCCCCGTCCACGCTCTGTCTCTGCCTTTCAAAAATGAATAAATGGTAAAAAAAAAAAAAAAAAATTGTTTTTAAATGTTCTGCTGTAAGTTAAGATCAAGGGAGGTGATTCTGTAGTCCATGTTAGGTTTAGAGAGGTCTGTCAAACAGGAATCCTTTCCCTGTATCAAAATAGAAGCTATAATTTCCTACAGAAAGTCTCTGATATTCTATAGAGTTTCCACCAATCTTCCTTCAAAAAAATCTTCATTTTTAATATATATATTTATATATACAATAGTGTCATTTGGCTCACTCTATCCTCCCTACAAATAAGCCCAATACTTAATAGGAAAACAAACAAAAAGTAGTTCTAACCCTGCTGTGGGCCGATCAGGTGTCCTCCTTGGCATAATTCACAAGTTCTAGTCCAAGTTCTAGAAATTCTCCAGGAAACATTGGAGGAATTATGTCAGCAAAGATTTTAGATAAAATATGGAAACTTTGTTCCATACTGGAATCAGGCCAAAACATTTTACCTTACTTTGAGGGACCTATAGTCCATCTTATTCTGTTATTCCAAGGAAGGAAGGAGGGAGGGAGGGAGGGAGAAGCAAGGAAGTCTGAAAATCTAATAAAACTATCACCATCATTTGCTTAAAAAAATTAACCTATCAAATATTAATTTGGGGAGCATTGGTAGCATCTATATGTCTAGTAGGTAACGCCATTGATTCAAATCATCACAAACGGCCTACACCATCATTTGTAAATGCTAGCTAACCCCTAATGTAAATCTTCTACAATATCAATCACAATACGCACCAAAAAGATCAATACAAATAAAGAGTTTTATACAGAAGCAACGAATAAGTTCCTTTGGTTGTATTGTTGCACCTCCTAATATGGTAAGACAAGATTGTTTCACAGCAGAGGATAAGATAGTTAGCGCCTGGAGGGCTCAGTCGGTTAAGCATCTAACTCTTGATTTCAGCTCACGTCATGATTCGTGGTTAGTGAGTTCTAGCCCCCCCAACCCCCCCACCTCCCCCCCCCCCCCATCAGCATGGAGCCTGCTTGGGAGTCTTTCTTTCCCAGGGTCACTCTGCCCCTCCTCCATTCGCACAGTCTCCAATAAGTAAACTTAAAAAAAAAAAAAAAAAAGACTTCTAGTTAAATACTTGCTCAGCAAATTAATAAGCCACAGAACCAGAATCCTGTTTAACTTTAAAGCCTGGGATTTCTTGTTACTAGAAGGTTTGAGCACTGTCACCTAACAGCAGGAACAGGAAAATCACACTAACACCAAAAGAACTCTATTCAGCAAACATATTTATAGATTAAGACCCTGTATAAGAATACTAGGGGAAGTACAGGCCTTGTGAATATACAGGTTCTAGGATGGGAAAAGATAAGATTCAGTAAGCAGAAAGGGAGAGGCTAAGGCTTGAAGGTCCTGGGTGGGGAAAACACATATTTTAAAACAATGCTGGGGAGCGTCTGACCACTAGCAAACGCCTGAGGGCGCAAGGTTCCTCTTAAGAATGTAACAAACACCACCTACCCGCCCCCCTCAGGTTTCCCTCAGGAATTTGACAAAAGACCTAACTAAAAATAAGTAGACCATAAAAGATATGACCCAAAAGGAACAGTTTGGCCGTAGAACACCCCCATACAACGGAAACGAGCCAATCAAAAAGGAATGACTAGGCATTTAGAGTTATCTAGCCAATAAGGGTGAAACCTGAGAAGGGACAAGGGGGAAGGAGAGGGGCTGATCAAAACCTTATAGAACAGAGTTTTATAAGTTTGCCTACAGTTTCTGGCATTCACTTTTTTTTTTTTTAATATATGAAATTTATTGTCAAATTGGTTTCCATACATGGCATTCACTTTTGAATGAAGAGAGCATTCATACAATTCTTTCTTTCTGATCTTATGCTCTAATAAACTTTTGCCTGCTGCTCATTTTATTTTGTGTCCACGTCTTCATCCTTCAATGCAGCGAGACAATGAATCCCAGGTATTGAGGTTAAAAAAAAAAAAAAAAAAAAAAAACCTCGCAAAACATTTCTACTGACTTAAATGAGATGTGTAAGTAACAAATAAAAGGAAAGCAAGCCGGGTGGTAAGGAGATAATGTGCTGTAAGAAATCAGAGATAGGAAAGATTACTTCTGATTGAAGAGATGAAGAAAGTGCAGGAAAGGGGCAAGATGGATGTTTGATTTGGGGCCTTGAAGAATAGATAGGATCCATGCATGAAAAGATAATAGGAAAAAACAGCTGTTTTTTTTTTGTTTTGTTTTTGTTTTTGTTTTACATAAACTCTATGCCCAACATGGGGCTTGAACTCACAACCCAGTGATCGGATCACATGCTCTACCAACTGAGCCAGCCAGGTGTCCCAGGAAAGGACATTCTTATGGAGAGATCAACAAAGGCATATTAATGGCTAAGCTATGTATCCTTTAGGGGCAATAATGACCCATTTAAGAAATGAATAGGACGCAATGTGAGAAAAGTAAAATGGAATGGAGACATGATAATGGCCTGGAATGTTGGGTTAAAGTAGAGGTCTGCAAACTTTCTGTAACTTGTTAGCTTGCAATAAGGGTAAAATCTCAGACCTTTCACAGCTTTTGACAATTCCTATTAGGCTTTGTTTTGTAAAGATTGACATAGTGATCTAAAAATTTACATAGAAATGCAAAAGTCCTAGAACACGAATTAAAAAAAAAAAGAGAACAGGGGCGCCTGGGTTGCGCAGTCGATTAGTGTCCAACTTCGGCTCAGGTCATAATTTCACACAGTTCATGAGTTCGAGCCCCAAGTCAGACTCTGTGCTGACCGAGAGGAGCCTGGAGCCTACTTAGAGTTCTGTGTCTCCCTCTCCTTCTGTCCCTCCCCTGCTCATGCTCTGTCTCTCAAAAATGAATAAACATAAAAAGAGAGAGAGAGAGAGAGAGAACAAAGTGGGAGAACTTACACGTCAAGATTTCAAAACTTATTACAATACTACAGGAATCAAGATGGTGTGGTGTTGGCACAGAGCTAAGCACATTGCTTAATGGAATAAGTTGTGAATCCAGAAATAAGCCTTTACATTTATGGTCAGTTGATTTCTAGCAAATGCACCAAGATAATTCAACGTGGAAAGGATAGTCTTTTCAAAAAAACAAACAAGCAAACAAAAGACCCTTAGGTCCTTACCTCACATCATACACAAAAATATTAATCTTAAATGGATCATAGGCCTAAATATAAAAACTAAAACTAAATTTGATAGGGGCACCTGGGTGACTCAGTCAGCAGAGCATCTGACTCTTGATTTCATCTCAGTCATGATCTCATGGTTCATGAGTTCAAGCCCTACATAGGGCTCTGCGCTGGTGGTTTGGAGCCTGCTTGGGATTCTCTCTCCCTCCCTCTTTCTCTGACCACCCCCCGCCCCCCATGCTCACATGCTTTCTCTCTCACTCTCTCTCAAAATAAATAAATAAACTTTTTTAAAAACTATAAATTTGATAAAAGAAATCAAAGGAGAAAATCTGCATGGTGTTGGGTTAGACAAAGGAGTCCTAGACATGATAGCAAAAGACAAGTCATTTAAAAAAAATTGACAAATTTAATTATTACGTTTAAAGTAATAAGTTTAATCAATAAAATTGAAAATTATTGAGCTTCAAAAGACACCATTAAAAGAGTGAAAAGACAAACCACAGACTGAAAGGAAATGTTTGAAATCATAATAAGGAGGTGTATCCATAGTACATAAAGAACTCTTATAACTTAATAAGACAATCCAATTAAAAAATAGCGAAGGACTTACACAGACCTGTCTATGATGATATACAAATAGTTAATACACACAGGAAAAGATGCTCAGTGCCATTAGTCATTTAGTAAATGTAAATTAAAACTACAATGAGATAAATTACAACTGCACACTCACTCGAATGGCTATAATGAAAAATCAGACAATGACAGTGTGTGAAGATAGGGATAAACTTGAACCATCATAGATTGCTGATGTGAGCATAAATCACAATCATTTTGGAAAACAGTAGCTTTTTATTTTTTTTTTAATTTTATTTATTTATTTATTTATTTAACATTTTTATTTATTTTTGAGACAGAGAGAGACAGAGCACGAACAGGGGAGGGTCAGCAAGAGGGAGACACAGAATCCGAAACAGCCTCTAGGCTCTGAGCTGTCAGCACAGAGCCAGACGCGGGGCTTGAACTCACAGACCGCGAGATCATGACCTGAGCCGAAGTCGGCCGCTTAACCAACTGAGCCACCCAGGCGCCCCAACAGTAGCTTTTTAAAGTTAGATATAAATTTACCATACTATCCAGCAACTCCTAGTGATGAAGTTTCGGGGTGATGGGAGGTTCGTGGGGTCCAGAGCTGACAGCCAAGAAAAAGTTCTTGAAGATATCTTTGGTGCAAAAAGATGACTTTACTAATGCATGGGAACAGGATCCATGGGCAGGAATTGCTGTGCTGTGTGAGGGGTGACCGTTTTATGGAGTCAGGGGAGATAAAGTCAAGAGGGAGTTTCCAAAAAGACTTTCACATGCTAAAGACTTACTGGAGGCCGACTATTGTCAAGCTAAGATTGTTTTCCCATTAGCAAAGCATTAACATTGAAACAGTAGGGTGTTCCTGGACTTTAGGCTGTTGATGGGATTGCCTTTTTCTGCTAAACTGGTGGAGACTCCTATCAGTTTAACCATTTGTTTTTTGCACTTTCTTGTTTTGGGGTAGCCGGGAGTGTCCAAGGAATATCACACATGTCCCACCTGGGGGGAGAGTGCTAGCTTGTGTTTTGCCCTCAGCCTGCCTCACGCTCCCTCATCACCAGGAATCTACCCAAAAGAAACAAAAAAATATATATCCACACAAAAACCTACGTGTGCTGCTCATAGCAACATTATCCTCAGTAGCCAAAAACTAAAAATAATCAACTGGTGAATAGATAAATGTGGTACATTCATACAATGGAGCGCTCTTCGGCAATAAAAAGGAATGGCTTACTGATATGTACTACAACATAGATAAATCTCGAAACCTGTAGGCCGAGTGAAAAGAAGTCAGATGCAAAAGACTACAAATTGTGTAAGTCATTTAGATGAAATGTCCAGAAAAGGCAAACTTAGAAAGACACAAAGCTGATCCATGGTTGTGGGAGTTTCAAGTGGGAGCAAGGATTGACTGCAAGTGGGCTCAAGGAAATTTACTGGAGTGATGGTAATCTTCTAAAACGGTATATGGATGATAGTTGCACGATTCTATAAATACTAAATAACACTGCTTTCAGAAGGTGAATTTTATATAAGTTATACCTCAATAAAGCTGTAAAAAGGGGGGAAAAGGACTTTAATCCTATGGATCGGATACCTCAATTAATTCTTTGGATCCACATGAACCCAAACTTGCAGAGGTGGGAATTTTCCTGCTTGTAACCTGAAAGCCATTTCATTTTTCAATGCCATCCATGGTTTCCATGCATGCACCTCCATAAATATATCTACCTCAGAACCTCTTTATCCACTTTTCTGTCCTGGGATCCTAAGAGAGGGTGAGAACATAGAACCCATGAAGATCTGTGCCAAGGAGCTACAGACGTTGCAATTTGGCCATCGTCCTCTCAAGGAGATGTGATCTCTGTCCAAAAAGAAGAACAGACAGAAACTGTTAGATCATACGCTCCTGAGCTTTTCTAATAGTACCAGGAGTTTATATGTTTGTTTTGCTGAAAAGGAAGCTTTAGGATAAGAACTGCAAAAGTAAATCACTGATTTTAAAACCTGACTATTCTAAATGCTGGGCTTTGCTTGGGATGAAGTTGAACTAGACAAAACAGATCCACTGTTTAGGGGCAGGTTGTTTCTTCTCCAACACGTCCTGGTTCCACTTCCATGAACTGCTGCTTCCAAATGGAACCAAGAACTTGTTTCTATCCAGTTCTGCACAGACTAGGTTGGATATTTACAGGCCCAATCCCTGAAGACTTGGGAAGGAAGGTTTGTGGTGTATGGGCCATATGGAGAGGAGAATGATAGGGGTAAAGATATTTAGAGACACACATTATCCAAGGATTAAGTTAAGCAGTGAGAGGAAGTCAGAGGAGAGGGACTTGTGGGACCCCATCTGATACTGACCTTTCAGGGACTGAAAGTTGATTCAAAGAACGCGATAAAACATTTTTTCACTACTCAGAAATAATAAATAAATAAATAAATAAATAAATAAATAAATAAATAAATAAACCTATGCTTACATGAGAACTTAAAATGTGATTTTTAAAATTATCTACAAAGCTATGGGAAAATAATTGTTTAATAGATGGTGTTTGTTGTTTGTTTTGTTTGTTTGCTTGTTTGTTTTTACAGAGAGAGAGAGAGAGAGAGAGCATGAGTGGGGAAGAGGGGCAGAGGGAGAGAAAGAATCCCACGACCCTGGGATCATGACGTGAGTCGAAATCAAGAGTTGGATGTTCAACTGACTGAGCCACGCAGGCACACTGATAGATGGTATTTAGAACACTAACTGTCCATATAAAAAATAATAAAGTTCCAATATAATATTTTGTCCTACACAAAATTAGACTCCAAAACAAGAAATACTTAAAAGTGAAAGGTAAAACACTAAAGTAGTTATAAGAGATAATTTGTGACCTAGGGTTGGGGAAAGACTTCTTCAGTAAGACTCTCCAAACACAGAAGCACCTGGGTGGTTCAGTAGGTTAAGCATCTGACTCTTGATTTAGGCTCAGGTCATGATCTCACAGTCATGAGATTGAGCCCCACGTCGGGTTCCATGCTCAGCGTGGAAGCCCGCTTTGGGATTCTCTCTCCCTCTCCCTCTGCCCCTCCCCCATCTAAAAAATAAAAAACAAAAATAAAACCAATAAGGAATTCATATTAGAATATGCAAAGAACTCAGAATTAACAGGGCAGGAAAATCAATTAAAAACTGGCAAAGGATATTAAGGAAAAAAAAAAAAAACAGCTCATGGACTCGGAAGACCAAGTGGTCAGTTCGTAGAGAGAAGTTCAATCTCACTAGTATTCAGAGATAGGTGAATTAAAACAATGGGCTACCACTTACCATCAATGTGACACAACTTCTCATAAATGTGCATACTTCCAATTGTAGGTGGAAATAGACAGAAATGCCTAGTTCTCCTGGTGGGAATAGAAACTGTACATGTGATTCAGGGTCTTGCAAAGTTTGTTTATGTATCAGGATTCTACCCCTGAGTAAACATCCAGGGAAATTCTCACACAGTTCCATCAGGAGACATATTTAAGAATACTCGTTGAGGCTGGACGCTACCAGGGAGCTGGAGGCACCATCCACACCACCTTCTACTGCTTATTCTTGTATTAGATAGTAAACTGGAAATTGAAAAACTGCATTCTCCAGACACCTCTGCTGCTAAGGTTCTAGAAGAGGTTTAGGTTCAGCCAATCATATGCACTCCTGGGAGAAGGGGCAGGCATAAGTAAGGTGATTCCGTCACTTTTCCCTTTCTGCTGGCAAGCCCTGTTGTGGAAGGGGTTGATTTTATTGTGTTAGTATTACCAGATTCTAGCAACAAGGCACAATAGATGTCAAGAAGCAAAGGGCTTGCCATCTTTTTTTGCTGTGGTTGGTCATGGCAGGTACAGTTTGTTTCTGGAACAGCAATAGGAAGCAGAGCTGCCTCCTGATCAGGGCAGTCTCAGGATAATATCAGTCAGTTGCTGAGATGAGAAGACAGAACAACTCTCTTGGTGACTTTGTGAGTTTTTCCTCCAAGTTTAACATAGAGTCTGTTTTCATCAGCATTCTCAATGATTTTGTAATGAATCCCTTTCTATAAACTAACGGAAGTAGCTTCTCTTCTCTGCATTTCAACCAAAGCCTGATTGATTCCACCAGGATGCCAGACATTTGTTAATATTCTTGTACATCTTGCAAAATTTACTTGCCATTTCAGCCATCTCAATTTTTCCCTACATCAAGAAGATCTGTTCCCTTCTCTGTGTATCATTGTGTTTTGCATTTCACCTATAACACTATAATTACTTGCTTACATCTCTGTTTTCTTTAGAACACAAACTGTTTGAGGCCAGTATGGGATCTTAGTCCTCAGGGATATAAAGCATATTTTATTTTTTAATTATTTATTTATTTTTATTAGTAATATCTACACCTAGCATCGGGCTTGAACTCACAACCCCAAGATCAAGAGTAGTGTGTTTTATTGACTGAGCCAGCCAGGCACCCCCACAAGGCACATTTTAAGTGCACATGTAGACACTGTATTGGACAAGACAGAATATAGAACATTTCCATCATCACAGAAAGTTCCGTTGCACAGCATTGATCTAAGTAGAACCAGGGTCTGTATTTTACACTTCTGGAGTGTCTTGTATTTTTCTTTCATAGTGTTTATCAAAATTAATAGTGAATTAATATCTGTCTTGCATACTAAATTGTAGGCCTCATTAAGATAGAAACTGTGTCCATTTTGTTTGCCAGTTTATGCCCAGTGTCTAATCTAGTACATGACAAATAAAGGATACTAAATTGATATTTGTTAAATGACAAATGAATGAAATCATGTCCTAATAAATACAAACATTCTATTCGTTATTTTTAAATTTTTTTAATGTTTATTATTTATTTTTGAGAGACACAGAGAGACAGAGCACGAGTGGGGTAGGGGCAGAGGGAGAGGGAGACACAGAATCGAAGCAGGCTCTAGGCTCTGGGCTGTCAGCACAGAGCCTGATGTGGGGCTTGAACCAACAAACCATGAGATCATGACCTGAGCCAAAGTCAGACACTTAACTGATTGAGCCAGTCAGGTACCCCCAAAAGTTCTGTTCTTTACAATTTGGGGTCCAGTCTAGAAATATGATCAGTGGGTTTGTGTGTAGACAAATGTTTTCTCAAGTTTCAGACCACTTTTTTGCCTTTCCTTGCAAGGCATTTAATTTCCTGAAATGAAGAGAGCAATAGTATCTAGCTAGTAAGGATTCCAGGACCTAGTATTTTGGTAATATTAAAAAGATGATGTCCAAAATATGGGACTGTAAGACACATAATTAAAAAAACATTTTGCATTATTCTTCCTACTCATGACCAATTTAAACACTTTGGTATTAGTCATAACCCCAGAAAGTGTTCTTAAAATTTTTTTAATGTTTATTTATTTATTTTGAGAGAAAGAGACAGATAGCGTGAGCAGAGGAGAGACAGAGAGAGACACACAAATCCAAAGCAGGCTCCAGGCTCTAAGCTGTCAGCACAGAGCCCAACGCGGAGCTTGAACCCACGAACTGTGAGATCATGACCTGAGCCATGGTCAGACGTTTAACCGACTGAGCTTTCAGGTGCCCTGAAAACGTTCTTATAACAAATGAGAACTATTTAACTTCATTTATTTAAAATTATGATCATTAAATTTTTATTTTGCAGTGTACGATGGGAGAGAGGTTACAAAGTGCAATTTTATTCTTTTATAAATTATGCAATAACATACTTTAAAAAGAATAAACAACAGAAATGGAATAATTAAAAGAGGTCTTACATGAATAAAAGTAGAATCAAAACAATCAATTAGAATTTCAGCTATCGTGGCTAGCCATGGATTAGACGTAAATATTGGCATTTGGTGATCTTCAAAGCTTGAGAATGTTAGCAGCATGTAATTTTGTTGCCCTATCCTGTATATAGCAGTGCTCTGCTCTGTCTTCACTGGGATTTAGCTTTGATTAACACATCCACATCAGCTTTGTCTGCTTCTCCAAGACTTTTTTGGTGGTTCTCAGCCGGGACATTGTCTTCCTTTTTTCGGGGCCTCTGGGAACCACCATCTCTGTGAGCTATTGGAGCTCCGAGGGCAACAAAGTTGTGTACATCCTGTAGTTTCCTCCGCAGCCATTCTACCCTCTCCACGGAGCTCAGATGCTTGCCCAGGTTATGCATAAACTGTATTTCACTCACAGACCTCTTCCTGAAGGGAACAGCAATGGGAAGGACCACTCCATTAGCTCCCCCCTTCCCAATCATAAAGCCAACGTTAAAAATCCAGCTCCCATGCCCTCACCACGCAGAACAGCTTACAATACTTACTTAACAGGTTTCCCATCCGATTTTGCAAGAAAGCAAATTGCAAACATGACAACCATGACCTTAACCATGTCTTTTGCAGACATCATCTTCACTAAAAGGAAAAGGAAAATGGAAGCGTTTAAAAATATTTTTAATGTGTCAAACTGTACAATCAAATTTGTAGTAGTTGCCTTTACAGCCATACAAGTGCACAAAGTGTTACAGCAATCCCAAGTAATTGAATTGGTTTTCATGAAAGACTTTGACAATCAGCCTCTTTTATTTTATAGATACGTTAGTACATATTGTATACACACAAAATTTGACTCTGAAATTAGTCAGATTAGTTCTCCTTTCTTAAGTATCTTTTAAGAGTTTTGTACAATTTTTAATATATTAATTTAAGCCACATGAGAACTGAAAAGGCTTACTTTTTAGAATTTTCTCCCACGTTTTATGTTGCTTATGATTAAGTGCTTATAATTTGCTTGAAAATGGCTAATTCTCTTAATTAGGTAACTTGCTAACACTATTTACTAAGCAAGTTTCTTTTCTCATAAGTCAACTTCATTTCAGGCACTACAATAATAGTCATAAATATCAAACGAATAGGCTCTGATTTAGAGATTTTTAATGAATTAATGCACACTTCTATCATTAAAAAGAATGTGCCAAAGTATTTTAAAATCATCTAATCATTCATCTAATCATTAATTATTTATGGAGTTAGAGCCTTGGCTCCATATGGAATGCTTGTCTATCTTATTTGACTTATTTTATTAACACTCTTGTTTGAGTATAATTTTTAGCACTTTCCTCTTTTGCCCATATAAAGCTTTTCATCTCAAAATAGAACAGTCTTACCTTAATCTGCATTTCAATAATTGCAAAGCCTATTATTACAGAAGTGCTTTTTCTTAACGCTTAATGTTCTCCATTTTAACATACACAGAATGGCTATGTGCTCATATTTTTAAAGGGAAACGGCATCATTTAGAAGTAGCATAAGAAAGATTATAATCCACATTTATTTTTACTCTGCAATATAAGACTACTGATGGAGCAACAAATGAATATTCTTCAGTGTTGGTTTATGTTAGAAACAGGCACTGTAGCTACGGCATTGGGATTTGGTCCTAGCTTTGTCATATCCACCTAGTGACTTAAGACATCTCTCCTTGGCTTCCTTGTTCTTTTATTATTATTATTATTTTAAGTTTATTTGTTTATTTTGAGAGAAAGAAAGAGAAAGCAGGAAGGACAGAGAGAGGAAGGGAGAGAGAGAATCTTAAGCTCTGCACTGTCAGCGCAGAGCCCAACACGGGGCTCAATCTCACAAACTGAGATCATGACCTAAGCCAAAATCAAGAGTCAGATGCTTAACGGACTGAGCCACCCAGGTGCCCCAGCTTCCTTATTCTTAATAGAGAGAAGAGCTTCTTACAAGAATGTCATGAAAAAGCTTAAAAAAGACAGTTGTAAAACACCCTTAAAATTCACATACAGTTTTCAGAATAGCAATTTTGAAAAGGCTTTATGTAAACGGAATAAATATCCAGGAGTAAAACTGAATTTCTCCAACTGTAACACAGATTGAGCTCTCCACGAGCCATAAAACAAACCATCTAGATAAGGATATTCTGCATTAAAATGAATTTTAACACAACACAAATTTGTATCGGCTATTTAAATCAGAATTACTCATTCCTCACTAGGCTGTTTTATTTCAAAATTTCAGTAAGATAACCATTAAAGCATATCATGCCAAATTTTAATTATTTTCTGTGTAATTTCAGATGAGTTTAGAAAAACAAAGCATCTCAAAAGACTTTAATCACAAAAATGTATGATTCAAGAGCATTTTAGCAGCATAAATTTCTTTTATATTAACCATAATTCAAACTCTCCCTTAATAACTTACCTTGAACAAGCAGCATATTTGCAGAAAATAGCACACATCACATAATTACTTCATAATGACAAAAAACCTCAAATGAAATTTAAAAGAAAATATAAATATTACTCACCACACAAAGTTGTGACAAGATCTTTCAGGTGTCTTGACAGCTGATACTTTCTCAAAGTTGAGTGAACTGGTGAAAGCTGATGAATTAGACTGTAGAGACCCTCAAGTGTGACTTTTATATATAGGTCTTCCACTCACCAAAAGAAGCTTTTTTGTTGTCACAGATAATGTCACTCCCCATTCTCTGGATAGTAACGATAGGTTCAAAGCCACACACACACCCCCACTGGGCGGTGCCCATTCCTCTTAAATTTTAAATAATTGGATATTAAAAGGAAAACAGTGTGGGGCTGGGAAAAGGGTTTATGGAAAGATTTCTAACAAATATTGAAGTGTAATTGTGACGGGATTAATGAATTTATAAGAAAGACTGATTTCAAAGGTTTATGGTAAAGCTATTATTTGAAAGTAAAATCTGAAAATAAGTGTATTTGTTATAACATATAGTGTTATATATAACAATATATATAGTGTTATAACACTATTGGTATAATTATTGTGAGGGTTGTAAAGAATCACATTATATTATTCTTACTTTGGAATCCATTTTCAACCAATCCATATTATTCCTATTTCAAAAAAAAAAAAAAATAGACATACTGCTTTTCTTAAAGGAAGTGTTAAAAATATTTTGAGAAAATGCACTTTGTAATTAATTTTAAAGCTTCAAGTGTGAAATTATCTCAAAATTCATGTCACTTAAATTTCATTTATACATTTTAATTTGCGCAGAAAACATTTGATAAGCACTAACTATATGCCAGACTTTATATGTATTATCCCATTTAGTCTTCGCAGCAATCCCTTAAAGTAAATGCTGGTATCAGCCCAGCTTTCACACGAGGAAACTGGGTTTGGAAAGTGGAGAAGATGGAATTCAACAAAGGTCTTTATGACTCCAGAGCCATTTTGATTCTTACTACCTCAGTTTCGCCCTAGAAATGAAACCCTTCTTTGCATTCCAGTCTTTAATTTGCCTAGCTTTTGCAGCCTCTTTGCCCAGGGGTTGGGTCTTGATTCTCAGGTTCCCCCCGTTGGTGACTAAGGGCCTACTCCAAAATCTAATAGAGGCATAGTACTGCCACCTGTCTGATTTCAAATATTGGTACGGTCTGGTCTCAGTTCGAAACCCCTTGAATGCCCTGGGTATATCCAGGGCTCATTTAGGCAGCTTGACTCCCACCTAAAGTCCCAGAACTGGATTGTTTTTCTTAGCTATGGTCCTATCCAGGCTTCATATTATCCCCTTTCTTGCTAACCATTGCCAAGGTTCAACTCTACCTCAAGTGCAAGCCAGTCCAAGTTTGGACAGTACCTATACAGAGTCTAGAATGAGATATATGCATGAGTCCTGCTCTGGGAAATCCTCTTTACTGGGCAAATCTTACCTGGAGTGTATGTCCAGACTCCATTTTGGAAGTGCTAGAAACAAAATGCAACATGGCTAGAGGATTGAACTGGGTTGCTAAAAATGTTGGAAAACATGACAAATGAGAAGCAGTTGAATGAAATTGGAAAAGTCTGGAAAAGACATGGGGGTGACTATATAGATGTTTTTAATTTTTTATGGGGCTAACACACAGAAGAAGAAATGTTTTCTGTGGTTTAAGGAAGGAAAGACTGAGTTTAATGGTTAAAGATTACAAGAAGGCAGATTTGAGCTCAACTTGGATATTTTAATTATTAAAATAAAGAATCAAGTATCTTCTTAAGTAGTGAGTTCCCCCATCACTGCAAGAGTTCAAGTAGAAGCTACATGAGATTTTTTAAGGAGAATATAGAGATTCCTATGTAGCGAGCAGATGGTTGAACCATGAAACCAGACCATAAAAATCTATTACTTTGGTTTTTTGAAGACCTCTTCTCATGCAAAGTATCCATGTGATGTTTGTTTATCATTTTTTTTTGTTATACACTGTTGAGGGGAAAGAGAATTGGAAATGCAAATGATTTTATAAACACATTTTCACTGTTATTATAATGCCATGTTTAACATTTTAAATTTGTAGATTTTTCCACTTCTTCAGGGAAGTTTGACATCATTGACAGCCTTCCAGGAGTGATGCAGTTAGTACTTTCACTGTGTTCTTCCTACTGCAATTAAATAAGAATAAATTGTCTCATTGAAGACAACCATGTTGCTAAATTAGTTTTTCTTACAAATTAAGCAAACTGTTTAGACAATGTTCACTTGTTTAAAAAATGCCTTGAGGATCTACTATCAGCTAGGAGCTATGCTGAGCACTAGATGATTGAGATATGATCTCTGCCCTCAAATTTAACACGTAATTACCATATAATATAATAGGTTATAACAGAGATGTGAACAAAGGCTTATAAAAATGCAGATAAGGAAGTAACTAAATTTCCATAGAGTTGATGGGAGCTATTTTACTGAGAAGCTGAAATATTCTCAAGGATGACGGAGTTTTCCACCAGAGAAGGTGAAAAAAGAACAGAGAGAACAGCATATGCAAAAGCATGGAGGCCATGAAGACTGAATATATGCAAGTGGGAGGAGAGGGGGAGATGAGCGATGATCCCATAGAAGGAGCTTAGGTACAAGTTGTAGAAGGTATTTGTGTGTATGACAAGAAGTTTTATCTTGCAGTCCTTTCTAAATTCATGCATGTATTAGTAATATTTTTGTGTCTCTCAGATTTTTTAAAGGACTATCTGACCTTCCCACAGAGAAAAGATATTGCTGCCAAGACTTGGCACATTGTTTATCTGAACCATCAGGGTCTGGAACCACAGTCACTTGATAGAAGGACATTATTTAAGAAATAGGAGGGCTAGGGGCTATGTGGGCACAAGAGGCTGATGTCACATTGGCAGAAAAGCTGAGCACAGCTTTTTGCTTTGAAAAGCTCAGCCTTTCTTAGGACTCTCAAGTTCTCCGAAACTGGGATCAGACAACATACTGTATTCCTCACATTTGGGAAAAATAAAAGAGCCATGTGTTTTCTCTTGCATTATGGGAGGTTTAATTTTAGACAGATACTTTTTCCTTCTGTTTGACAAATAAGAATTAGTAAGACTTTGGGGACTTGGCATGAAGAAGAAACTTCCAGGGCTAGGAAATCAGCCACAGTTCTCCTAATTCCAGACGGATGAGATGGTATCTGAAAAGTTGACTTACTCTTTTGCTTTAAGCTGCTCTATGGGATATTGAGCTACTGAGTTCTTTAAAAAAATTTTTTTGTTATTGGGGCGCCTGGGTGGCTCAGTCGGTTAAGCGGCCGACTTCGGCTCAGGTCATGATCTCGCGGTCCGTGAGTTCGAGCCCCGCGTCGGGCTCTGTGCTGACAGCTCAGAGCCTGGAGCCTGTTTCGGATTCTGTGTCTCCCTCTCTCTCTGACCCTCCCCTGTTCATGCTGTGTCTCTCCCTGTCTCAAAAATAAATCAAACGTTAAAAAATTAAAAAAAAATTTTTTTTGTTATTGAAATAAGTTGACATATAGTGTTATATTAGTTTTGGGTGCCCAAAAGAGTGATTGGACCAATTCTATACATTATGTAGTACTTACCACACTAAGTATAGTCACCATCTGCCACCATACAATGTTATTAGAATGTTACTGACTATATGCTCTAAGCTTTACTTTTCATCTCCATGACTTATTTATTTTAGAACTGGAAGTATGTATGTCTTAATCCCCTTTCACCTATTTCACCCATTCCCCCCCTCTGGCATTTGCCAGTTTATTTGTTCTCTGCATTTATGCGTCCATTTCTGCTTATTAATTTGTTCTGTTTTTTAGGTCCCACATATAAGTGAAATCATATGGTATTTGTCTTTCTCTGACTTATTTCACCTAGCATAATATCTACTAGGTCCACCCATGTTGTCGCAAACAGCCAGATCTCATTCTTTCCTTAAGCCAAATAATATTCCATTGTGTGTATGCACATGGTGGTGGTGGTGGTGGGGGTGGTGTGTGTGTGTGTGTGTGTGTGTGTGTGTGTGTGTGTGTGTGTATACCACATCTCCTTTATTCATTTATCTATCGATGAACAATTAGGTTGCTTCCATATCATGGCCACTGTAAATAATGCTGCAATAAACATAGGGTTGCAAATATCTTTTTGAATTAGTGTTTTCATTTTCTTTAAATACCCAGTAATGGAATTACTGGGTTGTACGGTATTTTTATTTTTAATTTTTTAAGGAACTTCCCTGCTATTTTCCACAGTTGCTGCACCAATTTACATTCCCACCAACAGTGTATGAGGATTTCCTTTTTTCTACATCTTTACCAACGCTTGTTATTTCTTGTCTTTTTGATTTTAGTTATTCTGACTGGTGTTAAGTGATATCTCATTGTGGTTTGATTTGCATTTCCCTGATGATTAGTGGTGCTGAGCATCTTTTCATGTGTCTTTTGGTCATCTGAATGCCTTCTTTGGAAAAATGTCTATTCAGATCCTCTGCCCATTTTTAATTGGGTTATTTGTGGTTTTTTTGGTGTTGAGTTGTATACTTTTTTTTTAATTTTTAAAAAATGTTTTATTTCTTTTTGAGAGAGACAGAGTATGAGTGGGGGAGGGGCAGAGAGAGAGGGAGACACAGAATCTGAAGAAGGCTCCAGGCTCTGAGCTGTCAGCACAGAGGCCGACATAGGGCCTGAACCCACAAATGGTGACATCATGAACTGAGCTTAAGTTGGATGCTTAACCAGTTAAGTCACTCATATGCCCCTTGTATAGGTTCTTTATACATTTTGAATATTAATTCCTTACCAGGTATATCATTTACAAATATCTTCTCCCAAAAATGCCTTTTTATTTTGTTGATGGTTTCCATTGTTGTGCAGAAGGTTTTTATTTTGGTGTAATCCCAATAATTCATTTCTACTTTTGCTTCCCTTGCCTCAAGAGACATATACAAAAATATGTTGCTAAGGTTGATGGTCAAGAGATTACTGCCTATGTTTTCTTTTAGTTTTATGGTTTCAGGTCTCACATTTAGGCCTTTTTTTTTTTTTTTTTTTTTTTAAGTTAGAGCATCTTAACTTTTCAGATCCCAATTTCCACATCCAAAGTAGAATACTTTCTTCCCTCCTCTGAGTTATGGGCTTTCAGATATGAGCTATTATATGCAAAAGTGTTTTGCATGTAATTGACATTCAAAAGATGCATGTCTTCTTTGGGACATGAAACTAGCTCTGAAGGGAAAGTGTTCCTTGCCTTTCCCCTCAGATGGGTCCACCTTACTCCAGGAGTCCCCATTAATAAACATGGAGAATATTGAGCTCCTGGGCCCAATTTGCTCTCTGCCTCCAAGATCTGCCAGCCTGGTCCTGTGAAGTGCAAAGAATTTAGAGGCAGTAGGCAGCTATCATGTTCATAAAATCCACTCTGAATCTGTTAACAGCACAAGGAATTGTAGTAAAATTTAAACTAAGACTAATCGTATCTTTGCATTGTTGGGAACAAAATGTGTTGAATGTGATTGGAGAGTGGACTCCTACACAAGTTAACAAACTAATAGGTGGCCTCAGAAGCTACATTCTTCTTACACCCACCTGGCAATACTGTGCAGTGGAAACACTCAGGACCTGACTATGGAAGATGAGAGCAAAGATCATAGCTCTAGCACTTATTAGTTGCAAAACCCAGGATGAAAACCTTAATTTCCGCACAAAAATAAACATAAGCTACCCCACAGAGTATCACAAGGATCACATAGAATAATGTAGATGAGGCACTTTGTCAACTACGTACGAGGTCTTGATTAAAAACAAATTTAGCAATAATAACATTGTTTTCATGAATCCTGTTAAAGTGATATAATTCTAACTTGGAGCTTTCTGTGTCCTTTCTAAGCTTCATGAAGGACATTTCAAGCATCACAGAGCTTCTCTAAAGGCTACACCTAGAATGCTATTGACCTTGCCTTTCAACAATGAAGAAAATCTTCCATACGGTCAAACTCAACAAACCGTCCTGAAGAACTCTCTAGTGGGTGCAAAGAGAAGCATGAAGATGAGATTCTGTATTTTCCCTGCATGGAAATTCTCTAGATGTTTAGGACACCAATAAAGTGTAAAAAAGCCACTATGAAACTTCATTCCAAGCGTATTCATGTGGTTGGGTCGCTTATGAAATCAACTAGAGGGAAGATCGTAGTGGACAGAGCAGTAGATTTGGAGTCAGAAGACCTGAGTTCAGATCTTGGCATTACTAGGATCATCAGATTCAGCAAATAAAAACACTAGACATCAGTTAATAATAATAAATTGTACACTTAAAGTTTTATTAAGAGGATAGATCTCTTGTTAAATTGTCTTTTCAGAAAAAAGAATTTAAAAAATGCCACAGGACACCCTGTTATATTTGAACTATTTCTAGTTATCTATGCATATTTACACAGAAATAAAAGAAAAATAGTGTATGGAACATACTTCTACTAAAAAATTATTTGTGTTTATCTAAAATAAATTATAAGTATCTAAATTACATAACTCTTTTTAAAATTATATTTCCCTGAATTGACTTTTTCTTAATATTTCCTGTTTTTCAGAGTTTTTTAAAATGTTTTATTTATTTATTTTGAGAGAGAACAAGAGAAAGAATGAGCAAAGGAGGAGCAGAGAGAGGGTGAGAGAGAACCCCAAGCAGACTACATGCTGTCAGCACAGAGCTCAGTGCAGGCTCAATCTCACAAATTGTGAGATCATGACCTGAGCCAAAATCAGGAGTGGGATGCTTAACCGACTGAGCCACCAAGGCATCCTTGCAGAATTTTTAAGTAAAGTTTCTTACAGTTACAGTTTATGTTCCAATTACATTGTAGCATGGCTTCTACATCCAAATTATTTTGTCCTTTTTTGCACTGAACATACATTCATGAGAAAACATGCTCAACATTATGACATGAGCTGGTACCCTGAACAAGTACTGAAATAAAATCAACAACTCTGTAAAACTGTTCTTCAATTTGATTTCTTGCAACATATAATCTCATCTTTCATGGTAGGAACTGATTTTCCATTCTTCAGGATTACATCTCATCTCTTGATCAGTGACTCTTAAAATTGTTGTCCATTGACAAAAAGAAACATATTGTCATCAATTTTGATTCCCTTCTTTGTCACTACATATAACAATTTCACTTGTTCCCTACTGGATGAGTATTTAGGAATATCTATGTAAAACAATCAAGTTCTTCAAGGGGGGAAATCCATTTGAAAAACAGATATGACAAGTGCCGTAATCATTGTCCACTTTGAGATGGAATTTCTTTTCCTGTTCATGAGCAACATTGTCCCTTTAAGAACAGGCACTTAGGGGTGCCTGGGTGCCTCAGTCGGTTAAGCAACTGACTTCAGCTCAGGTCATGATCTTGCCTTCCTGAGTTCAAGCTCCATGTTGGGCTCTGTGCTGACAGCTCAGAGCCTGGAGCTTGCTTCAGATTCTGTGTCTCCCTCTCTCTCTTCCTGCCTCTCCCCTGCTCACACTCTGTCTCTCTCTCTCTCTCTCTCTCTCTCAAAAATAAACATTAAAAAAGAAAAAGAAAAAAGAATAGGCTCTTAAGGGAATATATTTCTCAATTCTTTAATCTATTCAATAAGTCCCTTTAAGCAATGGAGAACTTTAATAACACTGTTTACTCTTCTTTCAATTTGCATAATCTTACTATTAAAGAATACTGAAGACTAAAGAAATACTGAAATACTGAATACTGAAGACATGAACAAGAAATAAGTAGGCTTCACTCAATGGAGTGTTTTAAAGGTCAGCAAGAACTTGGGGAAACTTTTCTTCAGAAAGTATGATTTCAACACATCAAATAAACCAAGGGTTCTCTGTCTTTGTTTAATAGAATCAATGGGTTTTTAAATGTGAGACAATTAAATAATACAGAATGCCAACAGAACCAAAAATAATTTAATTGTTTAGTTTGACCAGAATAAATACTGAAGGTTAGATGGTCATCTCTGTCCCAATCATGATCCTGTGGCCTGCTGTCCATTTAGCAGGGGCTATGGATAGAGGCAGCTTTCCTTAAAAAGAACTCTGGGTAAGGCAGGCAACAACATACATCTTTATCTTACAGAATCAACTTATGCATCAAAGTATTTGCTTTAAAAAATGTTTGCAACAGGGAGCATAACTCCCCATTCCTTAAGTGTGGAATGACTTCTTCCAAAGAATACAGTATAGAAAGGAGGAGGGGTGCCTGGGTGGCTCAGCTGGTTAAGCGTCCGCCTCTTGATTTCTGCTCAGGTCATGATCTCATGGTTCATGGGATGGAGCCCCACATCAGGCCCTGCAGTGACAGCCCAGAGCCTGCTTGGGATCCTCTTTCTCTGCCCCTCCCTCGTTCACACACACTCTCTCTAAATAAATAAATAAATAAATAAATAAATAAATAAACTAAAAAAAAAAAAAAAAAGGTAGAAAAAAAGCAGCTCTATAGTAGAGAAACCTGAAGAACACTACCTTTGACCAGGTGATCAAGGTCAACATCAATAGTGTAAGTCATGTTGACAGAATGTACCCTTGATATTATGTGATGAAAATGGCATTTTACCTCTGTGATTTTGCTCCCCAAACCTCATATCCCTAGTCTAATCATGAGAAAAACATGAAGCAAATTCTAATTGAGGGGCATCCTACAGTATATCTGACCAGCACTCCTCAAAACTGGTAAGTCATTAAAACAAGGAAAGTCTGAGCAACTGTCACAGCCAAGAGGAGCCTAAGGAGACACGATGACTACATGTAATGTGGTGTCCTGGATGTGATCCTGGAACAGGAACAGGAAATTAGATAAAACCTAAGGAAATAATAATAGACTATGGTCTTTAATTAATTGAAATGTATTGATGTTGGGGGCACCTGGGTGGCTCAGTAGGTTAAGCGTCTGACTTTGGCTCAGGTCATGATCTCATGGTTTGTGGGTTCGAGCCCCATGTCAGGCTCTGTGCTGACAGCTCAGAGCCTGGAGCCTGCTTCAGATTCCATGTCTCCCTCTCTGTCTGCTCCTTTCCCACTTGTACTCTGTCTCAAAAACAAACATTAAAAAAATTTTTTTAATGTATTGATGTTGGTTCATTAATTGTAACAAGTGCATCATACTAATGTAACATGGTTTTTTTTGAAGGTAAATATTATTTTAATGAATCTTGTACATGTGTCCATATGTGTGTATCTACATACACACACACACACACACACACACACACGTACACACACACACACACGCACACACATCCATGATATACAATGTATTTTTTCCCAGGGGTTGACTTGAAAGGAATCTCAGAAAGCAGACTGCTTTTTTTTTTTTAAGTGTTTATTTATTATTGAGAGATAGACACAGAGCATGAGCAGGGGAGGGGCAGAGAGAGGGGGAGACACAGAATCTGAAGCAGGCTCCAGGCTCTGAGCTGTCAGCACAGAGCCCGACGTGGGGCTCGAACTCACAACCCACGAGATCATGACCTGAGCTGAAGCCAGACACTTTACTGACTGAGCCACCCAGGTGCCCCCTCGGAAGCAGACTGCTTTAAACGGTGCAGAGCTTCTCTGATGTGCCAAGCCCTCCTCTTTGGGTCAGACTTCCATGTTTACCACAGAAGCCCCTCTTTTTATCCATGGTCTGCAGGCCCTACTGATATTATACTTTTTGAGGAACACTATCATCTTTTCTTTAAAAATTTTTTTAATTTACATCCAAATTAGTTAGCATATAGTGCAACAATGATTTCAGGGGTAGATTCCTTAATTCCCCTTACCCATTTAGCCCCTCCCCCATCCCACAACCCCTCCAGTAACCCTCTGTTTGTTTTCCATATTTATGAGTCTCTTTTGTTTTGTCCCCCTCCCTGTTTTTATATTATTTTTGTTTCCCTTCCCTTATGTTCATCTGTTTTGTCTCTTAAAGTCCTCATATGAGTGAAGTCAGATGATATTTGTCTTTCTCTGACTGACTAATTTCACTTAGCATATTACCCTCTAGTTCCATCCACACTGTTGCAAATGGCAAGATTTCATTCTTTTTGATTGCCAAGTAATGCTATATATATATACATACCACATCGTCTTTATCCATTCATCCATCGATGGACATTTGGGCTCTTTCCAGACTTTGGCTATGGTTGATAGTGCTGCTATAAACATGGGGGTGCATGTGTCCCTTAGAAACAGCACACCTGTATTCCTTGGATCAATACCTAGTAGTGCAATTGCTGGGTCGTAGGGTAGTTCTATTTTTAGTTTTTTGAGGAACCTCCATACTGCTTTCCAGAGTGGCTGCACCAGCTCGCATTCCCATGTAACATGTTAATAACAGGGGAAACCATATGGGAGCGGTAGAGTGGAACTCTCTGTGCCATCTGCTTAAATTTTCTGTAAATTTAAAGTTCTAAAAAATAAAGTCCATCGGTTAAAAAACTTCACAGAGATACGGCAGGAAAGATAAATAAATGAGCATAACTGTCAGCAAATCAACTAAATAAAAGTTTATGAATTGAATTGAGAATTAGGAGAGGTAACTGAATACAGCAAAATTCAGAGTAAAAGAAGATTTTTAAAAATCATCTATTGTCACTTTCCACAGCACATTATACTACCCATTGTCTTATTTGGTTCTCACAGTATCTTTGAGGTAAATGTTGTTCCTGTCTGTAAGTGAGAAGCTGAAGCTTAGACTTATGAAATTCTTGGTTCCAGTTCATTCCACTAGTGAGGGGACATAGCCAGAATTTACATGTGTCTCTTATATCCATGGCTTTTTCCTCAGTGTCGTATGGCAGAGAATAAAGGTCAAAAGAATGAAAGAGGGGTTGAGGGGATGTGTGAAATAGATGATGAGAATTAAGAAGTGTACTTGTCCAGATGAGCACCGGGTGCTGTATGAAAGTGTTGAATCTCTATATTATATACCTGAGACTAATATTATACCATACATTAACGAACTGGAATTTAAGTAAAACCTTTAAAAAAAAAATGAAAGCAGGAAATTCAACCCAAAACATATCTGCTAAGGTTGAGGCCCTGTGTTGAAATGTATGAGATTACAGAGAAGGTCAGTCATGGACCCTGACCTTGAGGAATATACGCTCTAATGGGGGAGACAGAAAAATATAATTTGCAGTAATACCTGGTCCACTGGCATGGAGAGGAGATGCAGATGTGGCTGTTGAACATGCACACAATCTTATTCCCGTGGGTGCTAAGAAGTTTCAAGGTCAGACTCCTACACTTCTGTGCAATCACTGCAAATTAGAAGATTATTTCTTTTCACCTGAGGGAACATTGAAGGATAGGCATCTGGTTTCATTTCAGGTGTAAACAAGATGACACACATAAATGATAAAGAGGACAACCTTTTATCTGACATAAAGGTTTCTGCCTATAGTTTTTCAGCTGTACAAGCTTTCCTTGCCACTAAACAGTTTAGCTGACATTCTGATTTTAAGCTTAGATTCACCAAAGGACTCATATCTTTCATTAATCGGAGTGCAATAATACAATAATAGTTATAGGGCACTTACTAGATGGCAGGACTCTTCTAAGTGCTTTATATACATTATTGCTTTAATCTTTACAACTATCCTAAAATGGGACTATTTTAACCCCTATTTTGCAACTGAGAAATCTAAGACATGAATAAGTTTAAAACTTGTCCAGGGTTACCTAACTATATTGACAGAGACACAATTTGAACAGGAGAATGTGACTTCATAACCCATCTTATAATTGTGGCATATTGTTCATCTATTCACCCCCCGAACACACACACAGACACACACACTGAAAAAGTATATTAAAGTGTGTTTACCACACTATAATTTGTATGTGAGTAAATATACTTTCTCTATTTTCTAAAATTATTTTGATCTTCACAACCTCCCCAGGAGCTAATTAGCAGGGGCATAAAAGTTCTCAATTTCATTTAGTTTAAAAATGAGTTCAGGGGTGCCTGGGTGGCTCAGTCGGCTAAGCGTCCGACCTTAGCTCAGGTCACAATCTCGCAGTTCGTGGGTTCGTGCCCCGCGTCAGGCTCTGTGCTGACAGTTCAGAGCCTGGAGCCTGTTTCAGATTCTGTGTCTCCCTCTCTCTCTGACCCTCCCCCATTCATGCTCTATCTCTCTCTGTCTCAAAAATAAATAAACGTTAACAAAAATTAAAAAAAATAAAAATAAAAATGAGTTCAAATATGTACCATCAGCATGTGGGACTCATTCCTGGAATGCATAGATGGTTCAATATATAAAAATTAATGTGCTCCATCACATTTACAGAATAAAAAAAACCCACATAATGATCTCAAGTGGTGCAGAAAAACATTTAACAAAATTCAACACCCTTTCTTGATAAAAACCCTCAACAAACTAGGATTGAAAGGAAACTACCTCAACATAAACACCATGTATGAAAAACCCACAGCTGACATCATACTCAATGATGAAAGACTGAAAACTTTTCCTCTAAGATCAGAAACAATATAAGGATGTTCATTTTCATCACTTGTATTCAACATAGTAGTGGAAGTCCTAGTCAGAGCAATTAGTCAAGCAAAAGAAATAAAGTCATCCAAATTGAAAAGGAAGAAGTAAAATTATCTCTGTTCACAGACAACAGAAGCATGTCTGTAGAAAACCCTAGAGATTACACACACACACACACACACACACACACACACACACACACAGAGTTAGAACTAATAAATTCATCAACATTAGAGGATACACAATCAACACACAAAAATCAGTTGCGCTTATTTACACCCACAATGAACGATCCAAAAATGAAATTAAGAAAACAATTTTATTTACAATAGCATTAAGAGCATAAAGTATTTAAGAATAAACTTAACTGTGAGGGTGAAAGACTTGCATAGTGATAACTACAAAACAATGCTGAAATTAAAGACATCAATAAATAGCAAGACATCCCACGATCATGGATTGGAAGACTTAATGTTGTTAAGATGTCAACACTACCCAAAGCAATCTACAGATTTGGTGCAATCTCTACCAAAATTTCAGTGATGTTTTTTGTAGAAAAGGAAATATTCTTCTAAAATTCATCTGGAATCTCAAGGGATCTCGGATAGTCAGAGCAATTGTGAAAAAGAAGAACACAGTTGGAAAACAACACTTGCTGATTTCAAAACTTACTACAGAACTATGGTAATCAGTACTGTGTGGTACTGGTGTAATGACAGATATGAAGACCAATGGAACTGAATAGAGAACACAGAAATAAATCCTTGCATACACGGTCAAATGACTTTTGACAGGGTGCCAAGATGATTCAGTGGGGGAAAGGACAGTCTTTTAAACAAATAGTGTTGGGAAAACTGGATGTCCACATGCAAAAAACTTGAAGCTAGATCCTTACCTTACACCATATATAAAAATAAACTCAAAAGGCATCAAATATCTAAACGTAAAAGCTAAAACTTCTAGAATTCTTAGAAGAGAACATAGGGAAAATCTTCATGACAATGGATTTGGCAATGATTTCTTGACTATGACACCAAAAGCATCTACAGGTAGGGGTGGAGAGGCCGGAAAGAACATTTTCTCAGGGGTGCCTGGGTGACTCAGTTGGTTAATATCCGACTTTGGCTCAGGTCATGATCTCATGGTTTGTGAGTTCAAGCCCCGCACCGGGCTCTTGTGCTGGCAGCTCAGAGCCTGGAACCTGCTTCAGATGCTGTGTCTCCCTCTTTCTCTGCCCCTCCCCTACTTGCACTCTGTCTCTGTCTCTCTCTCTCTCAAAAATAAATAAACATTAAAAAGAAAATTTTCTCAGAGGGGGTAAAATTCTAGTTGGGTTTTCAAGCAAGGAATTATGTTACTACTTAACGGTTTTACATGTATATTTTATATCTACAACTAGATCAAAAGCAATTCATGGGAGGCAGCCTGAAAGAATCATAGCTTCAGATTTAAAAGGATCATTAGAGATTATTTAAACCAATACCTTCATGGTGCTACTGTAGACTGACTGTGTCCCTCCCAAATTTGTATGTTGAAACCTAATCCCTAATGTGGTGGTATTTGGAGGTGGAGCCTTTAGGAGGTAATTAGGTCATGGAACCCTCATGAATTAGAATGGTGCCTCTATAAGAGGCTCCAGAATTATTCCTTACCCCCTTTCTGACATGTGGGGACATAGAGGGAAGATAGCTGTCTATGAGCCAGGAAGCCAGTTCAGAAATATATTTCTGTTGTCTATACGCCACCAGTCTATGGTAGCTTGTTATAGCAGCCCAAACAGACTAACCCACTAACAAAGAAACTGGGGCTCTGAAAGGGGACATAACTTGCTCCAAGTTCTTTTTTCATCTTCATCATGGTAACTGTCACAGACTTAATAGGTCTAAATCTCCCCGACCTGGGAATATGAAATGATTTCTCCAATATCCAAATGATGAAGGTTTTGTGCCCCCATCCCACTTGATTGAAGAAAGTCTAGTCATCCAATAGGCTCTCTTCCCTAGGTGGTTTTACCATCAGAGAAGCTTGCACGTTCTGCAAGTCCAGCCTGATGGAGTATGCTACCTGGTTAAGCTAATGGTCTCAGGATGTTGCTTTTCTATGTATTTTGATCGAAATAATTTTGTTATTTTCTATTTTTCTAAGCATGGCCTTTCACTTTCCTGCCTGTCACATGGGACAGTTTGGGGATTATCATCTGTCCTTGAACACCTGCTGCCATCACTCTTTTGGCATGGGCAGTGAGGGAAGGAAACAAACCCTTCCTTTAATTGATGGTGGATAGAAAGCAGAAGAGAGAGAATAAGGTATACATATTGCTGAATGTGGCTGCTCAGAGTCTTCAGACCCATCTGGTCAGGGTCCTAGGAGGATGCCCCCCCACCCAGCTGCTAGTCTGGCACCTTCTGGTTGGTGCCGTTTTTAAAAAATTTTTTAATGTTTATTTATTTTTTAGAGAGAGAAAGACAGTGTAAGCGGGGAAGGGGCACAGAGAGAGGGAGGCACAGAATCGGAACCAGGCTCCAGGCTCTGAGCTGTTAGCACAGAGCTTGATGCGGGGCTTGAACTCATGAAGTGTGAGATATCATGACCTGAGCCCAAGTCAGACGCTCAACCGACTGAGCCACCCAGGCACCCCTGGTTGGTGCCGTTTTATCTCTCATGAAAGACAAGCCCTTGAGTACCTCGTCTGCCCTGAAGTTGAAGTTCCATCTACCATGAAGCAGTTGGAGGGCCATCACCCTAGTCCTCATCTTCTATTCCAGAATCAACATCTTTCCAGGCAGGCAGGGTGACTAGAAATGGAAACATCTGCCTAATTGAGGAGAAGCCTCTTCTACTCCATGCAAGGTGGGTTGTAGCGCAGAATGGCCCACAAAAATCCAGTCTCATTAAATCAAAATATGTCAGTGTCAGCACAAGTGAGTTATTTCTTCAAATTATCTGTTGACACTGACAGTCCAGTGCAGTCTAGTTCCTTCCCTCCTATTGTTTTCTCCAGCTCCAAATAATGTTTGGGATCTCACATTTTGGTACGTTTTTCAGATTTCTAGATCTCTGAGGATAAAACTCTCTTATTTCCTCAATAACAAACAATAAAGCTCTTTCAATTCAACCAAAGAAAAGAATATTTTTCCCCAAATAAGTACAAATTCTGCAGAGTGGCACCACCGAAGCACATCAAATTTATATAATCTAAAAGAAAACTGAGCTGCTTCATCCAAAATATCTGCTTTCATGTCATTTCCATTTTCTCAAAAAAAGGATGCATGAGTAGTCGAGATATATGTATACATTGAACACTTCAAGTGGTGTCCCTCAAATCAATTAAGGTCTTCTTTAAAGGCCAAGTGAGTAAGATAAGTCTTCAATTTTTACAAAAAAAGGAAAGAAGAACTGCTTAAAACTTGAAAATTACACATAGCTGACTTCTAGCCATCAGAGTTTTAAAAGTCTTAGGGCTTAAAATAGTCTTGATGACTATTATATAATAGATCTATTATAGATAGAGAGAACATAGGGAAAATGTTCATGACAATGGATTTGGCATCATTTCTCTCTATTATAGATCTATTATATAATAGATTCATCTAATAAATAGATGAATGAAGCTGAATAACTCAAGCGTTTATTGAATACTTATTATATGCATGCACTTAGCTAGGTAATGAGCATACCACTGGAAAATAAAACAGGAATTTCCTACTTTCCTGGAATTTCAGCCTGGTGGAGGAGACAGGAAATAAACAAATAAACACTTAAATGCAAATTGTGATAAGTACCAAGAATAAACTGGGCTTGGTTCTCTCTCTTTTCTAAAAAATTTTTTTAATGTTTATTTATTTTTGAGAGAGAGACACAGAAACAGAGACAAAGCATGAGCGGGGGAGGGGCAGAAAGAGAGGTAGACACAGAATCTGAAGCAGGCACCTGGCTCTGAGCTGTCAGCACAGAGCCCGACATGGGGCTCTAACTCACAAACCTTGAGACCATGACCTAAGCAAAGTCGGACGCTCAAATGACTGACCCACCAGTCACCCCTTGATTCTCTCTTGATCCAGAATAAAGGTGTATGGGGAGAGGATGCCCCCTCCTTTTTTTAAGCAAGCTCCACACCCAATATGGGACTTGAACTCACAACCCTGAGATTGAGAGTCTCATGCTTCACTACTAAGCCAGCCAGGCACCTGGAGATAACTTCTTTAAATAAGATGTTAGGGAGGGCCTTTAAAGACTGAGTCATTTAAGCCTAGATTGAAAATTGAGTTGGAGTCAGATGTACTGAGGACAGTGAGCCATGTGTGTGAAGGCTCTCCCCCTCCAGTGCCTGCAGAACTGAAGGCAGGCCAGTGATGGTACAGCTTAATGAAGAGGAAGAGAGAGAGAGGGTTGTGTTATTTCATGTAGGTCCTAATAGGATGCTGTAAGGGGTCTAGATTGTATGCATTTGGGGGAGCCAATTTAAATAGGATTTTAAATAGGGCTGGGGTGGGGATTTGGCAGAAGATACAATTAAATTCACAATTTCAAACGATTACCCAGTTTGCTGTGTGGTGAATGGATAGAACGTATGCAGAGGATAGGATCCAAGAGACCAGTTAGGAGGCTCTTCTTGCAGGTGAGAGAGGAGGGTGACTTGGACTAGGATGGTGGCATGGACATTTGATCTGTAGGTGCGATCCCCTACAGAGGTGGTCAAGTAAAAATGAGATAAAAGTCAAGCATGACTGATGATTTGTGGCTCCTGTCTTGAGGCGCTTACATAAAGGCTTCTCTCTTTGACTTTATGTCCTCCTGGCCTTATCTTCAGTGACAATATGACCAAGAGCACATTTAAAAACCTGCAATTGCCCTCGTAGCTATCCAGAAAATGCACAAAATGAAATTTGCATCCTTCACCTTTTCAGGTCATTGCATTCAACCTACGAGGCAGCAGTCCTAGGTTCCTAGCTTGCTGCCACCAAGGTTTATTCATCTCTGTATTTTTTGTGTCACTTAGCACTCTATTAATACAGAGCTCATGGTCAATGAATTCTACGTTGATCTAAAGTGACAAAAATTCAATATCTTCAGAGTTAGCGGGTCTACCATTTGAAAGCGGTTTCAGAATTTGGGAACAGGCACAAAGTCATTAGGAGCCAGATATAAGAATAGCTTTGCTTAATGGCATGATTTAGGCCTAAAGTAGTGAGTGGTTTTTCTCGCATGGCTCATAAACTGAAAAGACAGCCCCCGGAGAGCAGCTACCTCCTGCTCAGACCCCTGAATCCACACACCAAGCTGCATGTGCTTACTCATGGGGCACTTACAGTACTTAGGGTACCATCTGGGCACTGGATATTAAAGTTGCATAAAATATGGACCCTTGAGGAGAATAAGGTGACCTCTTCTACATAAGGCTTCCATAAGCAATCTATTCTTCTCCTACCAAAGCATATATCTCACTGCACTGCAGTTTTTTTGTTAGTCTGTCTTGCACTAAGTAAGGCTGATGTGCTCCATGAGAGCAGAGACACGTGTATTTTTTCTTCACCATTGTAGCCCTTGCCCCTAGCAATGCCTGGTACCTAGTGGAGTGGATGCTTGTGTTTGCCTACACATCACCTTCCCTCTTCTTTAATAAGGGAACACTCTCTCCCATGAAGCATCCATTCCATTTGGTTTACTTGACTCTGATCCCGTCTGTATTGCAAGAGAGTGGCACACACCAGCATTCTCTCTGAAGTTTTTCAGTAAGAGATTTTAGGGAAGACTCTTGCCCCTTGTCTTGGCCAAGCTGCAAATGAATCTTGGCAGCCACCACACCTGCCCCATGGATGCTGTTGGTGTTTCACCTAGATTCCCTTCACCAGGGAGATTCAGACAATCCCTTATCCCACAGCCCTTGGCTGACTGGCAAGGGGTTACAAAATCAGAACTCCTTGTCTCAAGGTGGGATATAAACTCTGTGGTATGATTTATGCTTCAGATCTCCCCATGGGAAAAGGCTGAAGCTAGTAGTCTCCAGCAGAGCCTGCGTTCTTGCTTAGCTTCCTGCCCCTGCTTCCCTCACGTACATTTTCCTGAAAGCATTCCCTCAATAAATCACTTTCATAGGAATCCTACTTCAGACTCTATTTCTAGGGAATCCAACCTAGTCAGCGTGTAGAAAAGAAAGATTAACACTAATAACAGCATTTGAATGTCTGGATCTTTACCATGTTTTTCCTTGTACTTTGTAGTTAGGTGAGCTGATTTGTTTAAGCTATTTGGATTTCAGTTTCTGTCAGTTGCATCTAAAAGAGTCCTGACATTTAGCAGCATTCTATAAACATTGACTAAGTATATCGAATTATAAGTAGAACAAAGTAGAAAGTATAGGTGAGGATGAAAACATGGTGAGCAAGTCTGTTTAAGCTACTTGGATTGGGTTTCTGTCATTTGCATCTTAAAGAGTCCTGACATTCAGCAGACATTCTATAAATATTTGTTGAATAAGTGTATTGAATTATAAATAGCGGGAAATGGAAATACAAATGAAGATGCAATAAATGGCATTCAGTGTTTTGAGAAATGGTAATTTGCATTTATCTGAGCCCCTAAATATAAATAGGAAATCAGCAGAAATGTGGGTAGTGGAGACATTCTAGGCCTTAGGAACCTTCGTAAGAACAAAGGTTTTGGCAACCTGGACTGATGGGTGTTAGAGAAAAGATGAGTTGTCCTACACGGGTAGAGTGGAGGAATGTAAAAAATGCTTATTTTGTTGAAGCAACAAGTTTATGAGATCATATGAAGGGAAAGGAGTTCATCACCGGTGTGTATTTCCAAGCTTGTGGGCTAATGCTGACAGGTGGGCTCTAAGAGAAAGTACAAGATGTACAGACAATACTCTGATATGTTTGGGCTGTAACAGCAGACAGATTGCAGCAAATGTAATCAAGCTGTGGCTGTTCGTCATGGTCACATGCAATCAGAGTAAAGATCTGCTGAGACCCATTGATTCTGAGGTGTGTTCTTTACCCACATGGGAGCTGAGTATACACACGGCAGTCTCCTTGGTATCATTTTGTCCTATTTCACCAGGGTGGTGCAACAGTTGGCCTGTACAGCATAGATATATTTATTTTGATCTGGTTAAGTCATCATGAAAGTTGTTGGTTTTTTGTCAGAAAACAATAAATACTAAAAATATACAGTACTTTGTATTGATTGCTCAGAATAATGCCTGCTGTCACGATGTATAATAGGAATTTTCATTTATGATGCTTTAACATAAATCGTGCCATTTAATCTTCATAAGTGCCCAACAACGATCAAAGTTTTAAACTTTGCCAGAGTCACCAGACTTTGAACAATGCCTTCTCTCTTCAAGTTCACACCTCTTTCTTTCTTTCTTTCTTTCTTTCTTTCTTTGAGAGAGAGAGAGAGTGCAAGTTGGGGAGAGGGGCAGAGGGAGAGAGAGAGAGAATCTCAAGCAGTCTCTGTACTCAGCGTGGAGCCCAGCCCGGGGTTCAGTCTCACGACTCTGGGAGCATGACCTGAACTGAAATCAAGAGTAGGTGATTCAACCAACTGAGCCACCCAGGCACCCCCACACCTCTTTCTAATACCTGAGAATAGCCTCATGGTGATCCCTATGGATATTCAATAAATATTTGCTAAGATGCACTGATATAGCACAGTTAGTTCTTGGTTTTTGTTTCTCTGTGCTCCTCAGGATAATGGGGTTCTTTGTCTGACACCTCCCCAGCACCCAGAGAGTCAGCCTGCCCCTAGTAATAGGCCCTCTTCCTCGGCAGCTTTTATTGCTGGAAAAGCCTGACCCTTATATTACATGGCTTTTGAACATGTCATAGGCATTTCAAACTTAACATGTCTAAAATTGAATTTCTTATACACATGAAACTAATATAATAACATTGTATGTAAGTTACACTGGATTTAAAAATAAAAAGCATAATAAAATTTAACAAAATGGAATTCTTGATGATTTTCTGAGACCTATATATACTCCAGTTGGCTCCCACTCTTCCCCTTGTCAGCATCCCCCTGCCACGCCACCACCCAGTGAGTTATTAAAGCCAGAAACTTAAGTGTCAGCCTGTTAATTTCACTTTCAAATGACATCTAGAACCTATTTACTTCTCTTCATCTCCACTAGTACTGTCCTAGGCTAAAGCATCCTTCTTTCATTTTGACCACAGCAATAGCCGCCTAAGTGGACATCGTGATTACAATCTACACACTCGATCCCCTCTACACACGTCAGCCAGAGTGAGCTTTTATTTTATGTCATTTTCAGAGTGACCTCTTAAAAATGTAAATCAGGGGCACCTGGGTGGCTCAGTCAGGTTAAGCATCCAACTCTTGATTTTGGCTCAGGTCATGACCTCACGGTTTTTAGGATCAAGTTCTGCATCGGGCTCTGTGCTGATGACATGGAATCTGCTTGAGATTCTCTCTCCCTCTCTCTTTGTCCCTCCCCCACTCCTGTGCATGTTCTCTCTCTCCTCTCTCTCAAAATAAAGAAATAAATAAACATTTTTAAAAATGTAAATCATGGGTGACTGAGTGGCTCAGTTGGTTAAGTGTCCAACTCTTGATCACAGCTCAGGTCTTGGTCTCAGGGTGGTAAGTTCAAGCCCCCCTTGGACTCCACGTGGGGCATGGAGCCTACTTTAAAAAAAAAAGTAAATCAGATCACAACATTCTTTGGTTTAAAACTAGTTAGGGGCACCTGGGTGGCTCAGTCGGATAAGCCACCGACTCTTGATTTTGGCTCAGGTCATGCTCCCAGGGTCGTGGTATTGAGCCTCACTTCGTGTGGAGACTGCTTGAGATTCTCTCTCTCCTCCTCTGCCCCTCTTCCACTGTTGAGGGAACACACTCTGTCTCTTTCTTAAAAAAAAATGTTTAATAGTTTCCAACTGCATTTTGGATAAATCAGCTGTCAAGTAACCTACAATGCCCTGCATATATTGCCTGCTATGTCTCCAGTATTACTGTCCTCTTTGCTCAGTACACTCTAGTCACCTTGGCTTTCTGTTAGTTCTTGAGTACATCTAGCTCTTTCCTGCTACAGGGACTTCATTGTTATACTTTTTCTGCTGGGAATGCTCTTGATGAGCCTAGTTCTCTCTATTCTTCATGACTTGACACATTTTAACTCATTAAGGAGGTTTTCCATAAAATTGCTATCAACAGTTCTTATCTCTGGTATTCTCAATTAGGCACATTTTCCTTTTCTTTACAGCAATCTGCAATTATTTGCTGTAATTATTTCATTATTTGTGAAATTCCTGGTTATATATCTTCTGTGTAAGAAAGTAAACTTCATAAAGGCTGTGATATCATCTAGTCTTGGTTATATCATTAATTCCTGGCACACAGTAGGCCCTGAATAAATATTCTTCAAATGAACAAATGATTGAGTGACCTCTTGTCTAAGATGGCAATAGGACCAGTATTTATCTTTGCCCTCGTGTCACTCAGGTGACAACTTGCCCTAGCCTAGGTCCAAGAGAAAGTGTAGAAACTTGAGATCAGCCTTGCTGTAGTGGAAACATTATATGATGTGGAATCAAAAGAACAGCATTCTAATTTGGGAGAGTTACCTAACCTTTATGAACCTCGGTTCTCTCCTGTGTAAGAACAGGGATCATGACATAGCTTGTAGTCCCATTATCTTGTATCCACAATGCCTGATACACAACAGATGCTAAAAATATGAGTTTATTTAACAAAACAATAATTCTACCTTAGAGGATTTTTGTGAGGATTAAATGAGATATAGTTTATAATATACCTAATAGTTTGGGGTATATTTTAAATGCTTTTTAAATGCTTATCTCATAGAACATGCAATTGAAAGAAACTTAAAGTTGCTTTCTTTAAAAAAAAAAAAAGTTTATTTTGAGAGGGAGAGAGAGAGAGAGCACTGAAGGGGCAGAGATAGAGGGAGAGAGAATCCCAAGCAGGTTCTATGCTGTCAGCACAGAGCCCAATGAGGAGCTCAAACTCACGAACTGTGAGATCATGACCTGAGCTGAAATCAAGAGCTGGTCGCTCAACAGACTGACCCACCCAGGTGTCCCTAAAGTTGCTTTCTTATTCAAAGCAACTCTGAAAAAGAACAAAAGTTGGAGGAATAACACTTCATGATTTCAAAACTCACTGAAAAGCTACAATAATCAAGGCACTGCGGTACTGGCATAAGACTAGATACAAGATAAACAAAATCGGATTGAGAGTCCAGAAATAAACCATTGCATTTTCAGTCAGTTGATTTAAAAAAAAAAAAAGTACTGAGATAGAATATCATAACATAAAATTTTCCATCTGAATCACTTTCAAGTGTACATTTCAGTGATATTAAATGCATTCATAATGTTGGCTAACCATCTCCACCATTCATTTTCATAACTTTGAATCCTGTAAAATTGAAACCCTCTACCCCTTAAACAATAACTCCTCATTTCCCCTTTCCAGCTCCTGGAAAACACAATTCTATTTTCTGTCTTTATAATTTTGACTACTCTAAACACCTATCTCATATAGGTAGAAACATATAATATTTGTCTTTTTGTGACTGACTCATTTTACTTAGCATAATGTCTTCAAGGTTTACCCATGTTATAGCATGTGTCAGAATCTTCTTCCTATTTAAGGCTGAATGATATATTCCATTGTATATTTGCTAGGGTTGCTTCCATGTTTTAACAATTGTGAATAACGTTGCTATGCACAAGGGTGTAAAAATATGTTTGAGTCCCTGCTTCCAATTCTTTTGGATATATATCTGGAAGTGGAATGCTGGATCATATGGTAATTGCATTTTTAATTTTTCAAGGAACTGTCATCTCTTTTCCATAGGAGTTGTACCATTTTACATTCCTCTGACAGTGCACAAGGTTTTCATTTTCTCCACATCCTCACTGACACCTGTTGTTTTATGCTTTTGTTAGATAGTAGCTATCCTAATGGATTTGTACTTTTGATTTGCATTTACCTAATGATTAGTGATACTGAGCATCTTTTCATGTGCTTCTTGATCATCTGTGTATCTTCTTTGAGAAATGCCTGTCTAAGTCTTTTGCCCAATTTTTAATCAGATTGTTTGTTTTTTGTTGTTGAGTTTTAGGTGCTCTCCAAATATTCTGGATATTAATCTCTTACCATATATATGATTTGCAAATCTTTCCTTCCATTTTGTGGGTTGCCTTTTTATTCTGTTGATAATGTCTTTTGATGAACATAATTAAACATTTTTCATGAGGTCTAATTTGTCTATTTTTTATTTTGATTTCTGTGCCTTTGCTGTCATACCAGGAAATCAATGACCAACCCAATGCTGTGCAGCTTTTGTTGTATATTTTCCTCGAAGAGTTTCATACTTGTAGGTCTCACAGTTAAGTCTTCTTTCCCTTTTGAGTTAATTTTTGTATATGATGTTAGTTAAAGATCCATTCACTCTTTTGCGAGTGAATATCTAGTTTTTCCAGTACCATTTGTTGCAAAGACTGTCCTTCCCTCATTGAATTGTCTTGGTAGCCTTGTCAAAATCATTTGACCATACATGCAAGAGTTTATTTTTGGGCTCTTTATTGTATTCCATTGGTCTATATGTCTGTCTTCATGACAGTACCACACTGTTTATGGTCACCTGACTTTTGACAAGGGTGCCAAGACAATCCAATGGAGAAAGAGTGATAGTTTAGAAAAATGATGTTGGGACAACTGGATATCCACATATATAAGAATGTCATTGGATAAAATTTAACTCAGAATGGGTGAAAGACCTACACGTAACAACTAAAACCACAAAGTTCTTAGAAAACAACATGGGTGTAGATCTTTGTGACCTTGGATTAGACAACGGTTTCTTAAATATAATGTCAAAAGCACAAGTAACCAAAGAAAAAAAGATATATTGGGCTTCACCAAAACTAAAAATTTTGTGCCAAAGGACACTGTCAAGAAAGTGAAAACTCAAACAATGGAAGAAAATATTTACAAATTATATCTTAGATAAGGAGTTATATCTAGAATATATAAAGAAGTCTTAAAACTCAACAACAAAAACCAAACAACCCAATTAAGAAAATTTTCTGAACATTTATTTATTTTTGAGAGAGAAAGAGCACGTGTGAGGTGGAGGAGGGGTAGAGAGAAGTAGACAGAGGATCTGAAGCAGTCTCTGCACTGACAGCAGAGAGCCTGATGTGGGGCTGGAACTCACAAACCATGAGATCATGACCCAAGCCGAAGTCAGACGCTCAACCAACCAAGCCACCCAGGCGCCTCACAAACAACCCAATTTTAAAATGGGCAAAGGACAAACCATAAGTGACTCTTAAAAACTGAGAATAAACTGAGGGTTGATGGGGGGTGGGAGGGAGGGGAAAGTGGGTGATGGGCATTGAGGAGGGCACCTGTTGGGATGAGCACTGGGTGTTGTATGGAAACCAATCTGACAATAAATTTCATATTTAAAAAAAAAAAAGAGGAGAAGATAGCAGCATAGGAGGATGCTGGACTCACCTTTTCCTGCTGATCACTTAGATTCCACCCACATCTGCCTAAATAACCCAGAAAACCGCCAGAAGACTAGCAGAACAGACTCTCTGGAGCCAAGCATAGACAAGAGGCCCATGGAAGAGGGTAGGAAGGACGGAGAGGTGGTGCGTGCTCCACGGACTGGTGGGAAGGAGCCGGGGTGGTGGAGGGGCAGCCTGCCTGGCAAGGCAGAGCCCCCGAGTCTGGCTTGCAAAAGCGGAGGGAACAGACTTCGTGAATTCTGACAGCCAGCGGAACTTAACATCTGGAATGTTATAAGTCAACAGCTCTGCTCAGAGAGCGGGAGGGTGAGAGGACACTGGGAGAGAGAGGTGTTGAGCCCTGGAAGACAGAGCTCAGCTCGGCAGGGAACAAAGGTGCTGGCCAGCGCCATCTCCCTTGCCCATCCCCTAGCCGAAATCCCAAAGGGAACCAGTTCTTGACACCGAACTTGCTTGCACCTCACAAACACCCAACGCTGTGCTTCTGTGGATCCATCCCTCTAACGGGTCTGCCTCCCTCCTGGTGCTGCAGGGCCCCTCCCACAGGGAACAACCCATGGCAAAGCAAGCTAAACCTGCCCCTCCTGTCGCTGTGCACCTTGCGGATCCACCCCGGCTAATATGCAGGTTCCCATCAAAGCAGTACCACAAGCCTGGCAGTGTGCAAGTAGCCCAGACAGGGGCCACACGACTCCACAGTGAGTCCTGCCCCTGGAAGAGGGGAAGATAAGGTACACACCAGTCTGACTGTGGCCCCAGCGGTAGGCTGGGGACAGGAATCAGGTCTGGCTGCAGACCCGCCCACCAACGCAAGTTACTCCAGACAACACAGGGGAAGTGCCCTGCAGTTCCTCGCCACTCCAGGAACTATCCAAAACGATGAAAGAGAAGAATTCTCCTCAAAAGAAACTCCAGGAGTAGCGACAGCTAACGAATTGATCAAAAACGATTTAAGCAATATAACAGAACATGAATTTGAAATAATAGTCATAAAATTAATCACTGGGCTTGAAAAAAGTATAGAGGACAGCAGAGAATCTATTACTACAGAGATCAAGGGACTAAGAAACAGTCATGAGGAGCTAAAAAATGCTATAAATGAGGTGCAAAATAAAATGGAGGTGGCCATAGCATGGATTGAAGAGGCAGAGGAGAGAATAGGTGAATTAGAAGATAAAATTATGGAAAAAGAGGAAGCTGAGAAAAAGAGAGATAAAAACATCCAGGAATATGAGAGGAGAATTAGAGAACTAAGTGATGCAATCAAACAGAACAATATCCGTATAATAGGGATTCCAGAAGAGGAAGAGAGAGAGAAAGGGGATGAAGGTGTACTAGAACATATCATAGTTGAGAACTTCCCTGATCTGGGGAAGGAAACAAGCATTGAAATCCAAGAGGCACAGAGAACTCCCTTCAGACGTAAATTGAATCAACCTTCTGCACGACATATCATAGTGAAACTGGCAAAATACAAGGATAAAGAGAAAATTTTGAAAGCCAGCTAGGGATAAACACGCTCTAACATATAAAGCGAGACCGATAAGTCTAGTGACGGATCTATCTACTGAAACTTGGCAGGCCAGAAAGGAATGGCAGGAAATCTTCAATGTGATGAATAGAAAAAAAATATGCAGCCGAGAATCCTTTATCCAGCAAGTCTGTCACTCAGAATAGAAGGAGAGATAAAGGTCTTCCCAAACAAACAAAAACTGAAGGAATTCATCACCACTAAACCAGCCCTACAAGAGATCCTAAGGGGGATTCTGTGAGTGAAATGTTGCAAGGACCACAAAGTACCAGAGACATCACTACAAGCATGAAATCTACAGACATCACAATGACTCTAAACCCATATCTTTCTATAATAACACTGAATGTAAATGGACAAAATACGCCAACCAAAAGACATAAGGTGTCAGAATGGATAAAAAACAAGACCCATCTATTTGCTGTCTACAAGAGACTCATTTTAGACCTGAGGACACCTTCAGATTGAAAGTGAGGGGATGGAGAACTATCTACCATGCTACTGGAAGTCAAAAGAAAGCTGGAGTAGCCATACTTATATCAGACAAACTAGACTTTATTTTTTTTAACGTTTATTTATTTTTGAGACAGAGAGAGACAGAGCATGAATGGGGGAGGGGCAGAGAGAGAGGGAGACACAGAATCGGAAGCAGGCTCCAGGCTCTGAGCCATCAGCCCAGAGCCCGACGCGGGGCTCGAACTCACGGACTGCGAGACCGTGACCTGAGCTGAAGTCAGATGCTTAACCGACTGAGCCATCCAGGCGCCCCAAGAAAAACTAGACTTTAAATTAAAGGCTGTAACAAGAGATGAAGAAGGGCATTATATAATATTTATAGGGTCTATCCATCAGGAAGAGCTAACAATTATAAATGTCTATGCGCTGAATACAGGAGCCCCCAGATATATAAAACAATTACTCACAAACATAAGCAACCTTATTGATAAGAATGTGGTGATTGCAGAGGACTTTAATACTCCACTTACAACAATGGATAGATTATCTAGACTCAGGATCAATAAAGAAACAAGGGCCCTGAATGATACATTGGACCAGATGGACTTACAGATATATTTAGAACTCTGTATGCTAAAGTGACAGAATATACTTTCTTCTCGAGTGCACATGGAACATTCTCCAAGATAGATCACATACCAGGTCACAAAACAGCCCTTCATAAGTATAAAAGAATTGAGATCATACCATGTATACTTTCAGACCACAATGCTATGAAGCTTGAAATCAACCACAGGAAAAAGTCTGGAAAACCTCCAAAAGCATGGAGGTTAAAGAACACCCTACTAAAGAATGAATGGGTCAACCAGGCAGTCAGAGAAGAAATGAAAAAATACATGGAAACAAATGAAAATGAAAATACAACAATCCAAATGCTTTGGGATGCAGCGAAGGCAGTCCTGAGAGGAAAATACATTGCAATCCAGGCCTATCTCAAGAATCCCAAATACAAAATCTAACAGCACACGTAAAGGAACTAGAAGCAGAACAGCAAAGACACCCCAAACCCAGCAGAAGAAGAGAAATAATAAGATCAGAGCAGAAATAAACAATATAGAATCTAAAAAAACTGTAGAGCAGATCAATGAAACCAAGAGTTGGTTTTTTGAAAAAATAAACAAAATTGATAAACCTCTAGCCAGGCTTCTTCAAAAAGAAAAGGGAGATGACCCAAATAGATAAAATTGTGAATGAAAATGGAATTATTACAACCAATCCCTCAGAGATACAAGCAATTATCAGGGAATACTATGAAAAATTATATGCCAACAAACTGGACAACCTGGAAGAAATGGACAAATTCCTAAGCACCCACACACTTCTAAAACTCAAACAGGAAGAAATAGAAAACTTGAACAGACCCATAGCCAGTGAAGAAATTGAATCAGTTATGAAAAATCTCCCAACAAATAAGAGTCCAGCACCAGATGGCTTCCCTGGGTAATTCTACCAGACATTTAAAGCAGAGATAATACCTATCCTTCTCAAGCTGTTCCAAAAAATAGAAAGGGAAGGAAAACTTCCAGACTCATTCTATGAAGCCAGCATTACTTTGATTCCTAAAGCAGACAGAGGCCCAGCAAAAAAAGAGAACTATAGGCCAATATCCCTGAAGAATATGGATGCAGAAATTCTCAATAAGATACTAGCAAATCGAATTCAATAGCCTATAAAAAGAATTATACACCATGATCAAGTGGGATTCATTCCTGGGCTGCAGGGCTGGTTCAACATTTGCAAATCAATCAACCTGATACATCACATTAATAAAAGAAAAGATAAGAACCATTATGATCCTGTCAATCGATGCAGAAAAAGCATTTGACAAAATTCAGCATCCTTTCTTAATAAAAACCCTCGAGAAAGTCGGGATAGAAGGAATACACTTAAACATAAAAGCCATTTATGAAAATCCCACAGCTAATATCATCCTCAATGGGGAAAACCTGAGAGCTTTTCCCCTGAGATCAGGAGCACAACAGGGATGTCCAGTCTCACTGCTGTTGTTTAACATAGTGTTGGAAGTGCTAGCATCAGCAATCAGACAACAAAGGGAAATCAAAGGCATCAAAATTGGCAATGATGATGTCAAGCTTTCACTTTTTAAAGATGACATGATATTATACATGGAACACCCGATAGACTCCACCAAAAGTCTGCTAGAACTGATACATGAATTCAGCAAAGTTGCAGGATACAAAATCAATGTACAGAAATCAGTTGCATTCTTATACACTAATAATGAAGTAACAGAAAGACAAATAAAGAAACTGATCCCATTCACAATTGCACCAAGAAGCATAAAATACCTAGGAATAAACCTAACCAAAGATGTAAAAGATCTGTATGCTGAAAACTATAGAAAGCTTATGAAGGAAATTGAAGAAGACATAAAGAAATGGAAAAACATTCCATGTTCATGGATTGGAAGAATAAATATTGTTAAAACGTCAATACTACCCAAAGCTATCTACACATTCAATGCAATCCCAATCAAAATTGCACCAGCATTCTTCTCGAAGCTAGAACAAGCAATCCTAAAATTTGTATGGAACCACAAAAGGCCCTGAATAGCCAAAGTAATTTTGAAGAAGAAGACCAAAGCAGGAGGCATCACAATCCCAGACTTTAGCCTCTACTACAAAGCTGTCATCATCAAGACAGCATGGTATTGGCACAAAAACAGACACATAGATCAATGGAATAGAATAGAAACCTCAGAATTAGACCCACAAAAGTATGGCCAACTAATCTTTGACAAATAGATCTTGGAAAGATCTTTGACAAATATTCTTGGAAAGAATGGAAAAAAGACAGTCTCTTTAACAAATGGTGCTGGGAGAACTGGACAGCAACATGCAGAAGGATGAAACTAGACCACTTTCTTACACCATTCACAAAAATGAACTCAAAATGGATAAAGGACCTGAATGTGAGACAGGAAACCATCAAAACCCTAGAGGAGAAAGCAGGAAAAGACCTCTCTCACCTCAGCCGTAGCAATTTCTTACTTGACACATCCCCAAAGGCAAGGGAATTAAAAGCAAAAATGAACTACTGGGACCTTATGAAGATAAAAAGCTTCTGCACAGCAAACAACCAACAAGACTAAAAGGCAACCAACGGAATGGGAAAAGATATTTGCAAATGACATATCAGACAAAGGGCTAGTATCCAAAATCTATAAAGAGCTCACCAAACTCCATACCCGAAAAACAAATAACCCAGTGAAGAAATGGGCAGAAAACATGAATAGACACTTCTCTAAAGAAGACATCCGGATGGCCAACAGGCACATGAAAAGATGTTCAATGTCGCTGCTTATCAGGGAAATACAAATCAAAACCACACTCAGATACCACCTCACGCCAGTCAGAGTGGCCAAAATGAAGAAATCAGGAGACTATAGATGCTGGCGAGGATGTGGAGAAACGGGAACCCTCTTGCACTGTTGGTGGGAATGCAAATTGGTGCAGCCACTCTGGAAAGCAGTGTGGAGGTTCCTCAGAAAATTAAAAATAGACCTACCCTATGACCCAGCAATAGCACTGCTAGGAATTTATCCAAGGGATACAGGAGTACTGATGCATAGGGGCACTTGTACCCCAATGTTTATAGCAGCACTCTCAACAATAGCCAAATTATGGAAAGAGCCTAAATGTCCATCAACTGATGAATGGATAAAGAAATTGTGGTTTATATACACAATGGAATACTACTTGGCAATGAGAAAGAATGAAATATGGCCTTTTTCGCAATGTGGATGGAGCTCAAGAGTGTTATGCTAAGTGAAATAAGTCATAGAGAGAAAGACAGATACCATATGTTTTCACTCCTATGTGGGTCCTGAGAAACTTAACAGCAGACCATGGGGGAGGGGAAGGAAACAAAAAAGGTTAGAGAGGGAGGGAGCCAAACCATAAGAGACTCTTAAAAACTGAGAGAAAACGGAGGGTTGATGGGTGGCGGGAGGGAGGGGAGTGTGGGTGATGGGCATTGAGGAGGGCACCTGTTGGGATGAGCACTGGGTGTTGTATGGAAACCAATTTCAGAATAAATTTCATATTTAAAAAAATTTAAAAAAATTAAAAAAATTTAAAAAAATGGGCAGAGAATTTTATCAGACATTTATTTCTCTAAGGAGATATAAAAATGGCCACTAAGCCCTGGAAAGATGCTCAGCACCATTCATCATCAGGGAAAGGCAAATCTAAACTGCAATTAGATACCACTTAATATTCACTAGGATAGCTATTTTTAAAAACAGACATTAATAGGGCACCTGGGTGGCTCCATCAGTTAAGCATCTGACCTCAGCTCAGGTCACGATCTCTCGGCTGGTTAGTTCAAGCCCTGTGTCGGGTTCTGTGCTGACAGCTCAGAGCCTGGAACCTGCTTCGGATTCTGTGTCTCCCTCTCTTTTTGCCCCTCCCCCACTAATGTTTTTTTTTTTTCTCTCTCTCTTTCTCAAAAATAATAAACATTAAAATAATTTTTAAAAAAACATTAATAGAGGTCAGTGGGGAGGGGGAAGACCGCAACAAACAATGCAGAAAATTTTTTAAATAAAGAAATATATGGTGTAAAAATAAAAAAATAAGCATTAGTGAGGATATAGGGAAACTGGATTCTCATGCTTTGCTGGTAGTAAAAGCCGGGAAGCCACTTTGGGAAACAATTCTAATTGTTTAATTGTCAAAAAATTTTTTACTTTGTTTTTTAATGTTTATTCACTCTTGAGAGAAACAGAGAGAGAGAGAGACAGAGTGCAAGCAGGGGTCGGGCAAAGAGAGAGGGAAACAGAATCGAAGCAGGCTCTGGGCTGTCAGCCCAGAGCCCAACTTGGGGCCAGAACCCACAGACCATGAGATCATCACCTGAGCTGAAGCTGGATACTTAACTGACTCAGCCACCCAGGCACCCCTCCTCAATTTTTAAATATAGAGTTACCACCTGACACTACAATTCCACTTGTAGGCTTGTACCTTTGAGAAGTGAAACTATGTCCACACAAAAGCTTGTGCACAAATGTTTACAGCAGTGTTTTTCATAAAAACTAAAGTAAAAATGACCTGCATGTCCATTAACTGATGAATGGATAAACAACATGTGGTATATGCATACAATAGAACGTCATTCAGTAATAGAAAAGGGATGAACTACTGAAACTACAGCATGATGATTCTTAAAAACATTATGCAGGGCACCTGGGTGACTCAGCCATTAAGCATTTGACTTCGGCTCAGGTCATGATCTCATGGTTCGTGAGTTCAAGTCCTGCATTGGGTGAGCCCCACTTCCTCTCTCTCTCTCTCTCTCTCTCTCTCTCTCTCTCTCTCTCAAGAAAACAAAACAAAAAAGTGAGCTCCTAGCTGACTTGTGCCCCCCCTCAAAAAAAATAAGAAAAAGAAAACATGTTCAATGAAAGAAGCTAGACATAAAATACCAAATATTGTATGCTTCCTTTCATATGAAATGTCCAGATTAGGTATACCCATTGAGATGGAACTTAGATTAATGGTTCTTAGGTGCTGGGAAAGAGGGGAATGACTACCAATGGATGTAAGGTTTCTTTTGGAGGTGATGAAAATATTTGGAAATTACACAGTGGTGACAGTCACACAACTCTGAACCATACTAAAAACCACTGAATTGGTGACATTAGAAGGGTGAATTCTGGGTTATGTGAAATATATCTCAATCAAGCCATTATAAAAAGAAAAGAACATTTACCTAAAGATCTCATTTTAAATGTGAAGAAAATGAGATCTGAAGAATTTGACTGTTTACATATGTATCGGTGGTTTTCTCCTCAAATGACACTATTATGTAGTTACAAAGGCAAGCAACTGGCTGGGAGAAAACATTTGAAAAAATAGATCTGATAGGGACATTTTTCCAGAATATACCAAGTATTCAGTTTAAGAGAAATCAATTTTATTTTATTTTTTCGAACAACTCAATTTTAAAGCATTCCTTTAAAAAAAAAAAAGAAAGAAAGAAAGTGGGGGAGAGTGCCAAGTGGAGAGGAAGAGAGAGATAATCCCAAGCAGGCTCCACCTCAGCGCAGAACCCGACTCAGGGCTCGATCCCACAACCCTAGAATCACGACCTGAGCCAAGATCAAGAGTAGAATATCCAACCGACTGAGCCACCCAGGGGCCTCTCAAACAACTCAATTTTAAAAATGGCTGAAAGATTTAAAGATATCTTCTTTGACCAAAGAAGATACATGGAGGAACAAAATAGAAGGAAAGATGCTCAACATCATTATTGCTGAGGGAAATGCAAATTAAAGCCACTGTTGGGTACTTCTGCAAACCCCTTAGAATGGTTAAAATAAGACTAACAGTATGCAGGACAATTGCAACTCTTTGTTGCCAACTGGAAAGAGAAATAATATAGCCGCTTTAGAAAAGTTTGTAGAAAAGAATTATAGAATTGAACGTACACTTAAATCTAACTCAGAAATCCCACTTATAAGTATTTACCCAAGAGAAATGAAACATGTTCACTCAAAGACTTGTATATGAGTATTCATAGTGTCACTGATCCATCTATCACCACCACTAACTTGGGAAAGCCCCAGGGCCCCTTGGCGTTGCCAAGATCAACTGCTCCCTCCCAGGAAATCCCCAGAAGGCTGGACAAATCAAAGCACAGCTCCTTGCTGGGTTTGCCAACACTGTTGCCAAACAAATTTAGATAAACTCAAACCTAGATAAACTTAGAGGTGCCAATACCTCAAGGAAAAGATAAAGGGAGAAATTTATCTCAGGTGCTGGCAGCCAGAGATGGGGAGGTGGCAGGCTCAAGCTTTAACAACCAACCTCTCTGTGGGCAAGATGGACATCTAGAGTTTTATAAGGTGAGGTTCAGGTGGGTACATGCAAAGAGAGTAGGCAGAGAGCACGTGATCATGGGTGAAGGTCGATAGGTGTTCAGCCCATGATCCTGGGCAGGGAAGGGAATGTGTGGGATGTGGTCTTGTAGGCATTCCATTGTTATCAGAGCTTTTTTGGTCTGGTGTCTGGTATAGAGGCCCCTTTTAGGCAAACAGGCTAGAGCATTGGGATGAGAAAAGGGCCCAGAGCAACCCCCTGGTTGAATACAGGCAGGCCCCTCAGGTGACCCACCCCAAAATATCCATAGTCCCTAACTAACCAATGGGCTGCTTGAAGCCAGACGCAGTCACCAAAAAAAGGGAAAATTCTGTTCATCGCCATACTTCCCCACTGTCCTTCTTTAAAAACAGTCCTCACACACCGCCTCCTGGCAGACAGCCTCTCCTCTGCTGTCCTGCCCGCAGCTCCCTTTTGGTGTATTCAATAAACTTCTATCACCTTTGTTCTGCTTTGAGTGAATTCTTTCACCTCTCTGCCACCTGTCTCCACCCAATCATTGCCCCACATTTGGGGGCCCCCATCTGATTGGACAGACACCACATTTAAACACCACAGTTGGAATGTTCTGGTCGTTGCAAAACATCTCCATCAATGCTTCAAAAAAGTGCGATAAGAAATAAGCACAATGGTCTTTAGTTTGAGCATGAGTTAAGCGGTCTTGTCTATTTCTGGTTTTAATTGTTGGGGTGTACAGGTGAGCAAGAAGGCTTGCTGACAATAGTAGACTTTTAATAAAAATTAAAAGCAGAAACCTGGGAGCAACCCAATGGTCATCAACTGACAGAAAAAAATTGTCATATATTCATGCAACGACATACTCTTCAGCAATAAATAGATTACTGATGTGTACATGTTGATGAATTTCAGAAACAACAGACAAATTTTTTAAAAAGGCAAAACTGTAGTGATGAAAATCAGTCTGTGTTGTTCAAGGGCTGAGAGTAAGGGAAGGAGAGTACCTAAAAAGAGGCAGGAAGGAAGTCTTGTGGGGATGGAAATGAAGTGTTCTATACCTTGATGATGGTGGTGGGGGTTACAAGACAATATACATTTTTCAGAACTCATCTAATTACCTTAAAAATGTCAAACTGTATATGCAAATAATATCTCATTAAAGCTGACTTTTGAAAAGACCATCACCCAAAAACTTCATTTGAAGATGAAACAGTTGGGGGTGCCTAGGTGGCTCAGTTGGTTAAGTATCCAGCTCTTGATCTCAGCTCAGATCTTGATCTCAGGGTCTTGAGTTAAGCCTGCCTTGGGCTCCCTGCTGGGTGTGAAGTCTATTTAAAAAAAAAAAAAAGATGAAAAAGTAGAGCTCTAAAGTTAAGTGATCACGAAGGTAGCAGAAGTTGGAAATCCATCCAGCATTAGAAAGAATCATGTGACTCCTTATCTAGGGCCATTTGCATTATAACTTGTAGTTTATTTTCAGGAAGAAAAGCATCAAATGTACTTCCATTTATTTACGTCCCCCCTGCCCCCCCACCCCATCCCCACCCCGTACTATTTGCTGGATCTTCTTGGGAATGTGGTAATTAAATGTTTGTATTATCAGGTTTGTCTTCTAGTCAGCTCAATCTGGGATCAAACCTCTTGATAATAAATAATATTGGAGTTGCCAGTTGAATGACAGGTTGTCTTGGTTTCTAAATACCTTCAGTAAAAGGGAATTAATTCCTGTCTACTTTTTAACAGACAAAAAAATTAAGAAAGCCTCAGACACTGGTTCGATAGAAATAAAGGTGTTATTTCCAGGTTTGTGACTTGTTTTTACATTTCTCTATTGTTTGTTTCAAAAGAAAGCAAATATTTTACTTGAGAACTCAGGAGTATTCAGGTTGAAGGTTTTTGCAGTCCATTTCTCCCTGCAGAAAACGCAGGGAGCCCCCTGGTGTAGCTTCTTGTTACTGCACTTGAGTGATACCGCACTAGAGTGATAGCGCCATCAAGCGGAAAGGAGAGAACTACCTGGGGGAGGTAACACAAATAAATAACAGGCTGGGTGAAGCAGGTGGCAGGGATCAAGGAGGGCACTTGTGAGCACCGGGTGATGTTCAGAAGTGCTGAATCACGATATTGTACACCTGATACTAATGTAATAACACTAATGTTAACGACACTGGAATTAAAAGAACATAAATGAAATGAAATGAAATGAAATGAAAAATGAATTTAAAAAATAAGAAATAGAGCTAGTTTGACATTTTTTTCACTCACATGCTCCTGATTCTTTGTGATCAGTAATCCACAGTGACCAGACTGGCTAAGGCAGAATGTATTCGAATTGGATATAAATAAATAAGCATTATTAAGAGTCTGTTATTTTTCAGGTGTTAGACTGGTATAAAAAGAACGATGCTTGAGAGACAGATCACTTTAGATCAAAAGTTAAATGTTACAAAAATGCATGGCTTACAAAATGCTCGTATGCCAGTTATTGAGTTCCATTTACTAACAGCTCTATGTGGTAGGTACTTGTATTCTAACTTTACAAGTGAGGAAACTGAAGCTCAGAAAAGCAATTTCTTTTTAGAAAATTACTTTTTATAGAGCACTTTAAAGTTGAAAAACATTTATTGTGTACCACACTCTTGGACAGGTTCCAGGAATATAAGGAGATATGCATTCAAGAACCTTCATGTTCATTGTAAATATGTAAAATAATTATAATCCAGAGAGGAGGGTGTGATAGAAAGCATTGGGAAATATTTGCTAAGAGCAATGGGTTGAATCTCAGAAAGTGTAAATCAATTTGCTATGTGGAGTAGAGGAAGATGAGGTTTGTAGGAAGAAAAACACATTATATGCAAAACTGCGGGAGTAGAGAAGACCCAGGCAGTGCGAGGGTGGTGGAAATCCCATGGATTAGAGACAGCAGCAGGTATAGGAAGAGAAGTCACAGGGTTGAGCTTAGGAAACAAAGTTGCGGTTACATTGTACAGGGTTTCAATGCCATTCTAAAGAGTTTGCATTTTTTATTAAGAACTTTGTTTAATGTTTATTTACTTTTGAGGGGGGAGGGGCAGAGGGAAGGAGACACAGAATCCGACCTGTCAGCACAGAGTCCGATGCAGGGCTCCAACCCATGAACCTTGAGATCACGACCTGAGCCGAAATTGGAAGCTCAACCAACTGAGCCACCCAGGGGCCCGAAAGAGTTTGCATTTTTGAAGTCTGTGTGTGCTTCAGACTGCTTACAGAATCAGCAATGTTTTAAGAAGATCACTCTGGAGGCAACGGGAAAGCCACACTGTGGGAGGTGCATTAGTTGGGGCTGTGGGAGTAGTCAGACATGAGATGATGACACTGTCGGCCATGGCTGAGAATGACGACAAGGACAAACAGGCAGAATCAAGAGATACCAGGAGTCAGACTTGTCAGAACTGGGTGATCAGTTGGATTCGGGGGGTTAAAGGCAAAGGAGAAGCAGAAGATGATTCCAAGTTTGAACTACTGTGTGGATGGTAATGCTGCCATTGTCTACACATAGAACACAGAATTCGGGGCCTGTAAATGATGGATCCGGAATTAAATCCCAGGTCTTCTGACTCCCAAAACTTCTGTAATCTAACATACTGTGTCTAATAGGCTAGTGATGCCAATTACAGTTGAAAAATATCAATGAAAGTAATTTAAAATTGTTACAAAACAAATTCTATAATATAGCCAAATTACTATTATAGACCCTTCTGTTACATAATAATTTCTCAAGAATATATTCCTTTAAAGCCCTAATATATTTATGTTATTTCCTCTCTGTCACTAATTCTTTGCTAGGTTTCTACTTCCAGAGGAGCAATTTTTTTTTTCATTTGAGAGAGAGAGAGAGAGAGAGAGAGACCATGTGCAAGCAGGGGAGGAGCAGAGAGAGAAAGAGAGAGAAAGAGAATAGAGTACCAATGCAAGGCTCCATCCCATGACCCTGGGAGCATGACCTGAGCTGAAATCAAGAGTCAGATGCTCAACCAACTGAATCACCCAAGTGCCCCAGATGAGCAATTTATACAGAAAACTTGGTTATATACAATTTAGTCTAAGTTATATCAGCACAGAAGTCAGTTTGCTCCAGTTCAGAGGTGTTTGCTCTGACTTGTGATACTGAAGTGCCCTGGCCACCTAGACCTGTCACCATCTGTCAGTGGTCCACCTCTCAGTGTCATTCAGTCCTTGTACCATGCTGGCCCCTATACCAGGCACTCTACATACAGTGACTGATTCAATCCTCTTTTTTATTTTTTTAATGTTTATTTTTGAGAGAGGGAGAGAGCATGAGCAGGGGAGGGGCAGAGAGAGGGAGACACAGAATCTGAATTTTCAAGGCTCCAGGCTCAGAGCTGTCAGCACAGAGCCCAACGCAGGGCTTGAACCCACGAACCATGAGATCATGACCTGAGCCAAAGTCAGACGCTTAATTGACTGAGCCACCCAGGTGTCCCTGATTCAATCCTCTTAATGTCTCTGTGAGGAAACTGTTATCATCCTTACTTTATACATGAGGACCCTAAGGCCCAGAGGGGCTGAGTAACTTGTGCAGAGTTCAACGACTTCAAGTATGTATGCTAACTACTCCCACACCTGCTCTTCTAGCTGAAACATTGCAAGTTCCAGATTTGCATCTCCAACACTCGACCAGCCAGCCCTACCCAGACATCATTGACATGCCTCATAATTCAATGGGTAAAATAAGGTTCATTATTTTCCCTACAATCTGCCACTCCTCTGTTTTCTGTCCTGGTTGATAGGATCATTATACACCTGATTGTTCTAGTCAAGAATCTGCAAATCACTTTCATCTCTTTGCTTGCTGTCTCCACTGTGTCTGGTGACTAACCTTTTTTACTTCACCTTCTTGCTCATATACATTTGTTTTAAAACTTAAGTGACTAGGGGCACCCATGTGGCTCATTTGGTAAAGTGTCTGACTCTTTATTTCAGCTCAGGTCATGATCTCACGGTTGGTGAGTTTGAGCCCTGTGTTGGGCTCCATGCTGAGCATGGAGCATGCTGAGGATTCTCTCCCTCCCTCTGGCTCTCTCCCCCGCTCATGCCCTCTCTCTCTAAACTAAAAATATAGGGTAAAGTGCTTGTGCACAGTAAGTGATCAGTAAGTACCAACTGTTTATTAATCTTCTGATTATATAAAGTATATATGTCCATCATTCTAAAAATTCAGCAATATATAAAAATTTAAAAAAACTAGAAACCACCCAAACTATTCCATGACCACTGTTAGTGATACGAAGTTTAGGCCCGAGAGTGAATGGTCAAGGAAGAATTCTTGAGATGTTCTCAGTGCAAAAAGGTGATTTTTTTATAGCACGGGGATAAGGACCTGTGGGTCGAAAGAGCTGCACTGGGGTTGTGAGGAGTGACTGATTATATACTTTTAAGTTTGTGGAAGGAGGAGGGATAGAGATAACATAGATTTCTACGGAATTTTTTTATGCTGAAACTGAGGTTTATAGGACCTTGGAGGTCTGTCTATTGTCCTGATAAGGTTCATTTAGTCTCTAATAAAACATGCACATAAGGCAGCCATGAGTTCCTTGAAGAGGGTCATGCTTGTATGTCTCAGCTGTTTATCAATGGGCTGCAAGTTGCCTCTGTTTCCCTCATCATTTTCCTTTCTGAACGACTTTGATCCTTAAATCTTTAAGGTTGCTGAGAGTGGAAGGTCTTATCTTCTGTACTTCTTCCTGCTGAATAGAGGCATAGAGATGTACCTATCTATGGGTCAACATTGGTCAGTCAGTTGTGCGTAAGGGAGCTACAAAAGGCAGCTGAGTCCAATATAAACGGCAAAGAATTATCTCTGTGTGTGGTAATGACAATCTGTTGATGGGAAGTTATTGTAGTGATGGAGTTTCACACCAAGTGAAAAAACATTGAAAAAGGCAGCATATTAGAATTAAAATGTTCATAATAATGAGTAGTCCAACAAGGAGATTCTTAGTAGTTGTCCATTAGTCCTCCCCCGAACCAGGAACTTAACCAATCATTTAAAACGAGGGAAGGGTTTTGTGGAGCCTCAATTTGAGTATTCATATCTTTTAGTAGTCCTGTGGCATTTTTATGATAATCTGGGATGTATACACAGCATTCTGCTTTAATAATGGCACATGTACTCCTTGCGCTGCTGTTAGAACATCTAAAGCCATTCTATTTTGTAGAACCACTTTGCCCATTTGTGTGACCTCAGTATTAAGTAAGGAGATGTTGTTTTATGAGTCATTGAGTGCCTTTATGATGTATTTATTAATAGTGTATTTATTAAGGGTTTCCATACGCCAAATTATGCTTTCTAGCCCTACAAATGGAGCAAAAAATGGATGCCAAATGATCATACCAATGGAAAACAGATCATGTCCATCTTTGTTTTAAATTGGGAAGATTAGCTTGGGTAGAGATGGTTTTGACAATGTGCCCATGAATCTAGGCAAAACCCAAGGTGCAATGACCTATCCGCCCTGGAATAAGCCAGGGGCATAGGTTAGTTCCACATGACCAGTGGGTTCCATTTGGAGGTAGCCATCTGATGCCAGGTCACCTTATCCAAACAGTAGCAAACCAGTCAGTAGCCTGGAGTATAATGGTTTGAGAACATGTTTCTAGTGATAGCCATCCTAAATGTCGGGTGTTATTTGCCCAGGTATCGTATGTATGATTTCTTTGTTCTCAGCATAAAACTGCCTTTTAACTGAGCTGTCCAGTGGTGGGTGTGAGCTGTAAATATGTATCCCAAATTTGATATATACCCTCCTCAGTATAGCAATAAGTAGGGTTTTGTAATCTAGGCACTTGTTGACAGGCATCAATTTGTGGGCTTGCAAAGTCAGTTTATATTGTAATAGTGTGAGGGTATGAAAAAGTCTGGTTATGTCCTGGTAAATTCCATGTGTTAGTGACCATGGGCCAAGACGAAACATCGTGATTCGTGATAGATTTATCATGAAACATGGTGTCATTAGGGTTTTATGGTATTTCTGAAATATAAGTACATAGAGAGTGCCAATCAGTGCCTCATAAAGAGAAAACCCACCAGGGTAACCCAGATGTACTTGATGTGGGCAAAATTCCACATACCCAGCAAGCTGTCTGATTTTGAAGCTCAGCGTAATGTGTGCCCATTGTAGAAAGGAATTGTCTGCTAAAATTGGTGAACAGAGAAGGAAAAATATACAATCTTCATTGTCTTGCTAGGAGGAGTTTGAGACCTTCTATGGGTTCACAAGAGTAAGAAGACATGCTAGTTTGCTTGTTGGTTTCCTGTAAAGGAGGTACAGGTTTGATTCTAGATATATGGGTCCAGGAGAGTGTCCCTCTAACTTTACTGCAGTGGGAATATATAACATGACCCAATATAGACCTTTCCATTCTAGATTTAAGTCCCCTGCTGTATTCAACTTCCAATCTTTTTAATAAACCATGTCTCTGAGGCTTACATGGGTGAACTTTCAGTTACAGTTAAATCAGGTTTGGAGAGCATGTGATCAGCGTTGTTTTTTTTTTTTTTTAATGTGTATTTATTTATTTTGAGAGAGAGAGAGAGAGAGAGAGGGAACATGAGTGGGGGAAGGGCAGAGAGAGGGAGAGAGAGAATCCCAAGAAGGTTCCATACTGTCAGTACAGAGCCTGACGTGGGGCTTGATCCCACAAACTGTGAGATCATGACCTAAGCAGAAACCAAAAGTCTGATGCTTAACCAACTGAGCCGCCCAGGCTCCCCTGGACTGGTTTTAAAAGTGGGGAGGGGGAAAGGTAGTTCAGATTGCTCCTTTTGGATTTACTTGTGCACAAACTATACAGGATCAATAGATCTGTTTTAGTGTAGTTGTTAAATTTACTCCATCACAGTTTTTTAAAGTTTATTTATTTTGGGAAAGAGACAGAGACAGTGAGTGGGGGAGGGGCATAGAGAGAGGGAGAAAAAGATCCCAAGCAGGCTCCATGCTGACAGCCTGTGGGGTTCAATGTGGGGCTCGAACCCACAAACCGTGAGATCATGACCTGAGCCGAAACCGAAGAGTCGAACGCTTAATGGACTGAGCCACCCAGGCGCCCCTCCATCAAATACATTTTTGATGAAATGTTCTAAAGCACCTTTGCCCAAATGAACAGCCTGATGTAAACCTTGTATTACCTTCCATTGGTTATTTTTGGGTATAAAGATTTTTTTCCTCATAGTTAACATGCCAGTTCTGTGCATTTTTTGAATATCCTCATTCCTGGGCTATGTGAATTTTTTGGTCTGAATAGGCTGGAGTTATGGACTTTTTTGGAGTCAAGACTGGTATAAGGCTTAATATTTGTTTATTCTGCGCTGCCTGCTTGGCTGCATAGGCTGCTAAATTGTTTCCTTTCTAAGATCCTATCTTTTTGATGTCCTCTGAGGTGAATTCTAGCTACCTCCTTAAGTAGGTGTATAGCCACAGGAAGAGTGATAATTTCAGGCCCATATTTGATTGGGGAGTTATGGATTGATAATAATCCCCTTTCCTTCCAAATTTCCCCGTGGGCATGTAGCACCAGGAAAGCATATTTGAAATCAGTATAAGTATATATTTTTAAAGATTTTAATTAAAATTTTTTTAATGTTTTTTATTTATTTTTGAGAGAGAGAGAGAGACAGAGAGTGAGCAAGGGAGGGGCAGAGAGAACATGAAACAGGCTCCAGGCTCTGAGCTGTCAGCACAGAGCCTAATCCAGGGCTTGAACTTGTGAACCATGATATCATGACTTGAGCTGAAGGCAGACACGTAACTGACTGAGCCATCCAGGTGCCCCTGGAAACAGTATAAATATTATTTTTAGGCCTTTTGTCAGTTGAAGAGTATGGGTAAGTGCTATTAATTCAGCCTTTTGAGCAGAAATATTTAACTAAGCCTCAATGGTCTTAATTAAACTAACTATAGCATATCCAACTTTTCTTTCTCCCTTATCCATGAAGCTACTGTCATCAGTAAACCAATTGTCACCTCTATTTTCAACAGGGGAGACTTTTAAATCTGGTCTGCTAGAATAAACAATATAGATAATCTCTGAACAGTCATGGTCTGACACAGAAGTGTGATGGTCAGATCCAGGCATAAGGGTAGCTGGGCTTAAACTGTGACAGGTTTTAAGTATCATTTCAGGTGTGTCTAAAAGCATAGCGTGGTAGTTAGTAAGTTGTCCTCCTGTCATCCATTGGTGGCTTTGGTCTCTAGGACACTTTCGACCTGATGTGGAGTCACCGCTGTCAAGGATTGTCTCATAGTAAGTTTTGAAGCCTCTTCTACTGGGAGGGCTGTCGCAGCCACTGCTCAGAGACAAGCCAGTCACTCCTGTGCCATATGATCTAGTGACTTTGAAAAATAGTCCACCAGTCTTGTTTCATTTCTTAATTTCTGAGTAAGAACTCCCAATTCTTGTCCCTGTTTTTCTGCTACATGTGAGGTGAAAAGTTTTTCTAAACTTGGTAAAGTCAAAGCTGGGGCTGATGAGAGCTTAGCTTTTAATGTTTGAGAGGCTGGTTGCTAGGCTTTAGTCCAGAGTAAAGGTTCTTCTTCAGGGCTTTTAATTGAATCATACTATGGTTTGGCTAAGAGCCCAAATCCAGGAATCTGGAGGCAGCAAAATCCTGCCACACCTAAGAAAGGAGTTTTTTTGTTTTGTTTTGTTTTTTGTTTTGTTTTTGTAGCTGGAAGCCCAAGATTTAATATAGCCTTTTTTTTTCTGTCAGTAGACAGGGTATGGTATCCTGGTGTTGGTTCATACCCCAAATATTATACCTTTTTTTTTTTTAAAGATATTTGTACCTTTTTAGGGTAGCTGAGATGCCTTCTGTCTGCCGAGAAGTTAAGTAACCTTATAATATTACTATCAGATGTTTCTTTTGTGGGACTATACCATCCACATATTGCATTACAGTCCCTTGAGGCAAGGAGCTATCACAGAGGTCCCTACTAAGTGCAGCCCCAAATAGGTGAGGACTGTCTCTAAATCCCTAATTGAACAGCCTATGGGCTTGAAGGGGAGGCTCATTCAAAAGCAAATAGTGGCTGTTTCTTCACTTAGAGGGATGCAAGAGGAGGTGTCTTTCAAATCAAGCACTGTGAGCCAGCTGGCATCACCAGGAACCTGGGTGAGAATAGTGTATAGATTTGACACCACGGGATGGGATAAGCACCACTGCCTCATTTGTAGCTTTTTTTTTTTTTTAATTTTTTTTTTTTAACGTTTATTTATTTTTGAGACAGAGAGAGACAGAGCATGAACAGGGGAGGGGCAGAGAAAGAGGGAGACACAGAATCTGAAACAGGCTCCAGGCTCTGAGCTGTCAGCACAGAGCCCGACGCGGAGCTCGAACTCACGGACCGCGAGATCGTGACCTGAGCCGAAGTCGGCCGCTTAACCGACTGAGCCACCCAGGCGCCCCTCATTTGTAGCTTTTAAATCTTGTACCACCTGATATTCTCCATTTGGCTTTTTTTAACTGGTAAAATTGGAGTGTTATAAGGAGATTGACAAGGATGTAAAATACCATGTTTGAGGGGCACCTGGTTGACTCTGTTGGTTAAGTGTCTGATTCTTCATTTAGGCTCAGATTATGATCTCATAGATTGTGAGTTCGAGCCCCGCTGCCAGTGTAGAGCCTGCTTGGGATTCCCTCTCTCTGCTCCCGCCACCCCCCCTCCACCTCTCTCTCTCTCTGACACACACACACACACACACACACACACACTAAATAAACATTAAAAAATAAAAAAATAAAAAAATAAAAAAATAAATAAATAAAATGTCATGGTTGAGAAACTTATCACTAAGTGGTTATAACCCAGCTTTCCCCTTAGGTTTTAAGGGATACTGTTCCTTATGACGTATAGTGGTTCGGTCCTTTGAGTTTACTTTAACTGGCTGAGCTTTAAGAACCCATCCTGGGATATCAAAATCCCACACCTGCGGATTTTCTTCCTTCCAAATATTAGAAGGAATTCCAGTGTAAGGTTTTAATTCTCCATGTCAAAGAGAACAAGCTGTCCTCTTCTTTAGTAAGAGCAAACCTGCTTCCTAGTTGATACATTAAGTTTCGTCCAAGTAACGGAATGGGACAAGATAAAGGACTAGAGAAACAGGAGTAATTAATTGCCTTCTATATTTACAGATCAAAGGTGTAGTCTGGCAACATGTTCCCCTTCTCTGTCAACAATTTTATGGTTAGAAAGACAAGTAGGACTGGAGTGCAGAATAAGAACAGGATAAGTGGCTTCTGTATCAATAAGAAAATTAATAAACCTTTCACATCCAGGGTAACCCAGGGCTCACTCATCTTGATGTAAAGGTAGCCGAACCAGCCTCAGGGCCCCATCATGCCAGATCCTCTGGTTTCTGCTCTCGAGAGGGCAGGGAAGCTAACTCCTGTCTTTCTCCCTCTGCAGATGAGGACACTCTCTCTTCCAAAGTCCTTTCTTCTTACAGACAAGACCTGGCTCTGGTGGAGAACATTTGTTTGGACATCCCTTGGTCCAATGTCCAATTTGCCACACCCGTACCATGGGGTCTTATCTGGTCCTTTGTCTGATACTGGCATTTTCTTGGGCCCCTGGTAAGTCTGTCATTGTAGGGAATCTGTAATAGTGGCAGCCAATGTTTGAGCCTGTATTTTACCCTGCAATTTAGCTTGCTGATCTTTTTCCTGCCTTAAGGCCATATCTCTGTTATTTTTTAAAAATTGTTAATATTAATTAATTAATTTATTTAGAGAGTGCACGGCCAAGTTGGGGGGGGGTGGGGCAGAGAGAGAGAGAGAGAGAGAAGATCCAAAGTAGGTTCAGCACTGCGAACACAGAGCCCAATGTGGGGCTCAAACCCAGGAACCATGAGATCATGACCTGAGCCAAAATCCAAGAGTCAGCTGTTTAACCAACTGAGCCACCCAGATGCCCTCCTTCCCCACCACATCTCTATTATTAAAGACTCCAGTAGCTACCTGTAGTAGGTGCTGGGTGGGGGTTTGAGGACCTAGAGCCATTTTAGTCAGTTTTGGCAGATGTCAGGTGCCAAATGACTTATAAAGTGCATGTTTAGTATATTTGTTCCCTTAGGTGAGATTTGGTCCATATTTATTTACAAATGCCTTCTATCAAATGATTCTGAGATAGAGCTGGATTCTCATTACCTCCTTGAGTAACTTCCTGAATGTTATCAAAGTTTACAGGTTTAGAGAATCCTTTTATTCATCCCTTCTATTAAGCGAGTGATCATATGGTCTCATCTCTCCCTTCCCTGTGTATCTTCTTGGTAATTCCAATGAGGTTCAGTATTGGGAATAGCAGTTCCCCCTACTGGATAATAATCTCTATCTCTGAATGCTAGCTCATCAGCAAATTCTTGAGCCTCTGCCCAGATACAGTTCTTTTCCTTAGGGGTACAACAATGAGTTAATGCGATGTATATATCTTGCTGGGTCAAATCAAACATAAAAGATAATTGTTGAAAACCCTCAATAAATTGGGAAGGGTTTTCAGAATATCGTCTTAATTGTTGTTTTATCTGAGCCAGGTCTGCCATGGAGAATGGGATATGGACTTATTTTTTTTTTAATTTTAAAAAAATGTTTATTTTGAGACAGAGAGAGCAGGTGGGGGAGGGGCAGAAAGAGAATGGAAGAGGGAGAGAGAATCCCAAGCTGTGCTGCCAGTGCAGAGTGTGATGTGGAACTCCATCCCACAGACCATGAGATCATGGCCTGAGTCAAAATCAAGAGTCAGATGCTTAACTGAGTGAGCCACTCAGGTGCCCCGGGACAGAGACTTTTTGCCCATTTCTCCATTAGCAACCTCCATAAGAGGATGCAACCCAGATTTAGGTGGAAGATAGGGAGTCCTACTCCTGGTATGTCCAACTGGGCTGGGACAAAGGGGTCTTAAGGTTTATAAGGAGGAGGGATAGTAACAGAGCCAATGTCCTCTTTGTTTAGATTAGCCTGTGATTCCTCCAGTAGCCCAGGTTTATTAAGAGGAATTGGCTTATTTTTTTTTAATTTTTATTTTATTTTATTTTATTTTATTTATTTTTTAATTTTTTTATTATGAAATTTATTGTCAAATTGGTTTCCATACAACACCCAGTGCTCATCCCAACAGGTGCCCTCCTCAATGCCCATCACCCACCCACCCCTCCCTCCCACCCCCTATAAACCCTCAGTTTGTTCTCAGTTTTTAGGAGTCTCTTATGTTTTGGCTCCCTCCCTCTCTAACCATTTTTTTTTCTTCCCCTTCCCCATGGTCTTCTGTTAAGTTTTTCAGGATCCACATAGGAGTGAAAACATATGGAATCTGTCCTCTGTATGACTTATTTCACTTAGCATAACACTCTCCAGTTCCATCCATGTAAAGGCCATATTTCATTCTTTCTCATTGCCACGTAGTATTCCATTGTGTATATAAACCACAATTTCTTTATCCATTTGTCAGTTGATGGACATTTAGGCTCTTTCCATAATTTAGCTATTGTTGAGAGTGCTGCTATAAACATTGGGGTACAAGTGCCCCTATGCATCAGTATGCATCATAGGTGCCCCTATGCACCCTGTATCCCTTGGGTAAATTCCTAGCAGTGCTACTGCTGGGTCATAGGGTAGGTCTATTTTTAATTTTTTTGGGAACCTCCACACTGTTTTCCAGAGCGGCTGCACCAGTTTGCATTCCCACCAACAGTGCAAGAGAGTTCCCGTTTCTCCACATCCTCTCCAGCATCTATAGTCTCCTGTTTTGTTCATTTTGGCCACTCTGACTGGCGTGAGGTGATATCTGAGTGTGGTTTTGATTTGTATTTCCCTGATGAATAGCGACGTTGGACAAGGAATTGGCTTATTTAGACAATCATCACCAATACATCCAGAGGGTGTTTATTAAGCTGGTGTGTGGTTAGACACATTCTGAAAGAAGCCCTTAGGTCAGGGTCCTGATTTAGGGCCATGAAGGCCTGGACATAGGGTACCTCAGTCCATATGCCCTGTGTTTTGCAGAAGAGATCTAACTGACAGATCATATTGAAGCTTAATGTCCCATTGATGGGCCATTGTCCCTCATCTCCTAAGGAGTACTGAGGCCATGCAATGTTATAGAAGATCAGTTTTTTTCTTTATTAAATCTTGCAATCCAAGTTGATTCCAGGGGGATAAAAGTCATCCCAAGAGAGAATCCTTGGGGACTGAAAAAGAAGATACCATGTTGCTAGAAAAGTAGAGAAAGTCCATTATCAAAAAATCCTCCACCTCCCAGGTGGTGTCCCAGGGAGGATATATCAGAGGTTCCGCGTGTCAAAGTGACCCAAGTTGTCCCTCTAAGAAGTCTCTATGAAAACTGCCTTGCCTTGTAAGAGGGATCCTGGTGTCCCCCTGCTTCCCTATCGCATCCTAGGCTACAAATGAATGCTGGTGAATGGACCAAAATGCAGTGCTATGCCATGCCATGAAAAACCCACCATTTTTAACCCATGGTGGGGGGAAAAAGTTTTACAAGGGGGAAATTACCCAATTTTGTAATTTAAGTAGTTAATAAGGGACATTGGCAGAAAACAGTAAAGACAGAAACCACCATGATCTAAGTGACATTCCAACACATGTAGTCCTTACAGCCAACTTTCCTAGGAAATAGTCCCTGGTTGGGTTTTTAATTCAATCAGGTACTGGTTTTGGCTGCCTCTGGGTGGAGGTCTCCTGGACAGAAGTGGCTAGACCAGAGATGTGAAGGGGATCACATTAGACCCATGAGGAGGAAAGCTCACCTCACAGGTAAGTCTTAAGATGGGCAGCCATCCTAGTGACTTAGGTGGTTGTCCCATGCCCCAAAAGACAACTTTGTATAAGAATTGGAATAAAGGGGGGGCATCAAGTTCTAGATCTTATTACCATTCCAGCCAGGGCACTAGCTTCCAGTAAAAAGGCAGGCTTTTGGTCCTCCACATAGAGTAGCCATGGACCAGAGGATTGCAGCCTGAGCAATTGACATGAAAATGTTCCAATAAGACTGTACTCCTTGAAAAGCCCCTGAAATGAAAGTAAAGGGAGAGAAGAGGAAGTACTCACCAAGTTTGTACAGAGGCTCGGAGTACAGATGAGAAGATTCAAGCCCCACATTGGGTGCCAAATGATGTGATTTGAAGTTTGGGTCCTAGAGTGAATGGCTAAGAAAGATGAGATATTTTTGTTGCAGGAAGGTGTTTTTATTATAGCAGGGGAACAGGACCCGTGGGAAGAAGGAGCTGCACTGGGGTTGTGAGGAGTAACTGATTATATACTTTTAAATTTGTGGAAGGAGAGAGGATAGAGATAACGTAGGTTTCTAAGGAATTTTTCTATGTTGAAAGTGAGGTTTACAGGACCTTGGTGGTTGGTCTATTGTCACAATAAGGTTGCTTTTAGTCTCTAATAAAATATCCACATTAAGGCAGCCATGAGTTCCTTGAGGAATGTTATATTCTGTATGTCTCAGGTATTTATCAGTAGGTTGCAGGTTGAAAGGAGATTTAATTTAAACTATATTTCTCTTGGCTTTATTCTCATCATTAGTATTTTGGTGAAAATCCTTCCAGTAATATTTTTAGTTTATATTTGTGATATACAGAATCTGAAATTTACTGCAGAGGGGGAAGAAAATTTACAGAAGGAGCACTGGTGCCTCCAAAAGGGACAAATTCCAGATCTTTCTTTGATATTCTGAGTTATTGAAGCAGTGGTATTAAACAACTTGGGGTGGCAAGCAATGCATCTCTGAGACCAAAAAATGCCTATGACTCTCAAAAATAGAGAAGGTGGCGGATTGGTTTTTGTCCTGCATCTAGAATGAGGAAGATTTAGGGTCTATAGGGCAGCAGACATCAGCCCCTCTTTTAATATATATGAGGAAGCTTGTACTTCTACTAAGTGGTGTGCATGTGAGCAATGGAAAAGCCTGTTTGTTGAAAGCCTTAAGTCAGCAAGTCAAGGCCTACTTTGGAAAGCAGTGATGCATTTGAATCCTCAAGCTCTGTTAGCAATGACAAGGGGCACTGATTCAGAAGACCATATAAGAGTATTGCCATTTGAGGAATAGCCTAACTTTGCACCTTTGAGCAAGATGAAACCTAGAAGCAAGAAAACAATAAAGACCAAAGCAAAGATAAATAAAATCAAGAATAGAAAAATAATACGAAAAATATCATTGAAGCCAAAAGTTGGTTCTGTGAAAAGATCAACAAAATTGACATTGAGGAATCTTGGGGCAGGAGACCAAGAAGGAAAACTGTATTTTCTGCTAGACTTAGAAGAATAGCATTGACTTCATTATTATTTGAACAGTAAAAATAATGACTTTATTTTATACCCAAGCAAATGAAGAAGGCATACTTGTTCCTTATCTTTGTGAATTATTTTACATAAATGGGATCATAGTATACATGCTGTTTTATACTTTGTTTTTTTTCCCTCAACAATATGTTGTGGACATCTTTCCATGAAGTAAATGTATAAATGTATCATTTTTTAATCAGCCATGCACTATTCCATTATCTCTACAACCAATACCTACCACCCCACAAAATCAGAAGAAAAATACTGTGCCACAGCCCCCACCTTTTTCTTCCATAAATGACTAGTGCCCCCGTTTACAGGATCAATGGAAGATTCTATATCTTCTTCTCACGGCTTCCTGTTCTCCTTGAACTATTGGAAATTCCAGGGCCTTACATAGCTTAAAGGGAGGGTCATTTGTCTTCCACTTCCAACCAGGAAGAACCTAGTATTGGTTCTGTCATTGTCCTCCAGACTCTTCCACTGATGGAAGGTCTGACCCAGGGTCTGCCCTGTTCTAGTTCCCAAACTTTATAACAGGATAACCAAAGATTCTGAAATCCACATAGCTGATGCAGTTTAGTAATGTTTATCTTCCCAGTCTAGAAGTTCTGGTATAGATTATTGAGTCCCTGTGTTGCTCTCGGGTTCATAAGACAGCAAAGGATCCCAGTGATCAATTTCTGCACCCCCTGACTCATGGCATTCCCTCTTTTGTGTACTTCAATGTTAGCTCCTGCTACACTTCCTTACTCTTGCCAGTGCTCTCTTTCTAGAGATTTGGTCCCCGTTGCCCGCCTACTGGCTGTGGCCTGACTGATGGAGCCCTCAAAAGTCTCCCTTTTAAAGCCCTGATATTTGAATTATGGCTGAGCTCATTCTTTAGATATAATGCCTTGTGGGGTGATATCTCCATCTGTGACTGCAATCTGTCCTTGGCAGAGAATACTAAAAAAGAGAGTCTCGTCAAGGACCAGAGCAGGTCTTCAATGCTGACACTGTCTGGAGATGCAGCATGGTATGCTGGTCATGGTGATTCTCAACTCACTCTCTATCCACCTCAAACCCAAGAATGGTAATCCCTTTCCTTTACTCGTGATCAGTATAAGAGTGGGTCAGTCCTGGCAATGAGGTGTGAGGGGAAGTCTTCTGGGAAAGCTTCTAAAAAGGATTTCCTTATTCCTAAAATAGACTCAGAGAGAGAAGATCCCTCTTCCTTTGTACATCATCATGTTTAAATGGGATGTTTGGAACCACTTCTGCCTGGTTATGATATTAAAGCCGATCCACCGTGGAGGAAAGAGCCAAGAGAATTGCGGAGAGGTAGAACTGGCACACAGACATGCTGACCCTAAAGTCTGCCCTACTTCTTGACTTTGTAAGTGAGATAATGATTTCCTTATAGTTAAAGACCATTTGTGTGAAGTTTCCTATTCCTTACAGCCCATATGAGCCCTTCATGTGGATAAATTACTTATCTTCCTTGAGCATCAGTTTCTTCAGCTAAAATAATCCCTATATGCCTGTATTTTGAAGTTTAAGTGAGCTTTGTCAAGCACACTGTCATGACACTATCATTACTAAGTTAAGATAATACTTCTTTGTCCTTTCACAACCTGACCTCACAGTGGGCTCCTCGGGTAGTTTGAACTCTATTTCATATTCTCTCAGGAATTTAACCCCACATAATCTGGACTGAAGATTTCGACACTGAGTAAATCTCAGTCAGCTCCACAGATCTGTACAGCAGTGTAGTATAATGATTAAGAAAGAGGGAGCAGGAATTAGACTGCCTTGGTTCAAGTAAAGTTGCCCATTAACTGTGAGCTTGTGTAAATTGTTTAACTTCTCTAAGGCCCAGTGTCCCCATCCATGCGTCATAGATAATAATACCTACTTCACAAAATTGTTTTTACATTGCAAAGAGGTGATCTATATTAGGATTTTAACCCAGTGACATTGTTCACAGTTTAAAACACACACACACACACACACACACACACACACACACACACACACTCCCCCTATTCCCATGGCCTAAAGGTGTGTGGTGACTAAGGGGATGAAGATGTTGTTGAAATGGATGACGTGTCTCTGGGCCACTCCTCCTGAACTAAGTCTCCCTTCTAAAAGCTGTCATGAGCTGAAAGAACCAAGATGAACCAGGACCATTTCAGGATCCTTCTTTTTCCTCTCTTTACCTTTCTTCCTCTGGCTCCTGGTTTGCTGTGTCAATTCAGCTAACTGACTAAAGAGACAGTTTCTTTTAATGTTTGCCTGTCTCTGCCTTATAGAGAAGAGCTCAAGAACCACAGGACCATTAGGGCATGAAGACCCTTAGCACTGTGAAGAATAAGAATATCCAATCCAATCTTATTTGATATCTAAGACACATTAGGCTCCCAAGTGTCTAATGACTATACAGCTACATAGGGGGCATAGTAAGGACTTGAACCTGAGTCTGGATCTAGCCATCACTCTAGTTTTACTTAATGCCTTAATCTGGCAAGAGTTGCTAAAGAAATTCACATTTACGCAATACTTACTAAATGCTATTTACAAGTCAGATGCTGGGCCAAAGTTATTTACATAATTTCATTTTATCTTCACAGGTATCCTGTGAGAGGCTACTGGAGAGATTTAACAACTTGCCAAATGTCACGATGGATTGTAAGTGGGGAAGCTGGGATATGAAACTATATCATCTGATTCTAAATCCAGAACTCCTAAAAGAGAAAATATTTGTGCTCATTCTACCTATACTTTACCTCATACATATGCTTGCAGGTGCATGGTAAAAACTAAATGAACAGTTTCCTCTCTCCCTGCAACCATAGTACCCTCAGCCAAGGGAAACATTATTTATTCATGAACTTCAGGGTTTAAAATTTTTTCCCCTAACGAACTGAAGCCTCTAGCCCCTACCTACGGAAAGTGTGTGGTCCTTACACCAAAAGCTTTGGCATTTCCTTGGAGCCTGCTAGAAATGCAGAATATCAGACTCAACTCCAGACTTCTTGAATCAGAGTCTGGAGTGTAATAAGATCCTCAAGTGAGCGGTGTGCCGCTTAAAGTTGAAAGCTCTCTTAGTCTAGATGAAGCTGAAGGATTCCTGATTTCTGATGATCACATAATATTGTTACTAAATTTCTCCTTAACAGGATGAAGTTTCCAAATAATTATGTCCAAACCGCTCTCTCAAGAATTTGCAAAAAGAGAATCAGATAAAAAAAAAGGATTAATATTAGATGGCATACCTTGCTAAAGGCAAGGAGACTTGTAATCAATTTGTAAGTCTTTTTGAAAAAGTACACAAGGAATTTAGACAGAAATTTCTATCATGCCCCAAACCACTGAGTCCAATGAAGATAACAAATATTTACTGAAAAAATGAAAATATGAGGGGAAAAGAATACTCAGCAAATAGCTACACCAGACATTTTGCATCGTTTAATTTCTCATCACAACATTGGATGCTCACTATGTATATAAGGAAACCAAGGCAAAGAAGATGTTAGGTAAATTGTCCAAGGCCATGCAAACTTGGGTTTGAATCCAGATTTGCCTGATTCCAAAGCTCCGATGCTACTCACTCTGTGTGACCCACACATACTGTACTAGGTGCTGTAGGAATCCAAAAGAAGTTTCTATTTTCTCAATTCTAAGATGTACTTCTTTCCCCACAGCTTGACAGGTCTGAAGTTTGGGAATCTTCTTAAGACCAGTGTCAAAAGTTACTTGCCAAGGTGCCAAGAAAATCCAGTGTAGAACGGGAAGGTTGTTGTTTTTGTTTTCAACAAATAATGTCAGAATAACTGGATATCCAACTGAAAAATATGAACCTTGACCTGTACCTCATACCACACATTAAAACTAGTTTGAGGTGTATCATAGACTTAAATGTAGAAGCCAAAAAAAAGTTTTTTAATTTATTTTTAATTTTTTAATTTTATTAATTTTATTTTTTTTAAAGTTCTTTATTGGCTTTTTTTTTTAACGTTTTTATTTTTATTTTTGAGACACAGAGAGACAGAGCATGAACAGGGAGGGTCAGAGAGAGAGGTCAGAGGGAGACACAGAATCTGAAACAGGCTCCAGGCTCCGAGCTGTCAGCACAGAGCCTGACATGGAGCTCGAACTCATGGACCGCGAGATCATGACTTGAGCCGAAGTCAGACACTTAACAGACTGAGCCACCCAGGCGCCCCATTTAATTTTATTTTTAAATTTACATCCAAATTAGTTAGCGGATAGTGCAAGAATGATTTCAGGAGTAGATTCCTTAATGCTTCTTACCCGTTTAGTCCATCCCCATCCCCAACCCCTCCAGTAACCCTCTGTTTGTTCTCCATATCTAAGAGTCTCTTATGTTTTGTCCTCCTCCCTGTTTTTATATTATTTTTGCTTCCCTTCCCTTATGTTCATCTGTTCTGTGTCTTAAAGTCCTCGTATGAGTGAAGTCATATGATATTTGTCTTTCTTTGACCGAGTAATTTCATTTAGCATAATACCCTCTAGTTCTATCCACATAGTGCAAATGGCAAGATTTCATTCTTTTTCATTGCCAAGTAATACTCCATTGTATATATATACCACATCTTCTTTATCTATTCACCCATCGATGGACATTTGGGCTTTCCATACTTTGGCTATTGTTGATAGTGTTGCTTGCTATAAAAATTGGGGTGCATGTGTCCCTTCGAAACAGCATAGCTGTATCCCTTGGATAAATACCTTGTAGTGCAACCCCTGGGTCGTAGGGTAGTTCTATTTTTTATTTTTGGAGAAACCTCCATGCTTTTTTCCAGAGTGGCTGCACTAGCTTGCATTCCCACCAGCATTGCAGAAGAGATCCTCTTTCTCTGCATCCTCATCAACATCTGTTGTTGCCTGAGTTGTTAATGTTAGCCATTCTGACAGGTGTGAGGTGGTATCTCATTGTGGTTTTGATTTGTAGTTCCCTAATGAAAAGTTATGTTGAGCATTTTTTCATGTGTCGGTTGGCCATCTGGATGTCTTTGGAGAAGTGTCTATTCATGTCTTTTGCCCATTTCTTCACTGGATTATTTGTTTTCTGGGTGTTGAGTTTGTAAGTTCTTTATAGATTTTGGATACTAACCCTTTATCTGATATGTTGTTTGCAAATATCTTCTCCCATTCTGTCAGTTGCCTTATAGTTTTGCTGATTGTTTCCTTTGCTGTGCAAAAGCTTTTTATTTTGATGAGGTCCCAATAGTTCACTTTTGCTTTTGTTTCCCTTGCCTCTGGAGATGTGTTGAGTAAGAAGTTGCTGCAGCCAAGATCAAAGAGGTTTTAAGCCAAAAAAATTTTTAATGTTTATTTATTTGTGACAGAGTGTGAGAGAGAGAAGGGCAGACAAAGAGGGAAACACAGAATCCAAAGCAGGTTCCAGGCTCTGAGCTGTCAACACAGAGCCCAAAGAGGGGTTTAAACCCACGGACTGTGAGATCACGACCTGAGCCGAAGTCAGACGCTTAACTGACTGAGCCACCCAGGTGCCCCTAAAAGTCAAAATTTTAAACATGGAAGAATATATCTGCAACCTTGGGATAGGTAAATATTTCTTAAAGAAGACATGAAAAGCACTAAATAATCTCATACCCATTAGGGTGGTTGCTATAAAAAAATAACAGAAAATAACATGAGAGGGAGAGGATATGGAAAAACTGGAACCTTTACACACCATTGGTGGGACTGTAAAATAGTTCAACCACTGTGGAAAACAATATGGAGTTTCCTCAAGAAATTTAAAACAGAACTACCATATGATCCAGCACTCCCACTTCTGGTTATATATATCCATAAAAATGGAAAGCAGAGTCTCGAAGAAATATTACACACTCATGTTCATAGCAGCACTAGTCACAATAGACAAGAAGTGAAACAATCTAAATGTCCACTGACAGATGAATGGATAAAGTGCGGTATATACACACAATGGAATATTACTCAGCCTTAAACAGGAAGGAAATCTTATCACAGGCTAAAACATGGATGGACTTGAGGGCATTATACTGGGATAACCAAGTCATCAAAAGACAAATGTTGTATGATGCCATTTATACACGCTATATAAAGTAGTTAATATCACAGAGACAGAAAGTAAAATTGAGGTTGCCAGGGACTGGGGAGGAGGAATAGGGAGATATTGTTTGGGTAGAGGGCTTTAGATGTACAAGATGAAAAAGTTCTGGAGATATGTTTCATAACAGTGTGAATTAATTAGCACTATTGAAATGTACACTTTAAAGTGGTTAAGATGGTAAATTAAAAAAAAATTTTGGTAATCTTTATTTTTGAGGGAGAGACAGTGCGGATGGGGGAGGAACAGAGAGAGGGGGAGATACAGAATCCGAAGCGGGCTCCAGGCTCTGAGCTGTCAGCACAAAGCCGGATGTGAGGCTTGAACTCACGAACGGTAAGATCATGACTTGAGCTGAAGTCGGATGCTTAACCGACTGAGCCATCCAGGCACCCAAGATGGTAAATTTTATATCATATGCTTAAAAAAATTTTTTTTAATGTTTTGTTTATTTTTGAGAGAGAGAGAGAGAGAGAGAGTGAGCATGAGTGAGGGGCAGAGAGAGAGAGGGAGACACAGAACCTGAAGCAGGCTACAGGCTCTGAGCTGACGTGGGGCTCGAACTCACAAACCGTGAAATCATGATCTGAGCCAAAGTCAGTCACTTAAGCGACTGAGCCACCCGAGTGCCCCTATATCATATGCTTTTTACCACAGTAAAAAACTTAAAGTCTCTATGGAAAAAAAGAATTTAACATAAAAGAAAAAAAATTAATTATGCTTCATAAAATTAAAAAAAAAATTAATCTTTATTTTTGAGAGAGAGAGACAGACAGAGTGTGAGCAGGGGAGGGGCAGAGAGAGAGGGAGACACAGAATCAGAAGCAGGGTCCAGGTTCTGAGCTGTCAGCACAGAGCCTGTCTCAGGGCTTGAATTCTCAAGCCGTGAGTGAGATCAAGACATGAGCTGAAGCTGGACACTTAACTGACTGAGCCACCCAGAAACCCCAATACTTCGTAAAAATTTAAACTAGCCATTCCTTAAGACAATGAAAAGAAAATGAAAAGGCAAATCACATACTGGTAGAAAATATTCATAGTACATCTGTCTGCATTAAATGCTATGGTGCTCCCTCCAAATTTCCCTTCCACAACTGCTGGAAGTTTTAGCAGCTAGAGCAACAGGTAATTCTGCCTCTAGACATTTCCATTGGCCAGAGTGAGCTGCCAATAACAGAATGTCCCAGTCCTGAAAGAGTTTGGAGATATGAATGTGGAGGTCACTGTTATCAACTCAATTTATAGTTCTGAGTGAAATCCCTTAGTAATAGAGAAGATATTTACAACAGAGTTTTGAAGAAATACAATGTTTAATGTTTGGGTAAAGGAGGGAGAAGAGAAGGGAAAAAAAGAAGAAGGTGAGGGAGAAAGGGAGAAGAGAGGTAAGGGTATCCAGAGAGATGGGAGGAAAACTAGAATTGCGTGGAGACGTTAAAGTCAAGAGAAGAGGATGTGTCTGAAGGGAGGTAGTTTATCAAATGCTGCCAGAAGATTATGTGAGAGAAAGACTAAACAATGTTTATGAGATTTAGCAATATGGAGGTCACTGGAGACAAGAGGTCAGAGCAATTTATTTGCATAATGGGGCAGAAACCAGATTGATGAGTGAGAGGTAAGGAAATAAACACAGCAATGAAACAACTCTGAAATATTTTTGAATGAGAAGAAAAGAGAGAACTAGGTTAGCATTGGGAGCAACTACCTGAATCAGATGGCAAAATGTTTAAAAACTCAATTTAATTATTTTTAAGTAAGTGCTACATTCACTTGGTTCAGAGGTTTTTAAAAATTATACATTGAGGGGGGCCTGGGTGACTCAGTTGGTTAAGCGTCCAACTTCGGCTCAGGTCATGATCTCATGGTTTGTGAGTTCAAGCCCCACATCAGGCTCTGTGCTGACAGCTCAGAGCCTGGAGCCTGCGTTAGATTCTGTGTCTCCCTCTCTCTCTGCCCCTTCCTTGCTCACATTCTCTCTCTCTCTCTCAAAAATAAACATTAAAAAAATTTTTTTAATTATACATTGAGAAGTTTTACTTTCATATTCTTTATAATCCACACCCCCTACCTCATCCTCTACATGTAACCACTGGCCATTAGTTTTAGGAAAACTAGTGAAAAAATTTTTTTTTCAACTTTTTAAATTCCAGCTCATCAACATACAGTGTAATATTAGTTTCAAGTGTAGAATTTAGTGATTCAACACTTCCATACATCACAACAGGTGCACTACTTAATCCCCATCACCTATTTAGTACACCCCTAACCCACCTCCCTTCTAGTAACCATCAGTTTGTTCTCTATCGTTAGGACTCTTTCTTGGTTTGCCTCTCTTTTTTTCTCCCACGTTTATTTGTTTTGTTTCTTAAATTCCACATGTGAGTGAAATCATATGGTATTTATCTTTTTTGATTGGTTTATTTTGCTTAGCATTATAGTCTCTAGTTCTATCCACATTGTTGCAAATGGCAAGACTTCATTCCTTTTTATGGCTGAGTAATATTCCACTGTGTGTGTGTATATATGTGTGTGTGTGTGTGTGTGTGTGTGTGTGTGTGTGTGTGTATAATCTTTACCCATTCACCAGTAGATGGAAACTTGGGCTCTTTCCATAGTTTGGCTACCTTAGATCATGCTGCTATAAACATTGTAGGTGCACGTATCCCTCTGAATTAGTATTTTTGTATTCTTTGGGTAAATACCTAGGAGTGCAATTGCTGAATCATAGGGTAGTCCTATTTTTAACTTTTTGAGGAAACTTCATACTGTTTTTCAGAGTGGCTACACCAGTTTTCATTCCCAAAAAGTGTAGGAGGTTTCCCCTTTCCCCACATCCTTGCCAACACCTGTTTCTGTGTTGTTGATTTTAGCCGTTCTACAGGTGTGAGGTGATATCTTATTGTAGTTTTGATTTGTATTTCCCTGATGATGAGTGATGTTGAGCATTTTTTCATGTGTCTGTTGGCTATCTGTAGGTCTTCTTTGGAGAAATGTCTCTTGATATCCTCTGCCCATTTTTAAATTGGATTATTTGTTTTTTGGGTGTTGAGTTGCACACATTCTTTGTATGTTTTGGATACTAACCCTTTATCAGATATGTCATTTGCAAATATCTTCTCCCATTCTGTAGGTTGCCTTTCAGTTTTGTCGATTGTTTCCTTCACTGTGCAGAAGCTTTTTATTTTGATGAAGTCCCCATAGTTTCTTCTTGGTTTTGTTTCCCTTGCCTCAGGAGACATATCTAGAAAAATGTTGTTATGGCTGATGTCAGGCAAATTACTGCCTGTGCTCCCCTCTAGGTCTTTAATAGTTTCCTGTCCCACATTTAGGTCTTTCATCAATTTTGAATTTATTTTTGTGTATGGTGTAAGAAAGTGGTCCAGTTTCATTCTTTTGCCTGCTGCTGTCCACTTTTCCAATACCATTTGTTGAAGAGACTGCCTTTTCCCCATTAGATATTCTTTCCTACTTTGTTGAAGATTAGTTGACCATACAGTTGTGGCTTCATTTTTTTTATATTCTGTTGTGTTGATTTCTATGTCTTTGTTTTGTGACAGTACCATATTGTTTTTTTTTTAAGTTTATTTATTTATTTTGAGAAAGAAAGACAGAGAAGGGGAGGGGCAGAGAGAGAGGGAGAGAGAGAATCCCCAGCAGGCTCCACACTCAGGGTAGGGCCCGCAGCAGGGTTTGATCTCATGACCACAAGATCAGGACCTGAACCAGTATCAAGAGTCGGACATTTAACCAACTGAGCCACCCAGGCGCCCCAGTACCATTCTGTATTGATGACTACAACTTTGTACTATAGCTTGAAGTCTGGGATTGTGATGCCTCCAGCTTTGCTTTTGTTTTTCAAGATTGCTTTGGCTATTTGGCTATTTTGTGTTCCATACAAATTTTAGCATTGTTTCTCCTAGCTCTGTGAAAAATGCTATTGGTATTTTGGCAGGGATTGCATTAAATGTATAGATATTTTTGGATATTATAGACATTTTAACAATATTTGTTCTTCCAATCCATGAGCATGGAAGGTCTTTCCATTTCTTTGTGTCCTCTTCAGTTTCTTTCATTAGTGTTTTATAGTTTTCAGAGTACAGGTTTTTCACCTCTTTGGTTAGGTTTATTCCTAAATATCTTAAAAAAATTTTTTTTACATTTATTTATTTTTGAAAGACAGAGAAAGACAGAATACAAGTGGGGGAGGGGCAGAGAGAGAAGGAGACACAGAATCTGAAGCAGGTTCCGGGCTCTGAGCTGTCAGCACAGAGCCCAACACGGGGCTCGAACCCACAAACCGTAAGATCATGACCTGAGCTGAAGTCGGATGCTCAGTCCACTGAGCCACTCAGGTGCCCCTTATTTCTAGATATCTTAAGGTTTGGGGTTGGCAGATAAGAGCAAATACTAATGTAAATTAATGTTCCTCCCCTCTTTCTTACACAAAGACAGCATACTAGCTTTGATTTTTTTCACTTAACAATAGATCTTGTACATCTTCCCAGATCAGTACCTACAGAGGGACACAAGTTGTTTCCTTTTGCTGTCCCTGCTGAGTGGATAGAGCATTTTCTCACTGATTCCCATCCTCCACTGATGCTTGCTCCCAGAAATGTTTCCAGACTACCGGTGTGAAGGGATGGTAGACCTCCCTTGGCTTCAGGGAAAGCATTAGGCTGAGAAAACTTGTGTAGGGGAATTGCGCACCAGAGCTGCTCCAGAAATGCAAGCTGAACCGAGGGGATGTGGCTTAGGGCACAAAAAACACTACATAAACCCATACCAGGAAAGTGAATGGAAGATGTTTAATCTTTTAGAGAAGAACCTTTCCCCCAAGCCCCTCCCCATCCCACGTTGTTGGGGAGGAAAGTGGTTATTAGGTGACCTGTTGCCTTTGCACATGTGTTTAAGCCTCAAATGAATTTCCTGTCCTTAGCAGAATTCTCATTCCTGCCCTCAGTCATAGGACTCAGGCTCTAAAGCCTTTCTGGGGTTGCCGGGCAGATCTGCCTCTGTGCTATATAGCAGCCCCCTTGGAACTTATTCTGGGCTGTGGATTCCTTTGTTATGTCACCTAGTAACACTTTCTTGTTCCCTTTCCATCTTCTAGAATTTTGCTGAAATTTTCATCTCCCAATGGAGAAATGTCTATTCAGATTCTTTGCCCATATTTTAGTTGGGTTATTTGTCTCTTTATGTTTGGGTTGAAAATGTTCTTTATATATTCTGGATTCTAGTCTCTTATCCAACATATGATTTACAAATATTGTCTCCTATTAGGTGAATTGTCTTTTCACTTTCTTAGTGGTGTCCTTTGAAGCACATTTTTTAATTTTGGTAAAATCTTACTTTTTCTTTGGCTGCTTCTGCTTTTGGTTTCATATTTCAGAAACAATTGCCCAATCCAAGGTTATGATTTACACCTATGCTTTCTTCAAAGACTTTTATAGTTTTAGTGCTTAGATTTAGGCCTTTGACTAGTTTTTAGTTAATTTTTGTATATGATGTGAGAAAGGGTGCAAAATCACTCTTTTGCATATGGATATCCAGTTGTCCCAGAACTATTTGTTGAAAAACTATTATTTCCAATTGAATGGTCTTGGCATCTTTGTTGAAAATCAACTGACCATAAAGTGAGAGAGTTTATTTCTAGATCTCAATTCTATTCCATTGATGTGTATTCAATTCTATTCCATTGTGTCTCTCCTTACCCCACTACCACACTGTCTTGATTAGTGTAACTTTGTAGTAAGTTTTGAAAGTCAGAAGCTTGAGTGCTCCAAATTTATTCTTCTTTTTCAAGATTGTTTTGAATTGTTTGGCTATTCTGAGATCTTTGAATTTCTCTATTAATTTTAGGGTCAGCTTGTCAATGTCTGTGAAGAAGTCAGCTATGATTAAAAATTGGCACTTTAACTTTTCTTAATATCAAAGTACTTGTAATATACCTCAGCAATGTTCATAAACAACATCTCAACATGAATATTGAGAATTATACACATATTTATTATTTATGTTTATTTGCTCAATAAAATTCCTTGAAGCTTCTGTTCAGAGGGTGGCAGTTGAAAATCATAGCAGAGGGGAGCCTGGGTGGTTCAGTTGGTTGAGCATCTGACTCTTGATTTTGGCTCAGGTCATGATCCCAAAGTCATGGGATGGAACCCTGCATCAGGCTCTGCACTGATGCTCCATCAAGCATGCAGCCTGCCTGAGACTCTCTCTCTCCCTCTGCCCTTCTCCCCTACTTGTGCTCTCTCTCTAAAATAAAAAAAAAGAAAGAAAATCATAGTAGAACTTTCTAACTTTGTGAAAGTCTATATATTTTTATGTTATCCCCGTGAAGCATAATAATATACACACCAGACTAACACAACATAGGATTCTTTTTATCTTTCCTATGTGATATTTTTGTTGCAGAGGATAAATGTTCACAAGATAGCAGACAGATTCCTCTTTTTTTGCTTAAACACAGAGTTCCAAATAAGACTGTTCAATAAAAATATTCTCTAAAGTCACTGTATTTCTCAACTACTTTGACATGAACCTTAAAATTCAATTCAAGAACTCTCACATTAGTACAGACTTTCTCTTTCCCAAAAGAGAATATCTGTGAATCACATCAAATCAAATGTAACACTTTTAAATTTATTATTATTATTTTATTTTATTTTATTTTAAATTTACATCCAAGTTAGTTAGCATTAGTGCAACAATGATTTCAGGGGTAGATTCCTTAATGCTCCTTACCCATTTAGCCCATCCCCCATCCCACAAACCCTCCAGTAACCCTCTGTTCTCCATATTTAAGAGTCTCTTCTGTTTTGTCCCCCTCCCTGTTTTTATATTATTTTTGCTTCCCTTCCCTTGTGTTCATCTGTTCTGTGTCTTAAAGTCCTCATATGAGTGAAGTCATATGATATTTGTTTTTCTCTAATTTTGCTTAGCATAATACCCTCCAGTTCCATCCATGTAGTTGCAAATGGCAAGATTTCATTCTTTTTGATTGCTAAGTAATACTCCATTGTATATATACACCACATCTTCGTTATCCATTTGTCTGTCGATGGACATTTGGGCTCTTTCCATACTTTGGCTATTGTTGATAGTGCTGCTATAAACATTGGGGTGCATATGCCCCTTCAAAACAGCATACCTGTATCCCTTGGGTAAATACCTAGTAGTGCAATTGCTGGCTCAGAGTAGTTCTATTTTTAATTTTTTGAGGAACCTCCATACTGTTTTCCAGAGTGGCTGTACCAGCTTGCATTCCCACCGGCAATGAAAGAGATCCTCTTTCTCCGTATCCTCGCCAACATCTGTCGTTGCCTGAGTTGTTAACATTAGCCATTCTGACAGGTGTAAGGTGGTATCTCATGGTGGTTTTGATTTGTATTTCCCTGAGGATGAGGGATGTTGAGCATTTTTTCATGTGTTGGTTGGCCATCTGGATGTCTTCTTTGGAGAAGTGTCTATTCATGTCTTTTGCCCATTTCTTCACTGGATTATTTGTTTTTTGGGTGTTGAGTTTGATAAGTTCTTTATAGATTTTGGACACTCACCCTTTATCTGATATGTCATTTGCAAATATCTTCTCCCATCTATTGGTTGCCTTTTAGTTTTGCTGATTGTTTCCTTTGTGTGCAAAAGCTTTTTATTTTGATGAGGTCCCAATAGTTCACTTTTGCTTTTGTTTTCCTTGCCTCTGGAGATGTGTTGAGTAAAAAGTTGCCGTGGCCAACTTCTGATGGAGAATGGCACTACTGAGTAACTTCTGTGGGTTCAGCCCATCTCTTCCTTGTGAAACTTCTTCAGTGATTTATACTAATCACTTTGATCTGACCCAGATAAAGTGCTTAATTGTTGACCCATGGCATTCTTCCCTCACTACTCACCCTGTTATTGCCCAAGACTCCTGTGTTGCCACATCCAATGATTCACTTTCCTCTCACGTAACCTTTAGACACTGTTGCCTGCTCTCTGCCTTATGAACTTTGTTCTGTGAATTCTTTCAAGATATTATACCACCCTGGATCTCCCACTTCTAAACATATGGTCTCTCTTTTCTCCAGAATTCTCTCCTGTCTTCCCACCGCACCCAAAAGATATGTCTCAGCCACCCTTGTCTTGCTCATGGTTTTCATAATCATTCCTATCCTGATATCTTCTTCTCATCTAGTCTTGTTCCCCCTCTTGCCTACTGGGCCTATCTAGTTGGATATCATATCATTTCAAATAAAGTATATCTGGATACGGACTTACTTTATTCTCCAAGTCAACTTCCTTTCAACTTCATTTCTTAGTGGTAACAACCATTTCCCAAGGTCAGTTCCCTGCCCTTTCATTCCTTATATCTAATCAGTTGCCGTGAAGTTCTGTAGGTATTTTCTGGAAGAATTCTCAAACCAATTGATTCATCTCCATTTCTCTTCTTTCTACAACTTGTTCAATTACTTTTGTAACATCTTCATGAAGTCAAGAGAAATCTAGTAAGAGCTTTAATCTGCAAGGCAAGTACACACCTGGAGAGCAAGTTAGGCCCTAAAGCCTGGGCCAGATAAAAATAAGCCATTGATCAAGATTGAGGGCTATTTTCAGATGGTATCAGGAAGGACTGATATAGCCATTACCTCAATATTGTATTGCCATAACTCCCTAACATGTCTCCTGGATACTGTATGAGACTAATGTATTTTGCTCTTAGGCACTTCTGTACTTTTATTTATTTGGTTAGTCCGGGTTGGTGGTAATAGCTTAGTATTATCTCACTTAAAATTACTGATTTTTGTCAGAAAGGCTTCAGTACCATGGTTAAACCAAGAATGGTCAAGTACAGGGAACTTTCCAGAACACTCGCTGAAAAGCGGAGGAGCGGCGGCTGCCCGAGCTGCGCCCAGAAATGCGCTCCTTCCCGCTCCCCCACACCGGCCTTGGCCCCCTCGCCGGCTGTAGAAAATGGTGAAAGAAACTAGTTACTATGATGTTTTGGGGGTCAAACCCAATGCCACCCAGGAAGAATTGAAAAAGGCTTACAGGAAATTGGCTTTGAAGTACCACCTGCCAAGAATCCAAATGAGGGAGAGAAGTTTAAACAGATTTCTCAAGCTTATGAAGTGCTCTCTGATGCGAAGAAAAGGGAATTATACGACAAAGGAGGAGAACAGGCAATTAAAGAAGGTGGAGCAGGTGGTGGTTTTGGCTCCCCCATGGACATCTTTGATATGTTTTTTGGAGGAGGAGGAAGGATGCAGAGAGAGAGGAGAGGTAAAAATGTTGTGCATCAGCTCTCTGTAACCTTAGAAGATTTATATAATGGTGCAACAAGAAAACTAGCTCTGCAAAAGAATGTGATTTGTGACAAATGTGAAGGCTGAGGTGGTAAGAAAGGAGCGGTAGAATGTTGTCCCAATTGCCGAGGTACTGGAATGCAAATAAGAATTCATCAGATAGGACCTGGGGTGGTTCAACAAATTCAGTCTGTGTGCATGGAGTGCCAGGGCCATGGGGAACGGATCAGTCCTAAAGATAGATGTACAAGCTGCAATGGAAGGAAGATAGTTCGAGAAAAGAAGATTCTAGAAGTTCATATTGACAAAGGCATGAAAGATGGCCAGAAGATAACGTTCCATGGTGAAGGAGACCTAGAACCTGGACTGGAACCAGGAGATATTATCATTGTTTTAGATCAGAAGGACCATGCTGTTTTTACTAGGCGAGGAGGGGATCTTTTCATGTGTATGGACATACAGCTGGTTGAAGCACTGTGCGGCTTTCAAAAGCCAATATCTACTCTAGACAACAGAACCATTGTCTTTACCTCTCGTCCAGGTCAGATTGTCAAGCATGCAGATATCAAGTGTGTGCTGAATGAAGGCATGCCAATTTATCGTAGACCATACGAAAAGGGTCGCCTAATCATTGAATTTAAGGTAAACTTCCCTGAGAATGGCTTTCTCTCTCCTGATAAACTGTCTTTGCTGGAAAAACTCCTACCTGAGAGGAAGGAAGTAGAAGAGACTGATGAAATGGACCAGGTAGAACTGGTGGACTTTGATCCAAATCAGGAAAGAAGGCGCCATTACAATGGAGAAGTGTATGAGGATGATGAACATCACCCTAGGGGAGGTGTTCAGTGTCAGACCTCTTAATGGGGTCAGTGAAGAACACTGATGGCATTTTATATGCAGTAGTGAACGAATGAAGGACTATAATCATAGCTCACTACTTGCTGTTATTGTTTTTGTTTTAATATTCAACTATAGTAGTGTTTTAAAAGTTAAATGAAGAATAAAAAATATAAAAGCTCAAAAAAAAAAAAAAAGAAAGGTCAAGTACATACCTAAGTTGGTTTCCATGAAAACAAAAGATGAGCAAAGAGGTATAATCCTTAACTTAAGATATTGTTCACTAGGTCAATAGAATAGTGTCAGGAACTGGAATTGAAGTAGAGCTTTCCAGAACCAGGGGAGACACAAACCAAAAAAATTATGGGCAAAAGTTTTTCTAAGCTTCCTGAGCTTCTCTGCTACCTGGAGAACAAAAATAATTTAAACCTTCACAATGAGCCTTATCTGAACTCTAGTCTTTGACTGCCAACAAGGCTGAGTGTCTCTTTCAGAAGAGTAGCTAACACTTATACAATACTTTCTTTTATATATATATATATATATATATATATGTGTGTGTGTGTGTGTGTGTGTGTGTGTATACACATATATATATACATATATTTATATTTTTAATTTTTATTTATTTTTGAGAGAGAGAGAGAGAGCAGGGAAGGGGCAGAGAGAGGGAGACACAGAATCCAAAGCAGGTGCCAGGCTCTGAGTTGTTAGCACAGAGCCTGATGTGGGGCACAGACCCATGAACTGTGAGATCATGAATGACCTGAGCTGAAGTCAGATGTTTAACCAACTGAGCCACCCAAGTGCCCCTATATAATACTTTCCATGGGCTAGTGTATTAACCATATTTTTAATATTTTATGGTGTTTGACAAGTTGTGGGGATTGACTCGCTGAGGAGAGACTGCCCCTCCCAGGGTTAGCTAATTCCCAGAGATAATAAACAATTTGCCTGAAATATTACTCAGCCATAAAAATAAAAATCTTGCCATTTGTGACAACATGTATGAACTTAGAGGGTATTATGCTGAGTGAAATAAATAAGACAGAGAAAGACAAATACTGTATGACTTCACTAACATGTACAATCCAAAAACAAAACAAATGAACAACAACAAAAAAAGTCAGAAACAGACTCATATAGAAAATAAACTGATGGTTGCTACATAGAGGGATGGTCAAAATAAGTTAGGAGGTTAAGAAGTACAGTCTTCCATTTATAAAATTAAGACACAGGATGCAATGTACAACATAGGGAATATAGGCAATAATACTGTAGTAATCTTGTATGGTGACAGATGATGACTACTTATTGTGGTGACCATTTTGTAATGTATACAAATATCAAATCTGTGTATATATTTCATAATGTATGTAAATATCAACTATGTTGTACACCTGAAACTAAAACAATATTGTATGTCAATGATTCTTCAGTAAAAATTTAAATTAAAAAATGAGCAACAAATCTGAAAGCATGTTTTGCATATATAAATCAACTAATCCCAAGTCCATACCCCCAGTCACCTCCTTTATTTAACGCCCCCCCCCAACTGCAAACCAATATACCCCCTGCCCTAAATCATCCAGGACTAAGTACCAGACAACTGAGACAGCTCATCAAAATTATTCAGACTAGCCAACCCTAAGCAGTTTCCCTTGCCCTGCCTTGCCTTTCCTATGGAAAACCATAAAGGCTCTGGGCCAGGCTTCCCCTTCACTACTTTCTGCCTCCTAATCAACACTGATGCTTCCCCAGGTGGCCCTGCATGGTATGTTGTGCCTTCTCCTCTGGGAAAACATAAGTAATAAAAGCCCTTCAGTGGCACTAGTCTTCCCGTGTTTTTACTTAGTCATCTCCATAAATTAAAATCCCATGAGTATAACAGAAATCGGAGCCATTCTAAGTATTTTGCATAAGTAAACTCACTTAGTCTTCACAAAAATTCTATAAGGTATATACCACTATTATCCCCATTCTAACAAGGAGAGCATGAGGGTAAGTAACTTGTTTACAATTCTATGAGTGAGTGACAGAGCTGAGACACCAACCCAGGCAGCTTGGTGTCAGCATTATATCGTGGAAGTCCGGGTGTTCCACGTACTCAAGACACAAATCTCTGGCTTTCTCCTCACCAGCATAGACCTCCTACAAGGCCTGCCCTCTTTGTTTGACAACTTGCCTTGAATTAGTTATCAGAATGAGGAGCAGACACATCTGGGGCCTGAAAAGCATCACTGTTCTGATCCGAGGTGATTGGCTTGGGGTGAATAGAGAAAAAAACAACTAGTTAAAGTTGTGTAAAACTCAGATGCTACAAGAATGACAATCCGTGCTCTTTGTCTCTTGGATCTATTTTTTGTGGTAAGAATACAACACAGTCCCTTCAGCAATTCTAGCAATGAACCAAATGTTTATGTGCAGCAAACTACAAGTCTTCCAGTGTTTTCAGGGCATAAAGTACAAAATGGCACCAGTAGATGAGACTAGAGAGATCCACAGGAACCAGGCCTGGAATGTCTCACGTGATTTACAAAAATGCAGGTAGGTGATGGGAAGCCAATATTTCTCCTTCCCTCATGCTTGAGAAATGGGACCCTCTGACAGATCCTCCAGAGGCTACTACATAAATGGTCTCTTAGGTTATGTGAAATATAGAGTAAAGCTTCTATTAATGGCACTATTAAAACCTAACATGAACATTTGACTTTCTTTTCAATTACTGTGTTGGGCCAATTCCCCGAAATAAAATTGAGTCAAAAAAATACCGTTGTTGGGACACCTGGGTGGCTCAGCTGGTTGAGCATCCAACTTTGGCTCAGGTCATTATCTCGTGGTTTGTGAGTTCAAGCTCCACATGGAGTTTACTGCTGTTACCCTGTCAGCACAAAGCCTGCTTTGGATCCTCTGTCCCCTTCTCTCTGCCCCTCCCCTACTCATCCTTGCTCTCTCTCTCTTTCAAAAAACAAACAAAAACATTAAAAAAAAACCCAACACGTTGTTCTTTCAAACTCCAGATTGCTTTCACTAACTTACATAGCCTCAAGCATTGTATATATTATACAAAGACTTGCCAGCATTCAGTTTTATCCTGTAAATTTATGCTACGTCATCCTACACTCTTCAGAAATCATTATTTCATTCTCTTTTCTCTTCACATTTCCATCATTCTTTTCCCTTTTCTTGCCCTCAACCAATAATCTTATTTCTTTTAAAGGAAATCAGGTATGTGCCCACCACTAATCTACCAGCCCTCCAGCATCTGTACCTGTTTATTCTGTTGACCCTCAGATTATAATGGGTGGAATTGACATGCTCTTAACTAAGGACAAACCTTCACTTGTTTATTGATCTTCTCCTTTTTACTCAGGACTTGGCTCTTCCTCTCTCTTCTGAATGCCCCATAAGTTCAGTGACTGGCAGCTCTCCTGAGCTTCAGGCTTATATTCATATATCTGATTTCTCAATTTCTCTACTTGGATGTGTATCAGGTGATCTTAAATGTAGTATATCCAGAACAGAACTCTTGATTTCCTTCATCCCCTAAATCAGTTCCTCCAGTCTTCCTTCTCTTAGTTAACGTCACGATCATTCCCTCAGTTGTTTAGACCCCAACCAGGAGTCATTTTTGATTCTTTTCTTTCTCCCACACCCTCCATCCAATCTATCTGCAAGTTCTGCTGCCTCTAACATCAAAATATATCCCAAGTCCGGTAATTTCACCTCTTCCAACACCATCATCTTTATATAATCCAGTAGTTTTAATATATTCATAAGATGTGTTCAACTATCACCACTCTCTTTTCCAGAATATTTTAATCACTCCTAAGAGAAACCCTAAATCCATTAGTAGCCATTGCGTATTCACCTCTCTCCCTCATACTCTGGCAACTACTTATCTACTTTCTGTCTCTATAGATTTGCCTACTCTGCACATTTCATATAAATGAAATCATATAATGTGTGGCCTTTTGTGACTGGCTTATTTCACTTAGCATAACATTTTCAAGGGTCAACCATGTGGTAGCAAGTATTGGTACCACCATTTATTTTTCATGGCTGAATAATATTCCATTGTGCAGCTATATACCACACTTTACTTATCTATGCATCAGTTGATGGGTGTTTGAGTTGTTCCTACTTTATAGCTATTACTAAGAATGCTTTGAGAAAAATTCTTTCCTAGCTGGGTCATATTGTAACTCTGTGTTTAACCTTTGAAGAACTGCCAAACTCTTTTCCAGAACGGCTGTGCCATTTTACATTCTGACCAGCAATGCATGAGTGTTCCAATTTCTCCACCTCCTTGCCAACACTTGTTAATGTTTGATTTTTAAAATTATAGCCATCCTATAATGAGTGTGAGTGGGTACCAATTTGGTTTTGGTTTGAATTTCCTTAATGGTTGATGATGTTAAGCATGTTTTCATGTGCCCATTGACAATGTATATGTCATCTTTTGAAAAATGTCTATTAAAATTCTTTGTCCATTTAAAAAATCAAGTTGTCTGTTGATTGCTGAGTTGTAAGAGTTTTTATATATTCTAGATACTAGGTCCTTATCAAATATATGAAGTGAAAATATTTTCTTCCATTATCTGGGTTGTCTTTTCACTTTTTTGATAGTGTCCTTTGAAGTCCAAAACTTGTACACATTAATCAAGTCCAATTTATTTTTTCTTGGGTTTGTATGCTTTTGGTGTTATAGCTGAGAAACTGTTGCCTAGTCCAAGGTCATGAAGATTTATACCTATGTTTTCTTCTAAGAGTTTTATACTTCCAGTAATTAGATTTAGGTTTTCAATCCATTTACAGTTAATTTTGTATATGGTATGAGGTAGAGGTCCAAATTTATCCTTTTGTATGTGGATATCCAGTTGTCCAAATAATTCTTTATTGCAGAGGCTGTCCTGTGCATTGTAGGATGTTTAGCACATTCCTGGTTTCTACCCCTTAGATGCCAGTAGCACCCCCTCAAACTTATGACAGCCAAAAATGTCTCCAGAAATTGTCATGTCTCCTAGTAGGCAAAAACAACCCTGATTGAGAACCACTGATGTATGTAATTGGAATTATCTTGAAATGAAGTGTGCAACCTCTGGGCTTGACTGTTTTGCTTTAAAAAAAATTTTTTTTTTAAGTTTATTTACTTATTTAGAGAGAGAGAGAGCATACAAATGGGCGAGGACAGAGAGAGAGAGAGAGAGAGAGAGAGAGGGAGAGAGAATTCCAAGCAGCCTCCACGCTGTCAGCACAGAGCCCAGTGCAGGGCTGCAACTCATGAACTGTGAGATCATGTCCTAAGCTGAAATCAAGAGTCAGACACTTAACCGACTGAGACACACAGGCACCCTGTGGAATATTTTCTTTTTTAAAGTAAAGTTATTGTAAAAAATATTCAGGTATACATAAAGAAGTAAAGAAGAGTATAAAAGACCCCCATATACTCATCACCCAGTTTCAACAACCTCTATTATAGATCCTGCTCTTCCAGTGGCCTGATTGTTTGACTTTCCCTGGCCTCCCAAAGCACATGGAGACTTCGCACAAAGCACATCATGACTTTGTCAGTCATGATGCAACTGGAGTTTAATACAAGAATTAATTAGACAGGTGATGGAAACACTGAGAAGCCAGGTAAGGTATGAGTTAACCCAGAGATTGCCAATGACAGGCATCTGCTACCATGTTTAGGGGCCACATGACAAAGGAAGGAAGTGGTGTTACAAGAGCCTAGAACACTGCTCAGAGGGATCTGAAACCATAGAAAGAGAACCTG